>NW_021621192.1:4096752-4152863 GCF_004785775.1 Grammomys surdaster
TGTGTGTGTGTGTGTGTGTGTGTGTGTGTGTGTGTGTGTGTGTGTGTTACATATGTTCACAAGTATATATAAACAGTAAGGACTGCTGAGAGACACTCTTTGTCTGGGAAGACCAACCGAGCTCTCTGGAAGGGAAACCCCAACCTCTTGAGCTGACTAAGCTGTGGCGTGAGCTCCAAGTTTCCAGTTTTTGTGAGCTGTCTCAGCTGGGCTATGGTGATGCAGTTGTCTTTGAATCATCTCCTCTCACCAATATTCCTTTAAGTAACACCAACTAAACTCATTGGTTCACCAAGTCGGACTTTGGTGGTATCTGAATTTTTGTCTGTTGTGTGTGCCCTACATGGCATGAATGTATGTTTGTTTGTGTCTCTACACACATAGTATCTTGGAAGTTCAAGGACAGATAGACCCTGCCTCAACTAAATGGGGGAAAAATGATAAATGGGGACACCCAATGCTGTCTATAATCTTTGCTACATGGAAAGGTAAAGACAGGAGAATGGAAAGTTTTAGCCCAGCCAGTCTGAACTACATAAACACTGCCTTCTTAAAAAAAAAAATGTATCCCTTTTTATTCTACAAGATAATTTCTACCTTGCTCCTCCCACTCAGCCCACCCCCACTCACCTTTTCTCTATCTGTGCTAATTTTGTTTTCCAGCCCACTGATGTTCACTCTTTCATCTAATAATTGTCTCTTCACCAACTGGATACACACATATCAAAAGAGAAAAAAACTCTGCAAAAGAATAAATGGATACTGTATTGTGTTCATTACCAGGAAATATTCTTTTTATGTGTTCTCTAGATAAGCAAAATAACTAGTTTACAAAATTCTTTGCTTTACATGTCCTGTACCCTTTTTATTTTTAGCACAGAAAAAGATGTTTTTTACAACATAGCACCTGAATAAATCAAAGAGTTTGAGACCTGAAAGAGCACTGCAATTTTGTGCCAAGCAGCTGTGATGATTATTCTGTCAATTTGAATGGATTTAGAATCACCATGGAAACACACTTCTGAATGCATCTATGAAAGTGTTTTCAGAAAGACTTGTACTTTTGGTTGTTTTGCTTTGTTTTTGTTTTGTTTTGTTTGTTTTGGTTTTTCGAGACAGGGTTTCTCTGTATAGCCCTGGCTGTCCTGGAACTCACTCTGTAGACCAGGCTGGCCTCAAACTCAGAAATCTGCCTGCCTCTGCCTCCCAAGTGCTGGGATTAAAGGCGTGCGCCACCACTGCCCGGCTGTTTTCAGAAAGACTTAACTGAAGAGGGACAGCCTTACCTGAATATGGGTAGTACATCTCTAGGCTGGGGCCCCACTGAATAGAAGGAGACAATGAACTGAGCACTGGAATTCCTCTCTCTTCACTTTGCTACTGAGGTGATGTGACCAGCCACTTCATTTTCCTGTCACTTTGCCATCCCCACTTTGATGGTCTGTACCTACGGTTTGAATGCTTGGCCATAGGGAGTGGCACTATTAGGAGGTGTGGCCTTGTTGGCAGAAGAATGTCACTGTGGAGGCAGGTTTTGAGATCTTCAATGCTCAAGCTATACCCAGTGTGGCACACAGTCTCCTTTATGCTGCCTGTGGATCAAGATGTAGAACTTTCAGCTTCTCCAGCACCACATCGGCCTGAAGCCTGCCATGCTTCCTGAAATGACAATAATGGACTGAATCTCTGAAACTGTAATCCAGTACCAATTAAATGTTGTCCTTTATAAGAATTGCTATAGTCATGGTATCTCTTCACAGCAATAGAATCCTAACTAAGACAATTCCTGTGATCCAAGGTAAACCTTCTCTTAAGTGGCCTTTGTTACCTACTTTGTCATAACACAACAAGAAAGGTAAGGAATACAGGATGTTTTTTTAACAAGAACTCAAGAGTCTGTGTCAATAAATTAATCATTTATGGTTCCTAATAGTCTGAATCTGGAAAGTCCTCCCTGCAGGACCATGCTTTACAGTCTTTTCCCTTAGCCTGGTACTATTGGGGGTGATTGAAATTCCCAGAAAGGAGCTGATGGGTAATTTCTAGACCACTGAGATGGGCATTACAGGGAACTGTGGGACTGGTCTCTGTTTTCTCTTTTACTTTCTGGTCATGACCTGAGTTGTTTTGGGGTTGAGGCCTGGCTTGGTTAAAGCACTTGTCTCTCACGTGTGAGTGTGTGTGTTTGATCTCCAGCACCCATCTGAACAAAAGCCAAGAATGGCAGCACACACTTTTGATCCCAGAACTGGGGAAGTGGAGGTGGGGTTCCTGAAGCTTACTCGCCAGCCACCCTAGTGTGGTGAGTTGTAGGCCTAATAAGAGATCACAGCTCAGGAATAAAAAGCACGCACTATTCCTGAAGAGCAGCAGCCAATGCCGTCCTCCTGCCGCCACATGCATGTGTAAACAGGGGCATGCACACATCCATGCAACCAAAGTAAAGTGAAGTAAATGTGATTGATTCACGTACACAAAAAATAGATTCACACACACTGTGTTTTACCCGCCATTGGCATCCATATGACACTCCTACCAGAGACCTTAAAGCATTGGAACTGCCTAATCAAGGACCAGAATATCACAGTTATGGGCCAAAATAACCCTTTTATCACGGCATAGCAATTGTAATATTTACTATAGTAAAAGGACTGACACAATGATTTGGTTTGCTCTGTTTTTGTCTTTGAAGCAAGTCATTTAGATGCCCAAAGCCTCATCCCTTTCCCCTAATTTCTTCCCTCAAGAATCCAGCCTTGGGCTGGAGAGACGGCTCAGTGGTTAAGAGCACTGACTGCACTTCCAGAGGTTCTGAGTTCAAATCCCAGCAACCACATGGTGGCTCACAACCATCTGTAATGAGATCTGATGCTCTCTTCTGGTGTGTCTGAAGACAGCTACAGTGTACTCATATATAATAAATAAACAAATCTTTTAAAAAAAAATCCAGCCTTTAGGGCTACGGAGATGACTCAGTGGTTAAGAGCATCAATTGCTCTTCCAGAGAACTCAAGTTTAACTCTCAACACTAATATGTCAGCTTGGAACTACCTGTAAACACTAATATGTCAGCTTGGAACTACCTGTAACTTCAGTTCCAGCAGATTCAGCATGGCCTTCCGTCCTTTTGGACACGAGGCATGTTCATGGTGCACAGACACACATACAAACAAAACACCAATACACATTAAATTAAATTAAAAGGTAAGTCAGCCTACCTTACCTTTTCAGCCATCAGGATAACTACATGCAGTGATATTTGATATTGGTTGTAACTTACACAGCCTGATTCATATTTCATTCCTCTGGGGTCTATGACTATCAGGATCAAGAGGGTAAGATCCACGTGAGGAAAGAAGGAAGTCCTGTTCAACAGGACTCATTATCCAGTGTTGCTTCAGACTTCTAGAGTCTGCCACTGGACCGTTTATTTTAGGCATATATAAGAATAGTACAATTTGGGAAAAAAGTTTCCTGGTACAAGGAGGTATAATTATATCAAAACTTTCCTCAAAGTACATGTCACTTCTTCCATAAAGATGGGTTTGAGAGGGCTGGAGAGATGGCTTAGTGGTTAAGAGCACTCACTGCTCTTCCAGAGGTCCTGAGTTCAATTTCCAGCAACCACATGGTGGCTCACAACCATCTGTAATGGGATCCGATGCCCTCTTCTGGTGTGTCTGAAGACAGCTACAGTATACCCATATACATAAAACAAGTAAATCTTTTTTTTTTTTTTTTTTTTTTTTCCGAGACAGGGTTTCTCTGAGTAGCCCTGGCTGTCCTGGAACTCACTCTGTAGACCAGGCTAGCCTTGAACTCTCGAACTCAGAAATCCGCCTGCCTCTGCCTGTGATTAGTGCTGGGATTAAAGGCGTGTGCCACCACCGCCCGGCCCAAATAAATCTTTAAAAAATACTTAATCATGTAAATTTTAAAAAAAGAGTGTTATCTTACGGGCTTATAGAAGGAGCTGGTGTGGTCAGTCATACAAATGGTATATCAGCCATTTGGGCTATTAGCCGCTTCCAGTCCTGCTTGTGAAAGGTTGCAATGGCCTAGCTCTATAGACAGCACAGATGGGCAGGTTATTAACCACCTCCATTCCCAGTCTTCTGGGTGAAAAAACAGGTTATACATCTCTCTCATTGAAGAGACAATTCTTTTTGTTCAGTCCTGGTTTCCCTAGTGTTTATCTGGGAAGGTAAGGACCTTAGTGTTCCCAACACATTCCCACTACTGTAACCTGCCATTCAGTTAACAACAAAATTTACTATGCTGGCTAGTTTTATGTCAACTTGATATACAAGCGAGAGTCACTGGAAAGGACGAACTTCAATTGAGAAGATGCTTCCATATGATCTGGCTGTAGAACATTTTCTTAATTAGTGATTGATGGGGGAGGGTCCAGCACACTGTGGGTGGTGCCATCCCTGGGCTGGTAGTTCTGGGTTCTATAAGAAAGTAAGCTGAGCAAGTCACAGGGAGCAAGCAAGCAAGCGAGCAACATCCCTCCATGTCCTCTGCATCAGTTCCTGCCTCCAGGTTCCTGTCTTGTTTGAGTTCCTATCTTGACTTCCTTTGGTGATAGATTCCTACAAGTGAAAGTGTAAGCCAAATACATCTTTTCCACACCTGCTTGGTTTTTGTTCATGGTGCTTAATTGTAATGAGAGGCCAGTTCTTTTAAATTCAAACTCCATTTTAGAGAACCTGATCTCAGTTTGAACTCAGGTAAACTAACAGATTGGTACCTAGCATTAGTTTCCAAGATGCCCCACAACAAAACTGAAGCCTAGCTCCAGTCTCTAGGCTAACCCCCAACAAGGTTCCGGTCTCCAGGTTACACCCTCAATAAGACCAGTGTCTCCAGGTTATTCCCCAACAAACCTGCACCCCCAGGTTATAAGCCCACCCACTGACTAATGACCAACAATCCTGAGGGGAGCAGAAACTAAGTTTATATTATTCCCAGCACCAGCCAATTATGTTAAAGGCCATAGTAACTTTCCAATTTATATGCTTGCACACTCACCCCCAATTTGCTGCTTACTATAAAGTCTTGCCCTGGTAGACATTCGAGGCTTCTCCTCCCACCAAAACCATCCTGCATGACAGTGGAGTGTTCGAGAGGGAGGGGTGTGCTGAGCTAGCTAGAATAGAATGAAGATCTTGCTGTGAGTGAGTTACATCAGATAGAGTCTTGTCTGGTTTTTGGGGGGATCACTAACATGTTCCTGGCACTACAGTAACAATAGTAACCCTAACTAAGAGACTAAATGTCTGCTGGGGAACAACAGCCACAAAAGGAAAACAACCAAACCCCATTTATTCTGGGCTCTCTATATCAAGGAGTGGGCCACCATAACAGTATTGGAAGAAATCCAAAGGCAGAAGAAGAGCAGAAACCTTACAGTGTGGATAGAGGGTTTTGACATGTCCTCTGAGTGCACTTATTAGACATGGAACATTCTAAGGGATTGGGCAGGAGTATATATTTGTCCTTTTCTGATTGATCTCAGATTACCAACAGGAAAAAACATAAATCTGGGCTGGTGAGATTGCTCAGTGACCGAGCCATTAGTGTGCACATTGGTGTGCCCATCTACAACTGTAGCGCTCCCACCGGAAAATGGATGGTAAAGACAAGTGACTCTCCAGGGGCTCACAGGCCTTCTAACCTAATATGTGTAGCAGCAAGCAACAAAGAATCCCGACCTCAAACAAGGTGGAAGATAAGGACAACACCTGAGGTTGTCCTTCGATTTCCACATGTGTGTGCCCACACTCACACTCACATATTTATATACGTCACATATACACAGAGATGATTTTTTTAAAACCAGTGACACCATCAGTTATTAATCTGTCCTGGCCATTTGGTACTGGTTATGACAGAAAGTATTAGTTTGCTTCCTGGGCTGTCACAGGAGGTAGAAATATGGCTTCTTCATGTCTACCTCATGCCAGGATAATTTTCTGGATGTTTATTGTGTGTAAAAGTTGGTAACTTGGGCAGGTTGTAAAAGGTTTTCCTCCATATTGGTATTCCTCCAACCCTCAAATGCTGGGATTAAAGGCCTTGATTGTTCTGTCAAATATTTGGCCTGTCACTACTGTACATTATTCACAATTACTTTGAAGTCTTTACCTTAAGACAGAAAGACAATGCCGTTATGAAGCCCTTAATTTAGCATGATGTACTGCTGAAAGAATTCGACAAGCTGAAGACAATGACTCTTCCTTAGCCCTGGAGAATTGATTTTTACTTTTCAGTGGTTTCTGATATCTCAAACGTTATTGAACAATTTTTATTTTTTAAGACAAGGTCTTACTAGGTAGCCTTAGCTGGCTTAGAACTGCCTTAGTAGACTATGAAGTCCTCAAACTCTTAGAGATCCATTTGACTCTGAGTACCAATACCCGAGGGTTGTCTTCTGTTTTTCACACGTGTGACACGGCATGTGCAAACTGTAGCAGGTATTCGTGATAAATCAATCAAGATTTAGAATTGAATTTTATTTACTTTTTACTTTCTTGGATTTTCGAGACAGGGTTTCTCTGAGTAATCTTGGCTATCCTAGAACTCGCTCTGAAGACCATGATGGCCTCGAACCCGCATAGATCCGCTGCCTCTGCTTCCCAAACGCTGGGGTTATAAAGCCCGCCTAGAATTAAATTCTAAAATAGAACTTTAAGACTTGCGTCATACGGTTTCGTTATAACATGCGCATAACTAGAGTAATCAAGCTGAGAGCCTGTTAAGCTTCGAGTTCTAACGAAAAAGCAATAAATTGGGTGGCAGGGCATCGGTGACCAGCCCTCAAATTGACTCATAACGACCTTTTCACAGAGACTCACAGGCAGCCAGTCAGCGAGCTCGCAGACCGACTTTAGGCGCGATGGGGGTGGGGAAACAGCTTGTCGAGCTAAACGTCAGTGCCTGTGCCCGGAGAGGCGGGACATCCGGTGGTACCGGACTTCCGGCGGCCGCAGCGGAAACCCTTGGCTTCTCTGGGTACCGTGCGGTGTGCACGCGGATCCTACAGTTCGGGGTCCTGCTGTTCCGCCCCGGGCCGTACTCTGTACCAGCGGGCTTCTCTGCCGATGCTTTGGTGCTCCGTGGACCCACTGGCTTTCCTGGATGCAGTTTGTGGAACGTGTCCTCTAAGAACCACAGGCGAGAGGAAGCTGTGACGTATACGTCGGTACTGCACTACCTGAAGCAGAAGCCGCGTTAACCAAAATCCTCTCCAGTATCGCGCTTTAAAGTGTAAGTAGTTCGGGGCTGCAGAGATGGTTCAGCCTGCCTGTATTCCTGGCCAGGGTGGTCCCCATGCCTTTGGTCTCTCCGGGCATCGGCATGCCCGTGCACATAATTGCCCCTTTCACATACGCACACACGGAAGTTTAAAATAAAACCCTTTTAAAATTTGGTTGTTACAATGAGTGTGGTGGGGCTGAAGCAGAGGCAGGAGATCTGTTTGGAATTTGTCAGCCTGCGATAAAGAGTGGAGAACCTATAAATTTTTTTTGATGGTCTTAATTTCTTTGGTGTTATAAAATTCATTTCTACTAGTTACAAAGACAAAACTCAACTATATTGTTTTTATAGTTTTTTTTTTTTTTTTGAGACAGGGTTTCATGGGATGAAAGGCTTACAATAATGCCTGGTCCACGATGATAAATTTGTCAAACTCATGGCCTGAGGGTTCTAAGTTAAATAATATTTCTCAAAGTCTGATATCAGTTTTTATTTTATTTTTATTATTTTTTGTTTGTTTTAAAATCTTTAACGTCTGAATGGTTTTGTGTTTCGAGACAGCATCCCTGGTTGTCATGGAACTCAATATACAGACCGGGCTGGCCACGTTTAACTGTATAGGCACAGCCCTTATCCTAATGGAATATAGTCTTTAGCGTCTCAGGGGAAGACTACAAGTATTATCATAGGCACAGGGTGGTATGAAAGACTAAAGCACTGCTTGCTCTAAAGTGGGGAAAGAAGACGTGCAGCTGAAAAGGCAGGCAAGCAAAGGCTGATATTGCAAAAACCTGCTTAGACCACATTAGTGAACTTGGCTCTGAACAGAGCACATAGTTATGAGTATATTGGGGTGGGAAGGAGTGCATCCGTGCATCTGCTCGGAGCAGATGAAATGACATGTTGGGATATGCAGAGTCAGACAAGAAGCTAAAGATGGGTGGGATCCTTCAGGAATTTTCTTTTTCCCTCACATTTTACATCAGTGCACAAACTAAACCTTTTCACTGTCTTGTGGGACATCCAATTCTTCAGGATAAGACTATAGAGCCTTTATATTTGTCCCAGCTTTGTCGTTTTGTTTTTTCGAGACAGGGTTTCTCTGTGTAGCTCTGGCTGTCCTGGAACTCAGAAATCCACCTGCCTCTGCCTCCCAAGTGCTGGGATTAAAGGCGTGCACCACCACTGCTCGGCTTGTCCCAACTTTGTACATTTTATTTTATAATATTATCTGTTATAAAGTCTGAGCTGAGACATTTATTGTCTGTTTTAATTAGTTGCCTTGTATTTCTGTTTTGGAAGCACAAAACAGTCATTTGTGTCACAGTCCTTTAGGGTTTTTTGTGGTTTGTTTGTTTCTAAATCAGGTGCCATCTTATGTAACTTTCCTGCTTTTGTCTTCATTATTGCTTTCATAAAGGATCTCTAGATTGGATGTGTATCTGAAGGAGATGATAGGGTCTTATTCTCAGCCCTATAATTGCCATGTAACTTTCCTTTGTAATTACATTGATCATTTAGGCCTGTTCCAAAACAAAGCTAAAAAGGGTATTTGAATCGACCTTTTGTTTAAAAATATGTTGAAATTAATACATGGAGCAAGATGTGGTGGTGCATAGCTATAGTACCAGTTATTTCAGAGGCTGAGGCAGGTCATTCAAATGGATGATGACTTTGACACCACCTTGGTCAGCATAACAAGACCCTTGTCTCACAAATGAGAAAAGAAAAAAAAAATTGACCAGTAAGTGATCACAAGCTTAGGAGTTGAATTAGTGGTGTGCAAGGTCTAAGATTTTCAAAGGTTTCCCTCTGTACTTCAGAAATCAGTTGACTTCTGCAGCCAATTAAGCCGACCAGGTTCCTTTCCTCATGGGAGTCTGGTGTGCAATGGTTGCAAACAGCATCCTCCTTGGTAGTGTATGCAGCCTGTTGAATGTACAGGTTGCCCAAAGGGACCTTGGAGACAGTTTTCAGGTGCATAGTCATGTGTCATTTCAATGCTATTTCCAACCTAGGCTCTACACAAGTATTTGGGAGTTTCTTTGGAAAGTCCCAGGGCACGGTGGCCAGTGGCACATTGGTCAGTCTGTCCACACCAATTTGCAGAATAAGGAGTGTGTGACGGAGGCCAACTTCAGCTTTCCTGACAGCCAGAAGATCTATAGCCTAGAGAAATGGGACTTCACCAAGTTTAATGTAGATAAATTTAAGGCCATGGCAGCTGAGAAGTGGTTTGTCCCTGATGGGTGTAGGATCAAAATATCTGTGATGGCAGACCCAGTTTTCCTAAGGGCCTCCACTTCTGCTGTGCTGAGGCCTATACCCCACCAATCATGTTCACTAATAGATTGCATATCCAGTCTCCCAGAGTGTGTGGGGATGGAGACCAGTTGCATAGTAAAGACGTTTAAAATCTTCAACTTATTATTTTTCTTTTATAGGGTTCCTCACATTTCTTCAAAATGAATGTTGCTGTTCGTTTCTTAAGACCTTTTGCCAGATGTCTGGTGCCATATACCTTTCACATGAGACCAAGTAATTTATATTCTGGAGTTCTGCAGAGATATATGTCTTCTAAAGTACCTTCTTTGTCCTGTCATAATAAGGACAGCACATCCCCTCCTGAGCAGCTAGAATTGGATGGGTGGAAAGCTACAATGAAGTCTAGCATTCAAGAAGACAGTGTTTCAGAGGTCTCAGACAAAGATGAAGATTCCCTAGCTGCAACCAGAGAATTAATTGAGATGTGGAGACTACTTGGCAGAGAAGTACCAGAACATATCACTGAAGAAGAACTCAAAACCCTTATGGAATGTTCTTCTAAATCAGCCAAAAAGAAATACTTAAGGTATTTGTATGTTAAGGAAAATATAAAAAAAGCTAGGCGAATAAAGAAGGAAATGAAAGCAGAGGCCAGGGAAGAAGCAAAAAGATCCAGGTTGCTGGAGACCACCACAGGAGAACAAAAACAGGACTTCATGTTTCTTCGACTCTGGGATCGACAGATGAACGTTGCAGAGGGTTGGAAGGGCATCCAGGCTATGCAGTTTGGACAACCTTTGGTTTTTGACATGGCCTATGATAATTACATGAGACCAAGTGAACTGCAGAATGCTGTTTCTCAACTCTTAGAAAGTGAAGGATGTAACAGAAGAAATGTTGATCCATTCCACATTTATTTCTGCAATCTTAAAATAGATAGTGCTTATCATAGAGAGTTAGCTAGACGTTATGAAGAAAAATGGGACAAGTTACTCGTAACAACAACAGAAAAGTCTCCTGTCGATTTATTTCCAAAGGACAGTATTATATATTTAACTGCAGATTCTCCCAATGTTATGACTACCTTCAAGCATGATAAAATTTATATAATTGGATCATTTGTTGATAAATATTTACAGACAGGAACATCCCTAGCCAAGGCTAAACGGCTAGATCTAGCAACAGAATGCCTTCCACTAGATAAATATTTACAGTGGGATGTTGGTAACAAAAATCTCACCTTAGATCAAATGATCCGAATTTTGCTCTGCCTGAAAAACACTGGTAACTGGGAAAAGGCTCTCAAGTTTGTTCCCAGGAGAAAGCATACTGGATATTTAGAGGTTTCTGAGCATTCTCAGGAAGTTTTTAGGAAACTGAAGAAGACAAAGACTTTAAGTTCATTTCAAAAAGGCTCCTTAAATGCACGCACGTGGAAAAAGTAACCTAAGGGAGACAGTATAGTGTAAGAAGTAAAAAGGCTGGAAAGTACAGTTAAAAGAATTTATTCCTAAATGGAATTACATCTTGATGGCAGTCTTTCTAGACTGTCAGTAGAGGTTTGCCTATTGTTTTTGTTGTTGTTTGCTTTTTTGAGACAGGATTTCTGTGTAGTCTTGCCTGTCCAACAACAAGGACAGACAAGGAGTAATATCAGCAAAAGTTTGAAAGTATGTTTTACTTGTAAAAACAATCAGAAGTTTATAGATTAGAATTGAACACAATAAAAGTTAATAGCATTTATTTTTGATTCATTCTTTGAATATCAGACTTTATTGTCCTTTTTGGTTTAAGGGTTGATTTGGGGTTTTTGTGGATTTTTCTTCATGGGGAGGGAAGGCATGTCTCTTGTAACCTGTGCCAGCTTCAACCCTACTTCTTTACTTCTGCTTCCTGAGTGATGGGATTACAGGCGTGTATCACCATGACTGGCTCCATTATACATATTCTTTATCCAGGTTAGAAATTGTTCTTTCATGAGGAAATAGATTAAAACTTTTAAATTTGAAGTTGTAATTATGAAATTAAAGCCTGTATACAACACTGGTCATGTTTCAGGCACTAAGTTAAGGTATATTGCATAACACAATCTTGGTTGTCCAAAACCTGGCTTTCCCTGACATGTTAGGTGATTTTCTAATACCATGAAAATTAAGTTTGGAGGTAAAACAAACTTTTTAGGACAAAAATGTATCTGGACCGGGATGACGTCTTAGTGGTCTCTTGCAGAGAACTTAAATTCAGTTCCCAGCACCACTTTGGGTGGCTTGCAACCACCTGCAACTCCAGTTCCAGTGGATCTGACACCCTCTGGCCTCTAAGGGCACCTGTACGAAATGTGGTAACAAGTCATGCAGGCATATACATACATGAATACAAAAGCCGAAAAAAAATACTTGGTTAATATGTAGTTCTTAGCTGGGCAGTGGTGGCGCACGCCTTTAATCCCAGCACTTGGGAGGCAGAGGCAGGCAGATTTCTAAGTTTGAGGCCATCCTGGTCTACAGAGTGAGTTCCAGGACAGCCAGGGCTACACAGAAAAACCCTGTCTCGAAAAACCAAAAAAAAAAAAAAAAAAAAGAAAGAAATGTGAGAATCTTTAATATCCTGTAAAGCCATATAGGTGAAACAGTGAACCAAACAGGGATTTACTACTATATGATAGTTTCCTGGTCACTTGCGTATAATTGTGTGCTAAATAGTGAACTGAGAACTTCAATTTAGATTCCAAAGTCCCTACCAAACTACCATACCACTCTCAATACTCCCCATCCTCTAGTGGAAGCTTGAGTTACTCATTCACAGATACTGAACAGCTTTTATGTAGGTAACCTCCAAAACAAGGTGCAATGAAAAGTGGCTGCTTTTTAGGGTTTCTTTGTGCATACATGTTGTTCATGTAGGTATGCATGCATGTGTAGATGAGCTGTCTTAGTTATTTTAAGATGTGTTTTCACTGCCTTTAAAATCAACCTGCTGCCGGCGGTGGTGGTGCACGCCTTTAATCCCTGCATTTGGGAGACAGAGACAGGCGGATTTCTGAGTTCGAGGCCAGCCTGGTCTACAGAGTGAGTTCCAGGACAGCCAGGACTACATAGAGAAACCCTGTCTCCAAACAAACAAACAAACAAACAAACAAACAAAAAAGAGTTAAAAATCAACCTGCCTCTGCCTCCTGAGTGTGGGATTAAAGGCATGGGCCACTATCCCTGGTGCCTCTTTAATTTTTAATCCAGGGTGTCTTTGAACCTGGAGTTGGCTGATTTGGCTGGACTGGCTGGCCAGCAAACCCCAGGGGTCCTGCTGTTTCAGTCTCTCCAGCACTAGGATTCAAGGCATCCCAGCTTTATGTGAAGACCAGGGATCCAAACTGACCTTGAGATAACAGGATGATTCAATATAGCAAACTGTGTTACCAATATCCACTTTTCTCTGTTCTGTTGTTTTAGTTTGGGGGTAGGCCCTCATGTAGCTCAAGCTGGTATTGAAATAGCTGTGTAGCTAAGGATGATATCTTTATTCCATGATCACCTATTGAGGAGGTACTAGAATTGTTTATTTGGATAGAGGATCTCATGCACCTCAGGCTGAACCTACCTCCACTTCCCAAGTACTGGAATTAGACCACTTTGTTGATGCAGTGTTGGAGATGAAACCTACCATGGTTTTAGGCAAGCACTTGACCAACTGAGGTACACCCACAGCCCACTGATGTTTTTTGAAGATGTAAAAGCAGGTCTATGGAGAGCAACTCTCAATGTTGCTTGGAGGACAGATTAAACTATATTCTCTAACACTGATTGTATATTACAGGCTAGTAATTGACCAAATTTGGGCAGAGGGCTGAGTAAGTATAGAGAAAAAGAAGAAAGAAACAGATGAGGCTGTAGCATACTTAATTCATGGATTTCATTCAACTGTAAATGAATCAACTGAAGGTTTTAGAAGAGGCAGGACTTAACAGGAGTTTCCAACCTGAAAGAGAGGCGGCCTGCAGAGGTTACTGTTCAGTAAAAGACAAATGCCAGTGCTAGCGAAGTGCCAGAGAAAGCTAAAAGACAACTCTTGTTTGGTCCCTTGTGCCTGTGTAGGTTAAGAGACAAGACTGGCACTAGCTTTTATGATAAAACTCTCACAGTAGGATACTTTTACCTTGAAAGAACAGGATGATTTAACCAGTAGACAGTTAGTGGGTCTAAAGAAAATTCCTTGAAAAATTCTGAGTAACTTCAAGTTCAAAGCCATTCTGAATGTTGGGGTTGGGCTGGGGCATATTTTAAACGTTAGAGAAGGGACGAGTAGAATAGGATAGGCACAACGCCTACCAATCTCCAAACTGCAGGAGACCAAACTACCCTTTTCCCTTAGGAAAAAGCTCCTGCCCTTGAGTGTAGCGGGTCATTCCCCCCCCCCCAACGTGTGAATATATTCAAGTGAGTGTGAACTCTTATTACAGACTTCAAGAGGTTGTTAGATTTCCTGGAACTGGGGTTACAAGCAGCTGTAGACCACCCAACTGGGAATTGAACCCTCCTTTAGGAGAGCAGTAAGCGCTCTTAATCGCCATGTATTCCTTTTTTTTTTTTTTTTTTTTTTTTTTTGGTTTTTCGAGACAGGGTTTCTCTGAGTAGCCCTGGCTGTCCTGGAACTCACTCTGTAGACCAGGCTAGCCTCGAACTCTCGAACTCAGAAATCCGCCTGCCTCTGCCTCCCAAGTGCTGGGATTAAAGGCGTGCGCCACCACCGCCCGGCCGCCATGTATTCCTATTTATGTTTCCTTGCTACAACTCTCACGCTAAATTTTTCCCGAGTGCAAAAAACACGGAAATTCCACCCCCCATACACAATTTCCGTAAGGCTCTACTACGTGATCTTCCGTAAGTTGCTTTTCGATGTCATTATGTAAGGCCCCCAGAGTGGGGAGACCCTCCACTCCCACTCAAGCCACAGGAGATTACGACTACCCAGCATCATGAGAGAGACCAAACTTGCTGCAAACTGCAAAAGGCTTTATTTCTGGATTGGGGGATATCAGCTGGCTGAGGCTGAGGCCCAGGCTCACAGGAAGAGTGTCGACCCCCGAGGCTAGGGAGCAAGGGGTATTTAAAGGAGAAAACCACAAACTAGGGAGGGTGAAGGGGGTGAGGGGGAATAATAAGAACATCAGCAGACAGTATCATAAAAACAGTGGAAGGTCCCCAGGCCATTTGATCATGTGGGAAACACACCCTGTGTACTTATTTTTTTAAGAATTTAATCTTGGTTTATCATCTATCATGTGGCCAGCCAGTCCTTGGAACAGCCCAGATGACTGGTATTTTCTTTATGGTCAACCAGTTCCTAGAACCCAGAGCCCAAAGCCTATGAACCAGATGACCTGCATTCTTGGCTCTGCCCTTTTGTAGTCAGCTAAGTTCCTGGAGCATGGATGGCCTGGCTTCAGCCTCTATATGCCAGGGGTCTCAAAAAAGGTTTATTCTTTTCAATTACACAAATGAAAACGATAATTTCACACTTGGACTGCACTGGAGATTAATCGACAGTGCACGAACGGTGTCAACACTAGACGATGTCCAATAACTGCTGAATTTCCTCCGTAAGAACACAGCCCCATCCCATAAAACTGAAGGACCAACCGCAACCATCCCTGAGCATGTAAAAACCTAGGACTGTTGCACGGTCAGTAAGCCCTTGCTAACCCGGACGTGACATCCCATAGCCCGGCCCTCCCTGCCGGTCACCACACGCAAGCTCCTGCGGCGGCAAACTAATGACGTCACATCCGTTTCTGCCTCCCGGTCCAGGACCGCTCTAGGCTGCGACCTCGCTGGCCCGCCCGAAGCTTTGTGGTTGCTGGGCAGGGCCGTGACGTTCTTGCCCGGGCTGCAGGGGGAGGCCGCGGCGGGGAAGATGGCGGACGGGAAGGCGGGAGAGGAGAAGCCTGAGAAGCCGCAGCGAGCCGGAGCCGCCGGAGGTGAACACAACCCCAGCGTCGCGGGCTGCGGGGGCTACTCCGGCCTTTCTTTGGGTTTCCCAGGGTGGGGGGCTTTACGGCATCTCAGGAGCGGGCGGAGCTGGCGCTCGCCTGGCCAGGGGCTGGGCCCTGATGAGTGCCGGGCACGCCCGGTGTGGCCCGCGGGGGATCGAGGTCCGCGTCGCATCCTCAGAGAGGCTGCTAGTTACCACCGGGCCGTGAGAAGGGAGATGGGAGACTGAGCTTGGACTGGGAGCCCAAACAGCAGGGAGCTCAGGGCCCGCTGCGCACTCAGGCCTCCGCGCGAGAGCCGAGCCGCCGCCGCGGGCACTGGCCGCATGCCGGCTTTCCGAGAGCTCCGGCCTCTCGGTTACACGTAGTTAATTAGGTTTGATGCTCTCTTTTCCCTGAGGAGGTGGAAGACCCCAGCCCACTCTTTGCTGTATTTTCAGACATAACATTTATAAACCCTGCGATGGCATAAGTCGAGACGATGAGGGGGTTGGCGGGGGATAGGGGATCTGGGCAGCAAAAGCTTGAAATTAGGATTTGATTCGCTTTCTTTACAGTATCTTTCTTAGGCTGCTAACAGCGAAGTCTGTCAGCTATTTAGTTGGCATGGTAGGCAGGTATGATTTTCCTGTAATATGTCGCGAAATTAAACTCAAATTATAGCTGTCTTTTCATCCCTCCTACCCCCGTAATTTTTGGTGGTGTACATAAAGGAAAAGAAATACGTAGTCTCTTTTCTCCTACGCCTTTTTGTCGTAAGGATAATTAACACATGTGAGCGGATAATGTCTTCTTTAGAATGTTTTACCCTTTCACTGTTTTTTCAGTCTTTTCCCTGAAATACTTAACTGTGAGAACATAAACACCAAACACATCGACCAAATTTGTTAATTGCCGAAGACGTCCCCACCCTCACTTGAGCTAGGATTAGGATCTTTTAGCTCAGGCTTCCTGAGTACTGGAATTAACAGGCCATGACCACTTTATCAGGTGTCTTCCTCATTTTGTTTTTTAAATAAACTAGTAAAATAGCTAATGAAAGTATTTTAGTTATTATTTTAGACCTCCTCCATTATTGTTAAAAGTAGTTTGAGGAGAAACTATAGCCTAAAGTGTCTTGGGTGGCCTTGAATTTAAGACTGACTGGTTTGACTCGACTGAGAAAATTGTTTAAAGGTACTGTTAAAATGTACCTTAAGTGTCTAAATAAATCCTGTGTAATGTACTTGCCACCCTTTCAGTTGAGGGACATTCTGTCGTGTGGATAATATTTTCATTTTAACAGTGTTGGGGTTGTACAGATTACTTTTTGTTGGTAACTTAAACTAGCAGTCCTTGCTGGGCAGTGGTGGCTCACGCCTTTAATCCCAGCACTTGGGAGGCAGAGGCAGGCGGATTTCTGAGTTGGAGGCCAGCCTGGTCTATAGAGTGAGTTCCAGGACAGCCAGAGCTGCAAAGAGAAACCCTGTCTCAAAAATCCAAAAAAAGAAAGAAAAAAAACAAAGCAGCCCATTTCTGCATAGTTTGCCTCATTTCGTCTAGCTAGCTCATTTTAATGTCAGACATAATGGGGTTATGTAGAGGAAGTATAACTGGCACATTTCTCCATAGATAGGATTGAATTGATAAGCTTGAGGCAAGTATTCAGCTCTCTTGGAAAATTTTGTCTAGAGTTGGCAACTTTTCTTGGGTGACACAGTCCACAGTGTTGGAAATATGAGTAGTTTTCCTACCCATTTAATCTTGTTGATTGATGCTGGAGGTTGAACCCAAGACCTCACTTATGCTAAGGATGGACTTCACTACTGTGCTCTATCTTAGTAAATAGAGCATCCCCATAATTAAATTTAATATGTCTCTTCTAGAGAGTTGTTTGGAGCTAGGTCTTTTACTTCAATCTGCTTGGGGAGAGTTTCTAGACATTTTTTGGTTAAGGTTATGTATATGTAGCTCTTTAACTTAGGTAGAAATTTAGACAGGTTTAGAAACAAGCAACTTAATGTGTAATCATAGCCATTTCAATTTGTCAAGGGTTAAACCAAGAGCTACTTCAATGATGTGTATATTTCCTGTGTCAAAACACAGCTCATGGACTACCTGTCCTGTCAGAGAGCTACTTGAGTCCTTGGTTTGGAGTTTTGTTTCTTGTTTTTTGGGTTTTTTTTTTTTTTGTTTTTTGTTTTTTTTGTTTTTTCTTTTTTTCCCAGATAAGCTACCAGAGTGCACGTGACTCACGAATGGTACCTTTGTGGAATTGTTCCATTTCAGCTAGTCAGTGAAAAAGAAAAATTTTAGTATGTATGGTTTAATTGATATTAACTTACACAATTTGTTTGCTTAGAATGAATCCAAAGTAGGGAGAAAGCATCACTCATCTAAACACTAGCAATTTGTATAATGATTTACAAATTGAAAGGGCTGAGGCTGGAGAGATGGCTCAGTGGTTAAGAGCAGCCAGTGCTCTTCCAGAGGACCTGGGTTCAGTTTCCAGCACCTGTATCGCAGCTCAGAACTGTCTGTAACTCCAAGATCTGACACGTCCATACAGCCATACATGCAGGCAAACACCATTGCATATAAAATAAAAATAAATTATTTAAAAAATCAAAGGGATTTTCTTATTTAAAAATGTTTGTTCATTTATTCATTATAATTCATACTACTAAAGATATTCACAGTATTAGTCAACAGTCATTCAACATTTGTTTTCCACAGTTTTAAAATACAAAATGTCTTAGTAAGCTAAGTTGCTGAATTCCAGCAGTTGGGATGCAGAAGCAGGAGTATCCCCCCGGGAGTTAAAGTAGAGGTTTGAAGTACTCCTGAGCTACATACACAGTGAATTTCAGACCAGCCAGGATTGCATAGTGATACTCAGTCCACAAAACAAACACAAGCAAAATGTCTCAATAAATTGAAAGTAGAGATCCTTGGTTAAAAGTTTCAGATGCTAAATTAGTTGGAGTTTAAAGAACATTCGATACTTATGAATTAAATGTTAATAGTCAGTGATAGATTTTAACACTCATATTTGCTTGAAATAATTTTCTAGTGATCCATATTTAGAATTACAAATATTTTAATAACAATCAGTAGTAATATATTTGTCTGCTGTTTTCCCATGTTAGTCCATTGTTTTAATTGCTTTTTTCCTCAATGCTTTGTGTATTTTGCTGCGTTGCTCAGAGGGTTATATGAAGACAAAACAACCAACCTATGTGCCACATTGAACCTGCTTATACTAAGAAATGAAGCCAATACTGTGTTCACCTTCTTCACTCCCTGCTCTGTATCTTGTGAACAGAAGATGCTATCCAAATACATTCATGGAATTATTTTAAAGATTGCTTAAAATTATTTTTGTTGTTTTTAAGATAGGTTCTCACTGTGTAATTCTGGCTCAAAGAAATCATCCTGCCTCTGCCTCTCAAGTGCTGAGATTAAAGGCATGAGCCTCCACACCTGGTACACAAAATTATTTTTAATCACATGTCTGTATGTGGATGTGTGCAAATAAATACAGGTGCCCAGGAAGGCCAGAAGAGTTGGATCCCCCAGAGCTGGAGTTACAGGAATTGTGAGCTGCCTTGTGTGGGTGTTGGGGCTCTAACTAGGGTCCTCTGGAAGATGAGTAAGCTCTCTTAACTGCCGAGCCATCTGCTGATAAACAGATGTCTTCATATAAGACATTTATGAAGACTTTATATGTTCATATAAGAGTACAGAATATAATGGTTGATGCCAGTTCCTGCTTAAGTATACTTGATTAGGTTTGCAAATAAAATGCAGAGGACATTGTCTCTAGTCCAAACTGTGTAGAATGTCCTTTGGTCCATAGTGGCCTCACACGAGGCTCCTGACTTGTCACCAGTTTAAGAAATTCTGTTTTAAATTGAGTTCTCAGTTACTGGAAAGTAGTCTTTCGTTCTTTTAATTCAGATACTCTTACATATAAACAAATGAATAGCACCTCAGGAAACTATTCAGTGCTACCTCTGCCTCATGGAAATCCACAAACTAGAGCCCCAATCCAAAGAAAGTAGTTTATTTATTCATTGTGTACCAAATCAGATACTCTGTTCAAAGTGCTTGTTGTTGAATTAGCATGGTACGATTAGCAATCCTACGCTCCCAGGTACCCTGGAGATGGAGCAGGATGTGTACAAGTTACAGGAGTGTCTGGCCTTGGGGGCAATATAGCTAGACTCTGGAAATGAGAAAACTATTTGGGCATATAGGTCACTTATAGAACTTAAGTATTTAAATAGTCTGTGCGAGGCCTTGTGTTCAGTCCTCAGTGCCACAAAGCACTAATTAACTTAAAAGTGTGTCATTACCAAACTGCATGGATCTAGATTTGTAGTCTTGAGCCTTTGATTCTTTTACTGTGTTTGACACTCCCCCCAACCTCCATTCTCGCTTTGCTCCATTTTCTCATTGAACTTGCCAAGGCAGTCACTTAGAGCAGGTTCTGTTTCTCTACAAGTAAGTTTGAATTGTCACAGAATGTATCCCGTAGGGATCTGTAGAGCTGAAGAGAGGAAAAAAAAAAAAATCAGCCGGTCTTTTCATTCTTTCCAGTATATTCTTAAATAGTCTTATTTATTAACAAACCTAAGATACTCAAGACATGAAATCATTATTGACTTAAACACATACAAGCAAAGTTGTTGGAGACATCTTGTTTTCTACATCTGTATATATCTATGTACTTTCTTGGAAATTAAGATTAGGTCTTAATTTATGAGAAAATATGTACGTGAAAGTCTGACTTGGAATAGCTCTTATAGGTAGCTTAAAACAGGTGCTAGACCAGCTTTCAGAGTAGGGTTAACTCTCAAAAAATTACCTTGAAGTTTTTTCAACTCGAAAGGTTGAGGAATTTTGTATGTTGAGTAACATCACTTACAAACATACCTTAGCTAGGGACCAGCCAGGGTGTAGCTCAGTGTAGAATGTTTGTCTTGTATATGCAAAGCCATGGGTGTTCAGTATGGTGAAGGAGGGAAGAAAAGTCTGTGGACTGAATTCTCAGTGGCCCTGGTGGTCATGTTCATGACTAGACATTTTGTGTGATTAGGACTACATTACTGAGAATATTACAATTTATTAGCCAGATGTTTTTGTATTGCCACATGTAGAATTGTTGATCTCAATTTCTGAACATCATAATTCCACAAATGTAACCAAGATTAATGTACAATTAATAAGGTAATGTTTAGCTGACGGGTATTTACTCTTTGTGAACTCTGTGTTTATAATTTTAAATTGCTCTGTATTTTATGCTAGTTAATTCATGGGAGCCTCTTGTACTGCCACACAATCTCAGTTCCTGCTGTCCACTCTAGCAAGCAGTGAAGAGACTGTTGGGTCAGTAGGTGACAGCTGCAGAGGTATCTTCCTTGTAAAGATGCTTTTTGAGGTTGCTGCTCCCATCAGTCTGCTCAGTAAAAATAGCTCATCTTGGTAAGTTGTTTCGACTTCACCAGGACCTGAAGAAGAAGCAGAAAAACCTGTGAAAACTAAGACTGTTTCTTCCAGTAATGGAGGGGAAAGTTCCAGTCGCAGCGCTGAAAAGCGATCAGCTGAAGACGAAGCTGCAGACCTCCCAACAAAGCCTACAAAGATGTCCAAGTTTGGATTTGCCATAGGTAGTCAGACGGCAAGGAAAGCATCCGCCATCTCCATTAGACTCGGAGCAAGTGTGAGTTGTTTTCTGTGTGCTTTTGTCATTACAAAGATTAGTTTCATCAGTCGTGTGTGTGTGTGTGTGTGTGTGTGTGTGTGTGTGTGTGTGTATAGAGTATATATAGTAAAGCAAGTGTTAAAAGGTAAACTGCTGTAACTGGCTATGAACTTACATGTAAGTCAAAAAGTAGTGGACACATTAGGAAAGGCCTATGAATTTTATCAAAGCAGTTGAAGAAAAAGAATTGTAAAGAATGCAAGATTTATAAAGTAATCACTTAGGACTTTTCTTAGTTGAACAAAATATTGAGAATTTTAGAAAACCTTTGTTTTGTTTTGTTTTTTCCAGACAGTTTCTCAGTGTAGTCCTGGCTGTCCTGGAACTCACTCTGTAGACCAGGCTGGCCTTGAACTCAGAAATCCGCCTGCCTCTGCCTCCCAAGTGCTGGGATTAAAGTTTAGAAAACCTTTTACCACTAGTATATTAAAAGTAAGAATTAGAATTGTGCTGGAGCTCTGCTGTAGCGTATGTGCTTAGCCTTTGAGAGGCCTTGGAGTCAATACCTAGCATTACCTACCTCCAAATCAGAGTAATGACTATAAATCAGCTTTTTGTAACTTAAAGGATTAATGTAGTAAGTTAGTCCTGCTAAGAATTTTCTGGTTATCTAGTTATGTTTTTTGTTTGCCTGTTTGTTTGTTTGTTTTCTAATTTATAAAGGTCAGATGCAAATGGTTTTATTTATGCCATAGATGTTCATTTCAGAGATTTTTTTTAATGAAAAATTTTAATTTTCAATCATTTTCTCACTAGAGTCTGTTTGAACTTTCTCTAAATTACAAGAGCAGCCATTTCTCAGAACTCCCAATTCCCACCATGGAATCTCTCTCCCCCCCCCTTTAAAAAAAATCTGAGTCTAAACAAAAAGATTATGACATTTTTATTTTGTTAACATTTTTCTCTATGTCCTATAGTTCTTGATGTGTAATGTTTAAAAATCACATAGACCTAACTACATAAATACTTGATTTCTTGAAAATAATATTTTTATTTTCTATTTTAATTTAAATATACATTGTATGTTTATATAGTGTCTTGATCATTTGACTTGACCCTATTTAACTTTTTTAAACATTAAACATGTGCTCATGTAAGTCTCATCTGCTTGGGCATACTCTGAGTCCAGTTCCTTCTTTTTCTAAATAATTGATGGGATTCAATAGTTATTAAGTGGTTGAGTTAGGTTCAGAAAAACCTATTCAGTAAAGTTTAAGTTGGGAAAACGAAAATCACAGGCTTTAGGACCAAGTCTTAAAGGACTGCATATCATAATAAAGAGTCTCAAGAATAAAGCCCGTTGGTGTCTTAAGGACATCGCTAGTTTGAGAAAGAATGCGAAGGGGTGTGAATGGGTCGTATCCCCTCTCCTTCAGTGTTGAGAACTGAAGCCAAGGACTCGTTATAAATGCTCGACAGTCTCTGTCACTGAGCTTCATATCCCTGACCTTGGCATATGCTACTTCTCGTAGTTGTCCTGTTGGGTCATGCTAAGGGTCTGAGATTGGAAGGTAGTGGGTTAATATCATGGACATAGGGAGAAAAATAGGAGTGTGTAATAAGGATCTGAGCAAAAGGACCTTGTAAGACAAAGGAAAAGTTTTCAAGCTTGAGTACTTAAAAACATTAATCGCTGGTGACCCTGGGGCATGTTGCAGTGGAAGGGAGAAGAAACAGGTGGTGACAAGACTAAATGGGACAGTGAGAAGAACAGAGGTTGACCAGGAAGAAGGATGGAAAGGAATCAACCCGTAGACAAAGTCAGTGTGATGCTCCCTGCATTCTAAAGGCACTGTGGTCCTTGCAGGATGCTGTGGGGCCGACAGCATTTCTAGTCATTAATTTCTTCCGCACCCCTTAGCTTAACTAATAGTAAATTGCAGATCCTAATGAGAGTTTTTTTTAATAAACAAAAGCTATTGGATATACAAAATTAATAAGTAAAACCTACCTACCAGTAACTCTTATTTTCAAAGATATAATGAATTTGCCCAAAATACCGAGTTCCTTACTGTGTAAGCTTATAAAAACAAAATGGATAAAATTGAACTTTGTAAGAGCAATTACTATTTTATTAAACAAGGCTGTATAAGCTTTATTTGTGATAATTCTGTTAAATGTTTCTTTTTCAGAAGCCTAAGGAAACAGTTCCAACTCTTGCTCCAAAAACTCTTTCGGTGGCAGCAGCTTTCAATGAAGACGAAGACGTAAGCTAATACCTATTTTATTTTACTTTATTTTTAAAGACTGTGTGTGCATGAAAGGCACGTGTGCCATTGTATGCAGGGGGAAGTCGGGACACCTTTTGGGAGTCAGTTCTATCCTTCCATCTGGGGTCCAGGAAATGTCTCAGGGTTGGCAGGCTTGCATGGCAAGCTGTTTTACACACTAAACCTCCACTGGCCCTTAGTTTTACGTTAACTAGTCCTTCTAAGAAGATAATAGCAGATGGAGAGATGGCTCAGTGGTTAAGAACATGCACTGTTCTTCCAGAAGACCAGAGTCTGATTCCTGATACCCACATCAGGTGGCTCGCAAACACCTCTAAATCCAACTCCAAGGAATCCAGGTCCTTTGGCTTGCACAGGCACCTACACACACATGCAAAGATCAGTACAACACACATTCGTACCCATGTATAGAATTAAAAGTAATAAAGTTTTTTTAAAAGAGAAGAAGAAATTAATAGAAAATTAGAGTTTGTATTAATGGCGGTTAAATTGATAATAGTGAAATAGTGTTGGTAAAATTTCTTTGAATGCCTAAGAAAATTGAATTTCTTTTTTTGAAGTGCTAGGTACCGAGTTTGGTGCCTTGTAAAATGCCAGGCAGCTGTTGTGCCCCTGAGGTACAGACCCAAAACTAAAAATTTAATGTGTCTATTGATACAAATATATGTCTATAAAAATTGGTAATTTTATAGAAAATTGCAAGAAACTTAAGAGTCAAGTCAAATGTTTATAATAATACATACTAGGAAGTATATGAGTTAGTAATGAATATGCCACCATGCCTGGCTCTATGAATTCTCTTTTTGATGTGTATGTGTGTGTACACATATACATATCTGTGTTACACATATTCATTCAAATGTAGAGAGATCAGAAAACAACTCGTGTAGTTAGTTCTTCAACTCTGGGTCCCTCAGATGGATATAGACTGTGACATGGTGGCAAGCACCTTTCCCCACTAAGCTGTCTCACCAGCCCTCTCACACTTGGCCTTCAGTATTGTTGCTATCAATAACTTTATAGTTGGTCTTCAGTGATGGCCCTTGTGCTTGTTACAAAAAGCAGCTGTGGAATGCTGCAGGGTGCATCTGTAACAGGAATAACAGTGCAAGTGATTGCACCAGAGCTTTCTCTCCTGAGAGTGCTCCAGGGTGAGCTCAGGGTATCTACTCTGCTGTCTGTCCCAGTTCTCGTGTGCCCCTTAGAGTGTTGATATCCCACCATGCTCAAGGGTGATGAGTGAATTTCCCAGAGTTTTTTTCTTTGTGAAAGATAAGCTCTCACATATCTCAAACTGACCGGCCTGGAACTGGGTATGTAGCTAAGGATGGCTTTCAGTTTCAGATCCTCTGGCCTCTACCTCTCATGCACTGGGACCACAAATATGCACCACTGTATCCAGTTTCATTTCATTTCTTTGTTTTCTGAGACAGGTTGTCTGTGTATCTCTGGCTGTCCTGGAACTCTCTCTGTAGACCTGGCTAGTCTCAAACTCATATAGATCCTCCTGCCTCTGCCTTCCAAATTCTGGGACTAAAGGTGGTGTGCCACCTTGCCTGGCCTTACCCAGTTTTTATGTGGTGTGGAGGATCAGACCTGGCTAGAGCATTGTGCATATTACGCAAGCTAGGATTAAAGGCATGGGATACTGCATCTGGCCATTTTGTTTTGTCTTGTCTTGTCTTTGAAGCAGGGACTCTGATAGCGAGGCTAACTATTAGAACTCACTAGGTAGCTGAGAATAGTCTTGAACTTCTGATATTCCTACCATTCTACCATACCCAGCTGAGGAAACTTTTGGATATAAAGTCCAGAAGGGAAAGATAACAGAAAGTAGGGAAAGTATGTAAATGAGAACTGTTACTGCCTGTGTTGTAGTAGTGCTGCATGTGAGATGTGTTAACACCCTGGCTGCCTCGTTCTCTGTGTGCTCCTTTGCAGTGTGTATCAATTCATCTTTGCAAATGGAGAATTGTACCTAAGTAAACACAACCTTAGGCTAGAGCTTTGTTGCTCAAAGCTATACACCATGATTAATTTCAAGAAATTTGGAGTTTTATCTGTAGCTGGCCTTGAACTCGCAAAAAAATATGCCAGCTTCTGCCTTCACCTCCTGAGTACTAGCACCTGACTCTTATAATTTTGTTTGCCTTTTTGTTTTATTTTTTATTATGGCTTTAAAATATTTTAGTGAAAGAGGCTGGAGAGATTGTTCTTACAATGGGTAAGAACACTTTCTCTTATCCTAGGACCTCAATGTTCTAGCACCTGTGTCTGGCAGCTGTAACTGAGGCTACAGGGAGTCTGTGGCTTCTGCCCTCTCAGGGCACCTATGCCTACCCCCCACACACACACATACACAAAATAGAGTCAATTTAAATTTTTCTCTTGTGAATAGATATTTTGGCATTTTTTTGAACCATTTATGCATAGACACGTTGGCAGGGTCCATGTCTTGCCAGTGTGAAAAGTGCCAGTGAACATGAAGTTCTGTCCCTTTGACTAGTTAGCATATGAGAGTTACTTTTCTCTTTATCCTACCCAGTATAGCTCTGATTTAAGTGTGTGTGTGTGTGCTCTGAGAGCAGGTGCTTATACACATGTGCATATACGTGTGAAGGCCAGAGCTCAACATCGGGTGTCTTTTCAGTTAGGCTCCACCTTAGTTTTTTTGTCTTTTCTTTCCTTCCTTCCCTTTCCCTTCCTTCCTTCCTTTCTTTCTTTCTTTTTTTTTTTTTTTTAAAACAGGGCCCTGTTGGCTTGGAACTTGATAATTCAGTTAGACAGGCTGGCCAGCAAGGCCCAGAATCCTTCTGTCTCCACCTCTCAGGTACCAGTACTATAGGTGTTTCTGCCTATACCTAGTATAGTTGGGGATTGAACTCAAGTCCTCATGCTTATTGACTGAGCCATCTCCTCAACCCCAAGATTTTATATACATATATACGTGTGTGTGTGTGTGTGTGTGTGTGTGTGTGTGTATATGAAAAGATAATATAGTAATTGTTAAAGGAAATTGTTAAAGTTCACTACCTTTCTCCTTTTATGGCATTAAAACATGTTATGGATTAAAAAAAAAGATTAGCCTCCTTAGTCACCGAGTGACTTAATAGTTTAACTGTACTCATTTCTATTTCCCTGTCCTGCAGAGTGAGCCAGAAGAGATGCCTCCAGAAGCAAAGATGAGGATGAAGAATATTGGAAGGTGCCATGCTTTCATATTACCCTAGAGCTGTAGGGAAAGCAAGGGGGAAGAATGCATTACACATTTTACACGGACCCGTGGTCTCCATGTTCAAATAAATGCAGTCCCAGTGACTCTGTCATTACTAGAACTTAAATAAACATACCTGATACTAGTACCAGTCCAAATGAAGTATATACACACAGACACACACACACACACACACACACACACACACACACACACACACTTCTATTATATTTATTTTTGAGACAGGGTCTTACTATGCAGCCCTAGCTGTCCTAGAGCTCACTATATAGTCTAGGCTGGATTTGATCTCGAAGAGATCCACCTGCCTCTGCCTCCAGAGTACTGGGATTAAAAGTGCACCATCCCGCATACACATCTGAAACAGTAGTTTACATAAAACTTTGACACTGCATGTTCTCTTTTACACATCTTTGGATTTTTGTTTCATGTTCACAAATGCTCGTGATAAGCCACCAAATTAATTTTTAACCTTATTTGTGGGTTTTAGATCACTTTTGCAACAGATTTTCTGTTTGCTGCAGTACTGGGAATACCATTCCAGATAAGAATTCCACAAGAATTCTGTGGCTGAGATCGTTCTCAACTCTCAGCAGTCGTTTTAGAGCCCTAACGGCATCTACTCTTACTGTATGTTACCTTCCCTTATCTGTGTGTTGAGAACTGCACACGGATGGTGGAGTGTAGCTCAGGGCTAGAGCTCTTGGCTAGGATGCACTTGTCCCTAGGCTCTTCTCGGTCCTGCAAAGGAGAACACCATGGTGGGCCTGAAGGTGATTGCCTATGGGCCTGACTCACACTCAGAGGGCAAGGGGCAGGTGGAGTGCCCAGGCTCTCCTGTCTACTCTTATCCTCACTGCATACATACATAGTGAAATGAGGTCTTAACCCTTTATAGAAAGAGCATTCAAAAGATCTCTGTAGGAGCTTCTGCTCTTCAGCCTGTAGTACTTATGAGTGCTAAGCAAATGTATATTAATATGTTTAAGATAGACCACTACAATAATTTGAGTAAATTGAATTTCTTTTAATACAGGGACACACCAACATCAGCCGGACCAAACTCCTTTAATAAAGGAAAGCATGGCTTTTCTGATAACCAGAAGCTGTGGGAGCGAAATATAAAATCTCATCTTGGAAACGTCCATGACCAAGACAATTAAGTGAAGAGTTCTGAGATTGGGGTGTGGGTGGGTGCAGTTAGAAGGAGCAGTCTCCTTTTTGTAAAGAATGGTGTAAGACTAGCTTTGGAGCCGTTTTTCTTTCTTCTTTTTTTCTTTTCCTTTTTTCTTTTTTTAAAAGATTGAGTGGTACACTAATAAATGAGAGTTTGCAATTAGAGGTAATTTATGTTTTATATACAGATTTCAAGACATTTGCTAATTTTGTAGTTTCACATGATTAGTTTCCAAGGGTTACAGATAATAAAGAAATCAGAAGTGGTACCTTTCTAAGAATTGCATATTTTTTTAGATACAACTATTAGCACATTAAGAGGGAAGCCAAAAGTTACTGTCTCTGACTCTCCCCTCATAACCTGAGTGTCTGGCTCCCTGGAACAGCCTTACCGAGAGGGAGTATTGGATTGTTACTGGACTATTGACTGAGAGTAAATTTAGATAAGGTTAGAATGAACCTTTTCCTATGGGCATTTCATTTTGTTCTGGGCCATTATATGCTAGTACTGCTTCGCTCGCAGTGGGTACAGACGCTTTGCTCTGTAAACAATTTTTTTGTTGTTGTTAAACATTCTTATATGAAGTATTGAGTATTATAATTAGCCCACTTTAATGGAGCTTGTCTCTGTTCAGGATTCTTCAAAGGACACTATTTGCTACCAAAGTAAATCAGTATTTTGAATGTGCTTCTCTTGGTTTCTATTCTAGTTCCTATAAGCATTTCCACCAGAACTTGAGGCAAAACATAAGGAACCTGTTTCTTTTAAAGTACAAATACCACCAAAAATATCAGTGTACTTACTGCTTTAAGTATTTGGCTGGCTTTTATTTTTTAAAAGGTTTAAATACCAAAAGGAAAAGAGGTATAACATTGTATGAAGACAGATGAGGCAACACACCTTCTGTGACTTTTGAAGCATTTAAGTTACTAACTTACTAGAAGATTTCTTATTTGTACAACTTCATGGCTTATTTTAAGTACATACATACTGGGCAGTGGTTTCAAAAGCACATGTAGTGACTGAGATGGGACAGAAATGCTTCTTTAGGCACATGTTCATTGTGAGTCTCTCACCGCCCAGGCTCTTAGAGTTCTGTATGTAGGATGTCTGTTTTGTATTTTTGTATTGTATATGGGCTTTTTAAATGTGACAGTTAAATGCATCTTTAATAGTCACAGACAAAAGAAATGATAAAATGTCCTTGAAAATTACAATGTTAAATTTGGAGGCAGCTTTGGTGAGTTTCATGGGTCGTGATAATTCACTAGGCAGTTTTAATGTAATGACTTCCAAGAAGCAGCCTGCGGATATTCCTAACACTTCATTCACTACACTTTCGTTTACTTAATAAGCCCCAAGTAAAACGATGGAAATGTACATAGCACTATTAGTTCATACATGATTTAAGTATATCAAGATACATAAATTTAACTTTTATGTCTGCAAACTGTCCATTTGTCCATTTTACTGTTTGTTGAAATAACACCTCTCCTACATATTCTTTACTTGACTTAAATAACATTTAACCTGAGGTCAAGATGGAGAGAGATGACTGAGCTGAATGTCTTTACTAAAATTACAATAAATTTTGTCAAACTTGGTGTTGGTCTTATTTTCGATTTTATTTTTTACTGCGTCTTTGAAAAAACGTTTTAAAAAGTATTCTGTGTATTTGGCTTGCTGGTGGGGTCAGGGAGACACAAAACATTGTGAAAAATGTCACCATTTAGAAGTGTGTTCCCAGAACCTCTTACATACCATACCGTTCATTAGTCGTCAGAATAAGTGTGTGAGCATCATCTGTTACTCTACCTCACACTGGTAGGCAGATTCTCACATTCCATTTAACATGCTCTTACACACTCGGACCTAGAGGAACTGCGTGGTAAGCTCTGGAGTTCTCATGACTCTCCCTTTACTCGTGTATTTATTGTGCGTGCCCACACACACCTGCCATTGTACACGTGTAGTTTGGAGCACAATCTGAGGGATTCTGTGCTTTTTTTTTTTACTCTCCATATACTTCATCTCAATTGCAGGTTTTTCTTCCCTCCATTCCTAGTCCTTCCCCCACCTCCCTTCTTCCTCATATTGATTCCTCCTGTCTTCCTACAAAAAAGGAGCAAGCCTCCTAGGGATAACCTTTGAATGTGGCCTAATTGTCAGAATTCTTTTTGTTATTTTTGGGTTTTTTGACTGGGTTTCTCTGAGTAGCTCTGGCTCTCCTGGAACTCACTTTGTAAATCAGGCTGGTCTCCCAAGAGACCTCTGCTGGGATTAAAGGTGTGCACTGCTACCAGCACCTGGATGTCAAAGGATTTTCAAGCAGTGAATTAAAGGACTAAACCTAAGAAATCTATGGTGTAGAGGTATCAGATGTAGGAAGAGAATACTATCCTTGGGTTAGGGAAAAGGACAACTGAGTGAGAATAAGAAAATGTAATGTTAGGGAAGAAGGTGGAGACCTTTCCATTTCAAGCATGGTTGCCTAGAATGCAAAAGGCTTGGGTTTGACAGCCAGTACTGTAAAACCCCAGACACTGCAAGTAATGCATATCTGGAATCCCAGAACCTGGGCTGTAGAACAGAAATAGTAAAAGCTCTTGAAGCCAGCCTGGATCACAAGGACCCATCTTGGTCAAGGAGGTGCTAATACTATTACATTTTATTTTATTGCTTCCTGTTTAATCCTGTCCTATGTTGACCTGGGTAGCTGAGAGAAATGAGAGTTGTCTCTAAACTGAGTAGATCAGCTCTGAGCTACAGTTCACATTGAGCACTGGCCTTGAAGCACATCGAAATGGCCAGCTACCTAATTACCACACATAAACACAGAACTCTGAACATTGTTTAAAAGTTTCAAACAACTTGCATGTTTCAAGTTGGTCTTTCAGCTAAATTGCTGGTGGTGGCCTTGAACTCTGAGCTTCATACCTGCTAAGTATTGTGACTACACTGCATACATATGTAGTTTTATCAAAATCCTACTTAGAGACTGCCCAGGACTTCATACAGGGCAAATACTCCACTATCTGAACAGCCAGTGCCCTCCTGTGCACATTTCTCGGCATGGCTTAGTTTTCTGAGATAGTCTATTAAGTCTTGGCAGTCCTGGAACTTGCTGTGTAGACTAGGCTAGCCTCCAGTTTACAGATTCCCCTGCTTAGCCTGTGTATATTTGTTACACGTTAATACTAATGTGCTATCATTCAAGGTCTTGGTTTTCTGCTTTTCAGAGATAATATCCACTTTGGGGACATTTCATTTACATACCCATTAAATTCACATTATTGTCTCAGGGTTTCTATTGCTGGGAAGAGACATCATGACCAAGGCTCTTATAAAGGAAAAACATTTCATTGGGGCTTGCTAACAGTTTCAGAGGTTTAGTCCATTGTCATGGTGAGAAGCATGGCAGTGTCTAAGCAAACATGGTGCTAGAGAAGGAGCTGAGAGTTCCCCATCTTGAGCCACAGGTAGTAGAAAGGAGACTGTGCCACACTGGGCATGGCTTGAGCATAGGAGACCTCAAAGCCAGCCTCCACACTGGCTACTTTCTTCAACTAGGCCACACCTCCTAACGAGCTGCTCCCTTTTGGTCAAGCATTCAAACACAATCTGGGGGCCATTCCTATTCAAACCACGTTTGTAAAAGTAACTCCTGAGAGGAATTAAAATGTCTGTTGGGAATCCTGCTATTTGAGGTCAAAGTCTACCATATCTAGATATGTCCCCTGAATTGGGCTGCACAAAATGGAGGACTTGCTTTTCCAGCAAGGCTTCCTCTTCTCTACCTTATCAAGGGAGCCCATCCCCTACACTACCTGAGGAATATCACATAATCCTTGGAGGAAATTACAGGTTCAACTTCCTGGAACACCTCTCTATGCAAATGAGGCATCCCTAGAACCTTGATCCTCAGTCAATGAAACTTCACCCTGAGTACAAACACCTTCCCACTTTCCATGGTTTACATAGTCCTTGTTCACACCAATCAAGAGCATAAGCTGTTCTGAGTTAAGAGAACTGTTTTCTTTTTCAAAGGTTTATTTAAAGTTTATGTATATGAGTACACTGTAGCTGTCTTCAGACACACCAGAAGAGAGCATCAGATCCCATTACAGATGGTTGTGAGCCACCATGTGGTTGCTGGGAATTGAACTCAGGACCTTTGGAAAAGCAGTCAGTACTCTTAACTGCTGAGCCATCTCTCCAGCCCAAGAGAACTGTTTTCTAAAAGAACTGTAACTGAAATCTCTGGAGGAGGGCCACCAACCCCACCCTCACATTCACTGCTGGACCACCCATTCTGGACTTCTCCTTTCTCACCCAGTGTATACCAGGGACCAGACACCCCAAGGGAAGAAAGCAGACCTGAGAACTCGGCTTTGCTCCATCCTTCCCTGCTGGTGTGCAGCAGCACCTGGACAGGAAGAATGAAACCACAGTAGTCCTATCTGGACATATTAGCAAGTTCAGGAAATAAATTCAAATTTGCTAGGCCTGGTGGTGTACACCTTTAATCCTAGCTAACACTCAGGAGGAACAGGCAGGGAGATCTTTGTGAGTTCAAGGCCAGCCTGGAAAAAATAAATCTTGTCTCGAAAAAAAAGAAAATGGAGCTAGAGACATGGCTCAGTGGTTAAGAGAGCACTGGCTGCTCTTCCATGGGGCTGAGTTTGATTGCCAGCAACCATGGTGGTTCACAAGTCTCTAACTCCAAGAGGATCTGATGTCTTCTGGCCTGTACCAGCACCAGGCATACATGGGGTACATGGTCAGACATTCAGGCAGAACATATACATAAAGTAATGAAATTCTTTCAAAAATCGATTTAAAAAGATACCAATTTTCTCAAGACTTGTTTAAAGTCACTGTAAGTATAGGCAGAATACAAGTATAGTTTTCCTCCAGTGATTGAGATGGTAATCCTAAAGTTTATATAAGAGAATAAATACTCAAGGCAAAAATGAAATAACAAAGGGGAAGCTAGGCATGCTGACATAGGCCTTTAATACCAGCACTTGCCAGAGACAGGTGGATCTCTTCTCAGTTCAAGGCCAATGGGATCTAGCTAGTGAGTTCCAGGTCAGCCAGGGGGGGCTACATAGTATTTCAAGAACAACCCTTCCCCTCAAAAGCAGAAGGACTTAACTCCGATGTCAAAATTAGCTTAAACCTAAGACTTTGTTGTTGATGCTCAGAGATGGGAAAAGGGCAAAGCTGAATAGCTATGTCAATAAAAGCCCATCCGGGTGTGGGCACCTCTCTAGCTGTCACACACACACACACACACACACACACACACACACACACACACACACACACAGCGCCCCTAATTGTTAGATTTTTTTTCTTGTTTGAGACAAGGTTTGTCTGTTTCTGTGTAGCCCTGGCTGTCCTGGAATTTGCTGTGTAGACCATGCTGGCCTCAAAATCAGAGATCTGCCTGCCTCTGCCTTCCAACTGCTAGGCTTAAAAAGGTGTGCACCACCACTCCCTCAACACATAATTGTACAAATTCAACTCATCCGAAGTTGGCAGTTATTTGCTTTCCCATTAATTTTGTCATAAAAGCAAACTTCTGAGTAAGAAGTTTTAATACAAAATTAAAAGCAAGCTTCTGAGTAAGAAGTTTTAATACAAAATTATTTCTCCTAATTAAAAAAAATAATTTATTTACTTAATGTGAGTACACTGTTTTTCTCTTCAGAAACACCAGTAGAGGGCATCAGATCCCACTACAGATGGTTGTGAGCCACCATGTGGTTGCTGGGAATTGAACTCAGGACCTCTGTAAGAGCAGTCAGTGCTCTTAACCACTGAGCGCCATCTCTCCAGCCCCCAATGGTTATACATGTGTTTAATTTCCTTACTCTAGGACTGGGAAGATCACAGTGTAGGTAAAACATTTACTTCCAAGAATGAAGACCTGGGCTTAGATTTCCAGAACACACATAAAATCTGGGCAGGGTAAAGTGCATCTATTGTTATACCAGTGTTAACATGGGTGAGGCATGAGTATGCATGGGGATTTCAGGCCAGGCATCTAAGAGCCAAACAGCAAGTTCCTGATTTTTGTTTTTTGAAGCTATTTGTTTATTTATTTATATGCACACTTGTTTGTTGGCTTACATGTATGTCATGTGAGGGAGTCAGATCTACTGGAACTAGAGTTATAGACAGTTTTGAGTCACCATGTGGATTCTGGGAATTGAACCTGGGTCCTCTGGAAAAGCAGCCGATGCTCTTAACCACTGAGTCATCTCTCTAGCCCAAGCTTGTGGTTTAGTGACATACTTTTAAGGAAATAAGGTGGATGGATGTTCAGCAAGATAACTATGCCATAAAAACCTGCCACAAAGACTAATGACTTGAGTTCAATCTTTGGGACCCACACGTTGAGAAGAGAATCCAATCCCACAAGCTGTCCTCAGATCTCTACAAGAATTCGGCAAGTGTGTGCCAACACACACACACAAATTTAAAGTGTGATAGAGGGAGGGAGGGAGGGAGGGAGGGAGGGAGGGAGGGAGAGAGAGAGAGAACAATAAAGATAGCAGATAAGGTTAAGGTTAACCCCTAGCTTCCACACTTACACAAATAGGAGAGTTCATGTACACAGACCACATCCACAAAATAATAAATTTGCTTACTCTTTGTAAGGTGTTAAATCAGGTATACTATCAGGTATAGACTGAAAATGATGTCAAGCCCAACACCAAAGCTTTGCTTTTAACAAGACTGAACATCTTTTATTTACATATTTCTGATATACATTAATAATCTTATACATTTAACTAAATCTAACAGTGGTGAAAGTGGAACATAAAAGACAATTTCAAATTTTAGTTTCGTTGAAATACTTTTTCACTAACTGGTGGACATGACCAAGGAATAGCCTTTATGAAGTTATGAGCTGTATATAAATTCACTTTTAAAACTGAAAGCCACACAGCTTTGAAAACAACAAATTTGCAAATGCGCACATTCCATATGCAAGAAGATGCATGCAGCATTACCATATTTACTCCTTAACCTTAAAGCCATTTTCAAAGTCAACTGGAATAAGCATTCTAATATTATATATGTACATCAAGGCACATTCATTTCTTGTGCTTTAGGAATGATTTACATATAATCTATTTTATATCTTAATTATATATCTTAAGAAAGCTTCTAATATTTAAAAGCTTAATTTTAACAATCATAGCTTGAACGATAGTCTTCTAGAGAGAGATGTGGCATCTCCCCATGGTTATTTTCAAAATCTGAGTATTTGACAACTCAGAGAAGTGAGGAATTAAAAAAAAAAAAAATCAAACACATGAATGAGTATAATTTAGTTTTAAAGTAACTTTTCAAAATACCTTCAGCAATTTGATAGTGTCATAATCATTTTTTTATGTAATATAGTATACTAAGGGCTGCACTGAAGAATTTTCAACATTCTGAAATTATCTAACAATTATATGACATCCATATTACCACTATAGATGTGTAGTTTTTCAACAAATTTAAACAAACATGATACAAAAAAACTAAACATATCAAACTTAACTTCTTCACTAACTTGTTCATTCTTTAACAAAAGAAACAGGGCTGATTTTTTTTTTTTTTTCATTCATAGTCAGTGTTACAAAACAGAAACTTCCCATCAACAGAGTTGAGAAACAGTACTCTTTCCTCATGGCCAGTTACTAGCATTGAGGAGATAGTACAGTAAGGCTCTAGAGGCATCTCATGCATTGTAATGGTATTTTAAAATTAGCTTTGCATATGGGTCTCCCATACAGATAAATAAATTATACAAACTTGATTACAACACAGAAATCATTTAAGTGCTTTAGGACAGAATAGATTCTGGACTTAGAAGCAGTTAAAATAAATAGTAAGTCAAGAATCAGCTCTAAAGCATTTTTAAATGTAATATATTTATGCATCTCACAGATATGCTTTTTATATTAGAATTTTTAAATCCACAAACAGCAACTAGTCACAGAACCTCTGTATTTTAAAAAGACAACAGAAGAAACGCTAACTGCAGCTTTTAATTCAAATTATGTAATAAAGTCAAAATATAAATGAAACTGCACATCTTTAAATTTGGTACTGTTATTTATAAACATTAATTCATAAAAGGCATACCATGATCAACTACTTCCATCCAACAGATTTTTGTTTTCAATTTCTTTACGGAAAGTGGACTTTCCTGCAGAATTCACTGGCCAGACAAGAAGACTAGTGATGTCACCAACAACCCAGTATTCCACATCCAAAGTCTACACAGTGGTGACATGAACTGTAAACGTGTCCTGTGAGCTGCATGGGCAGGCCTGTCTGTGACTGCCGCACTCACTCTGCTTCTGGCATGTGTGCTACCTCCACTTCAACAGTCTGAATGGCTTCTGCAACTTCAGACAGCTTCTGCCCTTGCTGCTGTGCCAGCACATAGTTAACCACCTGCATAATGCTTTGGTCAGAGAGGGTAGACACCGATGGACACTCCTCGGTAGCTGCCACAGCTTCAAGAACTTCCATAGTTTCTCCTGTCACCACCACAGTCTCAAGTTCTTGAGGCCCACCGCTTTCCTGTTCCTGCATGTCTGCAGTTAAGATGCTGACAGCATGTTCCACTTGCGTTCCTTGGTTATGAAACTGCAGAGTGTCTTTTTCCAGCATAATTTTGCAAGGCACATAGTCTCTGTGGAATTTAGTCATATGCTTACGAAGTGTTCGAGCATCTATGTAGGCTTCACTACACACGGGACACACATAAGGCCGTTCACCAGTATGTGTTCGGACATGACGTTTTAGAGATCGGGCATCAGCCCACGCTACTCCACATGTTAAGCACTCAAAAGGTTTAACACCTATCAAAAAAAAAAAAAAAAAGAAAAGAAAAGAAAAAGAAAAAAGTTTGTGTGGAGTAAGGTGCCAAATTCCAACACACACACACACACACACACACACACACACACACACGAAGATGGACTTACAAATTTTCTTCAGTACTGTTTTCCACAACCACTTCTCTTTTATTACTGTCACCTTTTAGTTAGCATCTACTAATTTTCAATAGTCTAACCAAGGTTTTGCACTACAATCTCTCTAAAGGTGTTCTCATAACAGAAGTTACTGCTGAACAATTGTGAGTCTGTCATAATCTTATTCTTCACTGCAGTCTTACATTCCTAGGATAAGAGCCTACAAATAATTAAGTTCTCAGACTAAGTATCAATTCTGTTAAAAAATCTTTCAAGATGCAAGATTAATCTATAAAGAAATAAGTAATTCGGTAACAGGCAAAAGAGCTGACAAACTAGGAATGCCCCTTGGCTCTCTTCTATCAGATGTGTATACGCTACCTTCATGGTTGTTCATGTGTCTCCTGTACTCTCTCAGTTGAGTGAATTTCCTTCCACACTGATCACACACCCGTTCCAGGTTTTGCTTTGCTCTTCCTTTCTTCCCATGGGTGGCCTTCTTTACATGTCTTCTGAATAAAGCTTTTTCATAAAATTCCTTGCCACATATATTACACCTAAAATAGAGAAGGCCCAAATTATTTTTCTCCAAAGTAATAATGGAGATAAGAATCAAGTGAAATTGGGTATTTCTCATTGAGTTTAGAGCCTTCTGAGAGTTACTCACCTGTAAGGCTCAGTGACAGAATGGGACTTTACGTGGGAATACCAATCTTTCTTCCAGCTGTAGCACTTATCACAAAACTGGCACTGAAACGGCTTCACACCAAGGTGTTTGTTCATATGCTGACGCAGATCTCTCGCCTCAAAGAAACTTTTTTCACATCTGTAATAAAGTTTAATTATCCAATTGAATCATCTTTAAAACAAATCTCCAAGAATTCACTATATTCTTGTTTTTGAAGCTTCACAAAATTATTCCAAATTTAAAACATCACAGAAAGAGAGAGAGATCCAATTTACAGTCTTGCATCAAGGATGCAAGGTTTAAGTTGTTTTTAGAACACTCAAAATGCTTGAGAAGGCTTCATGCAGAGTTCCCAAAAGTTATCACAAAGTGGATTTACTGTGCACCTCTCTTCCGATCCCTCTCTCTGCATCCCCTTCAACCCCTTTCTCTTTGGGCCCTGTTGGGAAGGTAGGCTCCATCATTGACACTAGGAATGAAGCAATGATTCAGGCCTAATCAATGACAGTAACAGCATTCCCTTGGTAGCAGCAATCAGCTTAGGGATGCCAAGTGACTTAACTGGATCCAATCAGAGGGAAACACGGGACTTTTACAGGAACTACCAGAAAAGACTCTTGACAGTTTGGAAGTTGAGAGGATGAGAAGTTGAAAGCACTGCCAGACTTTGTCCATATGGAGCCTGAGAGAAACCAGATACTAATCAATCTGAATCCGGCGTAGACTAAAGCACGCAGTCCTCCAGACTTTCCTTTTCATTCAAGACAGTTACGTTGGATTTTCTTTGACATGTAGCAGCAACAACAAAAAGTACTAACAGAAAAACTGAACCTAGGGCCAGGAGCTAGTGGCACACACTGTTAGTCCCAGCACTTCAGGGACAAAGGCAGGCAGATCTCTGAGTTCAAGGCCAGCCTGGACTACATAGAAAGTTTAGGGACAGCCAAGGCTATTTATTTAGACTCTGTTTCAAAAAAACAAAACAAAACTTCCACCCTATATTTGAGTTGTTTTTGGTATGTTTGTTTTGTTTGGAAACACTTTCACTGTGTAGCCCAAGCATGTCTCCAACATGCAATTTTCCAGCCTCAGCTCAAATACTGGGATTACAGGCATGTGCCACCATAGTCAACTCCATCTTATAAGACTATCTGTAGTCAAATAAGCAAATATAGCACAGTAGGAAATGGCAAAAACCTATTTATTCATAAAAGTTGTACATCACTTAGGAGTTTAGGAACTTATCAAAAGTATATACCAAATCTGGGTGAGTTGGCATACCTCTTTAATCCCAGCATCCCGAAGGCAAGCAAATCACTTTCATGAGTTCTAGGCTACCCAGAGCTTGCTTGCATAGTGAAATCCTGTCCCCAAAAACAATGAGTTACGAGAGCCAGGACTAAATAGAAAGGCCCTGTCTCAAAAAAAACCACAAAGACAAAAAAGCTTGTAAGGGCCAGCAACTGCTAAATCAAGACCTAGGGCTGTAGAGCCAGCTCAGCAGTTGAGACCACTTGTAGAGGACTCAGGGATTCATCCCCAGCACGCACACAGCAGCTCACAACTCTCTCTAAGTCCAATCCCAGGGAATCCCAACATCTTCTGGCCTATGCAAGCATCAGGCACAGTCACGGTGCACACACATACATGCAGGCAAACACCTATACATATACAATAAAAATAATCTTTACTAAAACAATTATTATCTAAGGTTTTATGGCATTTTGAATTTACTGACTTCCTTTTGTTTGTTTGTTTGTTTTTTCGAGACAGGGTTTCTCTGTGTAGCCCTGGCTGTCCTGGAACTCACTCTGTAGACCAGGCTAGCCTCGAACTCTCAAACTCAGAAATCCACCTGCCTCTGCCTCCCAAGTGCTGGGATTCAAGGCGTGCGCCACCACCGCCCGCCATTTACTGACTTCCTAATAAGAGTTCCTAGTACAATAAGAATCTATAGCTGAAGATCTATAGCTGTTTGTTTGTTTGTTTGTGTTGTTTCATTGTATGGGGTTTTTTTGGAGAAAAGGTTTCACTATGTAGCCCTGCTGTCCTCCAACATACAAAGACCCCGTGACTAAGGGTGTGCACCACCACACTTGGTCTACAACTAAGATTGTTTGAACCTATTGGAGGGCTCACTGAAGGAGCCTATCTTTTCCTTTTATTTATATTCCAACTTTTGTATAACTGTGTGTTTGGAGTAGAACTGTTGTTGAGAACATTTTAAACCGAATAGATTAGCCAGTGTCTCTTAAGGGCAAGGAATAAATTTTGTAGAAATGTAAATACCAAAAGCATGAGAACAAGATGCTCTGAGTTTCTTAAACCTCTTTCTAGGGATCAAGATGCATAAATACATAAAGCTGAAAATACACTGAGATACAATCTACAAAGATGCTGTGCTTTCACTGGCTGACCTGAGTCTGCACAACCTGTTAGTGAACACTCAGACAACTGACAAACTATTAGGCTGAGTGCTAGGAAGATTCTAGAATTAGTCATCTTATTTTAACAAAATTATGAATGTATTAAAGCTTCCAGCCAGGTGGTGATGGGAGACGCCTTCAATCCCAGCACTCTGGAGACAGAGGCAGGCAGATCTCTGTGAGTTTGAGGGCAGCTAGAGCTGTTACACAAAGAAACCCTGTCTCAACAAAAACTAAAGTAAGCAAACAACAGCAACTCTTTAGGGTGATTAGTTTTCATTTAATGAGCTTAACTTCAATTTAAAAAAACGGCTAGGAAAGTGCAAAGAGAAGAGTCTAAGGAAAGAGAAAGAACATACAATGTTTCAAGAACTCTACGAAGGAGCTTTGCTGGTTGTAGACCTCTGCCTTACAGTCTCCACCTCTAGACAGGACCTTGGAAAGTCTCTTCAAGTCACTGTTTAAAAAAACTCTTAAAACCAACAGTAAAAGCTAGGTGGACTGATGACTCAATAACTCAATAAGCCTGAAATAATGGCTTAATGTTATCTTTGAATGTTTTCTTGTAAAAAAGCAAAACTCAAATAAGTGAGGTAGCATATCGGAGTTATCATCACAGTCAACACTTACTGAGTACAATGATAGCCTCGAACTTCAGGCTTTGGCTGGTGCTTCTTAAGGTGTTTGCTAAGTCCAGAGCCCCTGTGAAAAGACTTTCCACAAACTGAGCAAAAGTACTTGGACTCTCCTGTAAGAAAGTGAAAAGCTATGTTATAAATACAGTACTTAGGTCATCTTTTCAACATCCATTACATTTCTGGTGGAGTGCTTTGGTCTAATGCTGCTTGTATTCTAATGCTAAATAAATAAATGTGGTTGCTCCATAGAGCACCAAGTGGTGCTGTGTGAATCTTGTTCCCTAATTTAATTGGTCAATAAAAGGTTAGAGCCTGTGACGGGGCAGTGGAGGGAGAAAGGTGGGACTTGAGGATCGAGTAAGGGAGTTGTGCAGGTAGAGGGAGAGGAGAAAGACAAAGGTGGAAGAGAACAACAGACTATGATCATGAGACCAGGAGAAACAGCAAGCAACAAGGTTAGTAAGTATAGCACTAAACCTGCCCAATGTAGGCATCCATTTTGTAAACAAAATACCTGGGTTGAGTGTCTTTTATACAGGCTAGCTAGGATTATCAATTATTTCCACATTCTGAAGTTAAAATTTTATCAAGACAAGAGTAAACAGTAACAATTTACAAAATCCTGGAAAAAAACTCCATTAAAATTTCTTTTTCTCTTTCAAAACTGTTAAGATATATTTAAAATGTCATGGTAGTTTTCTGTCACTGAGACAAATACCTTTGCAGGTGAGAGCTGAGTTACAGCAGTCACAGCATTCACAGGAGAGGAAGGAGGAAGAGGACAGGGGCTCTGGGTAGAGATGAGGAAGTGGTAACACGAGAAACATTCAGAGGAGATGTAGAGGGTACTCTGTAGACCAGGGGCCATGCCTGCCTACCGAGCTATCACTGTTCTATCTCTGCTCAGCATGGGAATCCCAGAGTTGTGGCAGCTCTCCTGACACAGTTGACAGAAATGGAAAATTGGGACCAAGAATAGAGTCAGTGCCATGACTACCTGATAATGTGGTTCAGAAGGTTTTGGAGGCATGGTGGTGTATGCCTTTAATCCCAGGACTTGAGAGATAGAGGCAAGAGAATCTCTTGAGTTCTAGGCCAGCCTGGACTACAAAATAAGTTCTAGGACAGCTAGGACGGATGGAGCATGATTATACTAGTAAAAGCCACTGTGCAAGGACATAGCATGTCTGATGACTTTATGAACTAGAATAGTGGCAGTGTTATCTGTAAGTTCAGCAGCACTGGCCATTCCTACATTCTTGCTTTACAGCACACCTGAGCATAGATGCGGGGCTTGGCAGGTAAAGCACTGCTTGCCAACCCTTTCAACATTAGTTCAATTCCTTATAGCCACACATGATGAAGTGAACTAACTCCTGAGAGCTATCCGCTGACCTCTACACATATGCCACAGCACCCAAATGCCATACACAGATAAACGCATGCATAAATACACACGAAGTAAGTAAAATTTTTTATAAAAAAAATCAGAAATTATATTTAAGAAAACTTTAAAATTTTACTGCTCACTGATGATTGAACACATTAACTTATGAGCATCTGAATTATTTCTACTTGGGGGTAGGCCCAGCTATATAGATCGGACTTGCCTAGAACTTAATATGAAGTCTAAGCTGGCCTTGAACTCATACTCTTGCCTAGTGGTCCCAGGTTTTGGGAATATAAAGTTCTGATATAAAGTATAATCAATCAACATAATACTAAATTAAAATTATAAAATATAACTATGTCAATATGTTTCTTTTTATATTACCTGTATGAATACTCATATGTTCCTGAAGACTCCGCTTGGTAACAAATGACTTGACACACAGTTCACACTGAAACTGCTTTTGTGACTGATGCAGACTTTGATGCAATTTTAGACCATGCTTATAGATAAAAGTTTTTCCACACACCTGAAACAGAAATGTTTAAGGCAGCAAAACAAAAAAGATGTAATTACTCATGACTGTGAACAAACTATTATTGTAAATAGAAATGTTAGATGAAGCCACAAATACCAAGGATCTTAGCTAGTTGAGCCCCTTTCTTATTCAGTACAACTGCCATTGTTCTAGTAGGAAAAATCATGGTGCCATCCTTGCCAGCTTGGCAAAATACTTTACCCTAAAGAGGCGTGAAAGCTCAATCAAGAGCGCTCACTTCTCATCTTCCAAAACATCACATGAAATAGTTCTTCTCAAACTCTGGAGGAAGAACTGACTGTACTTCCGTTTCCCCAATCCACTGGGAAACTCTCTTGTTGAGCACAATGAATGCAGCAGTGTCAATAGCTCTGAGGTCTTTCTCTCTTAGTTTATATTTATTTTCCATGGAACACACATTTTAAGTAGTGTTACACTGAAGAACAGAGGTTCAACTAATACTCAGAGTTTAAGTTTATGAATAAGCAATTCTTAGAGCTTAACCTCAAAAATAAGAAAAGCTCAGTGACTGAAAATAAAAATAAAACATACTCTCCATGAGCTAATGATCAATACTAAATACTGACAAAGGGTTCTCCTATAACAAATTCTGTTTTCATACAGTAAGATGCTTTAAAAAGAGACCTGTCTGTGGCTGGGCAGTGGTGGTATGCGCCTTTAATGTCAGTACTTGAGAGGCAGTGACAGGTGGATCTCTTGAGTTTGAGGTCAGCCTGGTCTACAAGGTGAGTTCCAGGACAGCCAGGACTACACAGAGAAACCCTGTCTCGAAAAAAAAAAAGAAGCAAAAACCAAAATAAAGAGGAAGAGCTGTGGCCAGAGAGGTCATAGAGCTGAGAGGAGACCTACTGTCATGTCCTAGAATGATATTTCTAAGTCTTCTAAATATTTAAATATTCTAAATATTCTTATTTCTGTAAATAAGTAGAACTTCTTTTTGCATTAGATTGATGCTATTACAGAGATCCAAAATAGTTAGATCAAAATGAAGAGAACAAATGACTGTGGGTTCCCAACCACAACTGAAAAAAAATCTCAGAAAAGTGGAGGGTTAGACTGTGAATACCAGAGAACCAGGGTATCTGCTCTGAAATGGTATCTTCTCCATCTATCGGGGAAGCTGCACCCATGGACTCTCAACAATATGGTTGCCTGAACAATACAATTACCTCCACAACATCAACTGACAAGCCAAAAAACAGACAGGAGAATTCCATATGACCTCACCCCTAGATCAAGAGCTATGGGTGGCCAGTCACTGCTGAGAGAGAGGGAGATTCAGACTTCTCCAGAAACAAGCACCACATAAGATGCCCAATTCCAAGTGGCCAGGTCTAGACACATCTATGTACATATGAGCAAAGCTAAATTGACCCAGGAGGGTGTATATACATGTGTACACATACATATGCTTATAGACAAAAACATATAAACATTAAGCAATAGTAATTGCCAAGAAGCAATCATGGATGAGGGTGTGCAAAGGAGGAGTTGGAGACCTGAGCAGGACGGGCAGAAGTGATGTAGATACAGTACTCATGTATGAAGTTCTAAAAAAATGTAACAACAATAAAACTGTATTGTTTCCACAATTGTTTGATAAATAAAACAGATTGCCATGCTTATACGTAAGGCTATTGGTATTATTCGAAACTCTTCCATGTAGTAAACAGCCCAAAGCTGGAGGATATCACAGGACTCATTAACCAACATTTGGCTTTTACTTACCCTTAATTCTCAGTAACAGCAAAGAGACAGCTTAGGAAGGTCTTTTTCTGAGCAGCATTTGCTTATGCCACACATTCTTTCTCACTACAGGTTATTTCTACTAAAGGCTAAGGGATGATGAACAGCTCTTCTCACCAAAATATTCAATTTACAGACACTAAAATTCTCAATTATAACTTCAGACAGCAAATTAAAGACTACGACAGGGAATCATACTTAATGTAGGCAACAGAACAGATGAATTTCCCTGACATTTTACAATCTTGAAGATAATTTCAGAGTATAAACCCACCCCACCACTACAGTGGATTTCCAACCTTATGAAGTAATCAAACAAACAGGTCTTTACCTGGCATGCATGCGGCTTTACACCTGTGTGCTTTAGCATATGTATGCGGAGAGAGTATAATTTAGGTAGTGTCCTTCCACATATAGAACATATAAATTCTCTTTTGGTTCTTCCCTTCTCAGATGATGCTCCTGATGCCTCGTTAGATGTAGAACTGGATGAAGATGGTGCGGGTGCATCTTTCCTTGTATGCCGTATAAGGTGTGCTCGTAATGAGGCACTATACTGAAACTGTTTCTTGCATAACTAAAAAAAAGAAACAAAAGTTCTTCCTATATAAAATAGTAAGTGAAACACAATGCACATTTCAATTTTCCAATCTGGTTATAATTATAAAAATAGACAAATACATTGTTTAAAAGACAATATATACAGAAACTACACACTTAACATGCATACACAAAAGACAGCCAAGGGTATATGAAACACTGTCTCAAAACAATAAAAAAATTAAAAATAAAAACTACAAAGTCCTAGATATCAGATTATAAAGATGAAAAGCTTAAGACTCCAGAGAGAATTAAAACCTAAACACAGTACAGGAATATGTATTTAAAAAAAAAAAAAGAAGAGTGAAATATTTAACAAGGGATAATTAAGAGTAGGCTTGAATTGGGACTTGAAGGAATAGTAGGGTTTGTATGTTACTTGGGATAGAGGGATTGCCTAATCTGTGTCAGACCCTGGCACAACCACCGGCCTCCCCGCAAAAAAAAACCAAAAAACCAAAAAACAAAACAAACAAACAAAAACCCCTAGAGATTGAGGTGGAAATCAAACAAGGACTAGTGAGTAGGAACGTTAAGACTATGATGTTGGAGCCGGGGATGATGACTCGGCAGTTAAAGAGTACTGTATGATCTTACAGAGGACCTGGGTGTCATTCCCACATCCATATGTCAACTCAACACTGTCAGTAACTCCAGCTTCATGAGTTCTTACACCTTCACACAGATACATACGTAGGCAAAATGCTAATGCACATAAAATAAATATATAATAACTTAAAGACTGTAAGACAGGTTGCTTGTCATCCCATGTTCTGAGCAAAACCTCCTTTTGTCTTTTTGAGACATTGTCTCTCTCTCTCTCTCTCTCTCTCTCTCTCTCTCTCTCTCTCTCTCTCTCTCACTCACTCACTCACTCACTTAACTTGCCTCAAATTCACAGAATCCTGTCTGCTGTTTCCTGGGTGCTGGGATCTAGCCCTGGGCTTTTACCTTAGATTTTGGCTTTGTTGTTAAGAATTTCCTTCTTAGCCGGGCGGTGGTGGCGCACGCCTTTAATCCCAGCACTTGGGAGGCAGAGGCAGGAGGATTTCTGAGTTCGAGGCCAGCCTGGTCTACAGAGTGAGTTCCAGGACAGCCAGGGCTACACAGAGAAACCCTGTCTTGAAAACAAAAACAAAAACAAAAACAAAACAAAACAAAAAAAGAAGAATTTCCTTCTTTCTTCTGGCAGTAGTAGTGCACACCTTTAATCCCAGCACCTGGGAGGCAGAGACAGAATGTCTGAGTTCGAGGCCAGCCTGGTCTATAGAATGGTTCTAGGACAGCCAGGGCAACAGAGAAACCCTGTCTTGAAAAACAAAACAAAAGGAATGCCTGCATATCAGAAGAGGGTATCAGATCTCATTTCAGATGGTTTACAGCTGACATGTGGATGCTGGGAATTGAACTCAGCACCTCTGCAAGAGCAGCCAGTCCTCTTAACTGCTGAGCCATCTCTCCAGCCCTTAAGAATTTATTTCTTAGCCGGGCGGTGGTGGCGCACGCCTTTAATCCCAGCACTCGGGAGGCAGAGGCAGGCGGATTTCTGAGTTCGAGGCCAGCCTGGTCTACAGAGTGAGTTCCAGGACAGCCCGGGCTATACAGAGAAACCCTGTCTCGAAAAACCAAAAAAAAAAAAAAAAAAAAAAAATTTATTTCTTTCTATCCATGCTCTAGAAATATTACTAAAAAGTTACAATCTAATCTTCTCATTTCTTTCATTCCTATTTTCTAATTTATTTTCTGGGACATTTATTTGATTGAACCCCTACTTTTCTGAGATAATTGTTACTATCTAGATCTTCCATTTACAATGGGATCACATCATTGTAAATCCACCATAAGGAAAACAGTGTTCGGGTTAAAACATGTGATCTCTAATAAACAGTATTTAAAGCTGTTGTTTCCTCCGTGTGCATCTGTCTGCTGATGTGCATCACACTGTCTTCATTACTCCTCCCTGTGCTATGACAGAAGGCATGACAGACAAAAGTAACTTAAGGGAGGAAGGGTGCTAAGCAGCAGCACATGCCCAAGCCCTCAGCTCCCTGACTGTGGACCTCACGTGACCATACACTTCCTTCAAGTTCTTTCTGCCCTGACTTCCCTCCTGTGATGGACTGCACTCTTCCACAGTGAGCCAGACTAACCCTCTTCCCTTAAATACTTTTTACTAGAGTATTTATCACAGCAAAAGAATCTAGAACATTAACCTACTGAGCACTAATTTCAGGACTCTCTTAAAATGACACAGTATTTGTATGCAAACTACCCATCTACCCCTAAATCTCTAAATAACTTAACACACCTAGTACTGTGTAAACACTACATAATTAGTTGTTAAAACACTAATATCAAGGAATAATAAAAAGACCTGTACATACTCAGTATTGGGAAAAAATTATAAACATTCTAAGAAAATTGTGTTTTATGTAAAGAGTATTTTATTTTGCCTGCATGTATGTATATACACCATGTGAATATCTGGTGTCTGCTGAAGTTAGGAAAGAGTCAGATCCCCTGAACTGGAGTTAGCTGGGGAAGTTAGCTGGGGTAGTCCCTAGAGCCATCCCCAGAACCAATCAACACAAGGAGGAGACACAGTACTTTTCAATATCAATGCTAAGTACTGGCTAGTACTATCTTTAAGTCTTTGTTACTGAACTTCAGATTCCTCTCTCTGGAATAGTTGTAGGCTACCACGTAGGTGATGGGAAGCAAACCTAAGTCATCTGCAAGAGCAACGAGTGCTCTTAAGTGACGAGCCATCTCTCTCTACCTGCAAACGTTCTCACAGGCACTGACTGCTTCAACCTGTAGTTTGTGGAATCTATATCAATTTGGAAGGCTTGAATGAATTTGGTTGTTTTATAGATGAAATCTCTTATCTTCTCCATAAACCGTATTTTGTGGTCCATGTTTCTTTTTTGAGACAAGTTCTCATCTATATTGTCAAGGCTGTCCTTTAACTCAGTCTCCTGCTTTAGCTTCCCATATGCTAAGCCCTTAGGAGTACACTGCCACTCCTTGCTTGTGAGTAATTTTTTTAATTCGACATAATTGCTTTTTTTCCCCTTAGAATCTTTTGTCCTAAGATCTGTGATATTTTGTATTTCAGAGTAAAACATTTTAAATAATTAACTGGACAGAAACAACAACAACAACAAGAAACCCCAAATAACTATGGTACAGTACATACCTAGTATGTACAAGACCCTAGAGCCGTCCCCATCACAATCAACATAAGAGGAGACACTGAAGTGACGGCAGTACTTTCCAATGTCAACCCTAGGCACTGGATAGCAATGTTTAGGTCTTTGTTACTGAACTTTGGATTTCTCTTTGTTTGCAGAGAAAACATTTTAAGGTTAATGCTTTGAGTCTTAACATTGAGAAAACCTGAGTAAGCAAAGATCTAGAAAGGTTTCAATATTCAGTAAGTGAACTTTTCCTTTCACTATACACCGTCCTCCCCAGAGCAGCTGTGGTACTTTTCACTTCAAGGGAAAAGAGATTCCTGGCCAAGGGGTGGCAATGTCTAGTCTCAAAGTAATCAGTAGCATCAAGTCTTGAGACTTTGTTGGTTCCAAAGTACAACTTGGATTGGTTCTCAGCTTTATTAGCTATCTAATTCAAATGTATACATCTCTGGCAAACAGAATTCAGTTGCCTCGGTCTCCTCTTCTGCTACTTTACATTTCTGTTTTGTTTTTACTTTTTAGATTTATTTTTATGTGCATTGAGTCTTTTGCCTGCATATTATGTATGTGCACTACACACATGCCTACAGATGGTTGTTAAGCCACCGTGAGTGTGCTAGGAACCGAAACTCCATTCTCTGCAAGAACAAATGTTCTTAATTGCTGAGCCATCTCTTTAGACCCAAGTTTGTTGTTTGTAAGAACAATCTTGTCACTGTCCTCTTTCTGAGGAAGCTCAGATGAAAAAAATATTCAGGTGGGGCAAATAAATAACACGAATCAGAATCTTTTAGCAATATAAGAGTGTAGGTTGTGGTCCTGCATGCCTGTTATCCCAGCACTTGGAATCCTGAATTACCTCAAGTCCAAGGATAGCCTGGGCTACACTGTAAGACTCCACCTTAAAAAAAGAAAATAGAAACAGAACAACAACAAAAGTAGTCAGAGTAACAGAGCAGTTGGTAAGATGGACTCCACGTATGATTGTAGGATCATTCCAGTTATCTTTCAGGGTACTTACCGGACATTTGTAATCTCTAGCTCTTTCATGTTTCAATGTATGCATTATAAAGGCATATCTTCTTGGGAAAACCATTCCGCATTCCCCACATTTGTGAGCTGTTTCTTCGGTGCTCTCCTTAGCATCCCTTTTAGGTTGCTTCATCTTTTTCCCTCTTTGAACTAATTTCTGGGCCACCTAAACAGACAAAAACACAATCTAAGAAAATATGTTCATTTTCTCTTCTTTTTCCAGGCATGAACTTGCTATGTAGCCCAGACTTGCCTGGTACTATGGAGCCTAGACTGGCCTCAGACTCAGAGCAATTCTCTTGACTCACATGTATCACCATGTTCAGCTTCAGTATCATTTTTAAAGTCACGGGCCATGATATGTATTTTCTAATATAATACTTCAAGCAGTAAACTGCTTGCCTGCATATCTACTCTCCCATGTAATTTTTATTATGGGCTTAAGTTTGTTACTAAAATTGCCATCAGGGTTAAGCAACAAAAAACCAAAACAACTTCCTATCATACCTGTTGAACTGCTGACTTAGAGATGGCTTTCCGCTTCTGTAACTTTTTCTCCATGCCCTTGTGTAGCCGGATGTACCCCCCTTCATTAACAGACCGCTGCCTAAGCCGGCTCCTATACGTATCATCATCTGGGCCTGAGTCTGTCTTTTCTGTAGCTTCAGTTAGAGTTTCTTCATCTTTTAAAGGTTGGTCAGGGCTCTGACTAGGATCTGGAAAGTCTTTGGCACAGATGTCTTCAGGTGACGTATCATTTCCTATATCACTCTCCTCTTGGGAGGTGTTGACTGCATTCTCTTTTGAGATTTTAGGATGAACATTAGCAGCTATGCCATCTTCTCTGATGACTGCAGACTCGAGCTCTGGTTGGTTGCTTTCTGTTGCTAAGCTTGCAGTTCCCACTTCAGGGTGGGGATCAGATATACATTCTACAGGGGCCACACTAGCTTCAGCCTCTGGAGAAACCTGAGGTGCAGGCTGCTGTCCTGGCTCCCCATTCTGCTCTGTTTCTGGCAATTCTCCATTGACCAGCAATACTATTTCACAATGCCCAAGTTCACCTGACAAAGTTGTAGTTGCTTCATTCCTAGTGCCAGGTGGTGTTGTAGTTCCATTGTGTGCTGCCAAGTCCTGAGTAGATGCAACTGTCTGAACTTCACCTTTCTTATACACTGTAAGTTGCTTTTCTTCCATTAGTTTATGTACACTTTCACATATTTCTAAAACTTCTGACATAAAAAGGTGGCGAGCTAAGACAGCTACATCAGCCATGCTACAAAAGTCAAAACTTAGTACAGAAGTATAGGCAAATTCCAGCAAAGGAAGGAAGCTTGCTTTACAGAAACCTGTATGAAATAAGAAAAGTCAAGGAGCAAAAAAGTCAGTCATCACAAAACTATTTTGTAAGAATAATATAGATTTGTGACAAGAAAAAAGTATAGTAAAAAGCCAATTATTATCATGTATTCTACAGTTAGCTATCATTGGGTTTTCTTTCATTTCTGGTTGCTACTAAACAACCTTGACTAGCTCACAGTCATGAGTTGAGTCTCTAAACCACTGATAAAAAAGAAAATAATAAGAGACTTACTACCTCAAGAGTTGTTATAAGGCAGCCATTGTCAAACTGTATTCCTTAGAACCCTGGGGTTCCTCAATTCCCTTCAAGAAACAGTGGCTAGAGACTAAAGGTAAAAAGGGGAAGTGGGTAGCAGAGTGAGTAGACAGGGACCAAGCAAGTCCCCTTACCATGCCTCACATATTACAGACAGCTGTATTTTCTAATGACAGTAGTCCATATAAAAATTTAATTGAACAAAGTTTGATTCTCTGTTCTACATGTACACTTTAAAAATAAAGATTTGGAGTGACATGACTCATTGGTGGTAAAGGCACTTGATAACTTGAGGTCAATTCCTAGAACCACCACAGTGAACTAGAGAATCAATTTCCACAAGTTGTCTTCAGACCTATACAATTGTGCCTGGTTTCTTAAGTGCCCACATAACTATGCCCACACTAAATAAATGTACCAAAACCATAAACCAAGTGCAATGTATCTCTGTAATTTTTTAGTGTTCAGAAGTTGGAGCAAGAAGGATCAGAAGTTCAAGAATATCTCTTGGGTTACATAGGGTTTGAGAACAGATTGGGATACATAAAACCTTATCTCAAAAAAGAAAAAAAAGAAAAAAAAAAAAGAACCACATACAAAAAAGTATGATTTAAAGCAAGGGCTATTAAGTATTTTCTGCAATGAATCAGGTGATAAATATTGCAGATTATAGTTAAAATGCAGATTAAATGGCTATTGATGCCAACTTTCATTACACAAATAGAAGCACAAACACTGGTTTATAGTTTGCTTATCCTAGATTCAAAGAATAATTATTATATAATCACTAGTTAATACTATGAAGTATTGTTATTTTTGGTAACAGAGTAAGTTCTTCGTGCTTTATTTTAGCAGTCATTTTTAATTCTTTAATTCTCTTTATATAATATACACATATACAAATGTATATTCATACATATGTAAAAAAACAAGCATCATACAGTGATAACTGTAATTCTACTTCTTTTTTTTTTTTTTTTTTGTTTTTTTTTTTTTGTTTTTTTTTTTGTTTTGTTTTTCGAGACAGGGTTTCTCTGTATAGCCCTGGCTGTCCTGGAGCTCACTCTGTAGACCAGGCTGGCCTCGAACTCAGAAATCCGCCTGCCTCTGCCTCCCAAGTGCTGGGATTAAAGGCGTGCGCCACCACTGCCCGGCGTAATTCTACTTCTACAAACAGATGATTATCAAGTTGTGTAAGACTACAAGTCAAAGCTGGTTGCACACCTGCCAAGTCCTAGATTCAACACTCACTTTTCTTTTTCCCGTCCAAAAAACAGTGCCTATTTTCCTGAAGTTTGCTTTTAGGTTAACATTATGAATAAGGTCATATACATGTGTGCTTATACTTTCTTTCACTGCGCCCCTCCCCCACTACACCCTTCCTCCTTCAGATGATTCTCTTCCTCATCCTGTCTTCCTTGCATGTCATATGTATGCTGCTGCCCTACTTCCATCTCCTTTAGGATCCCTTCCTCTCCTCTCATGACCCCACCCCTTTCTAGTTTTGTAGTCAGCAAGTACACACACTTTTATATGTAGGTGATGCATGAGAAAAAAACATGCACTATTTTTTTTTAATTTAAAGCAATAAAATTTGTTACAAATAAAACATTAGTGAAAGAATCCATCACTGAATAGCCTAAGGTGAATCTCAGAAAAGAATAGACTTGTTTGAAATAAATGACACAAGATAGACAGGGCTAAACTCCTTAAGGGATAACTTGTCCTTAAAAGTGACAGAAAGGACTGGAAACATGGTTCAGTGGTTAAGAACACTGGCTGCTCTTCCAGGGGTCCTGAGTTCAATTCCCAGCAACCACATAGTGGCTCACAACCATCTGTAGTGGGATCCGATGCCCTCTTCTGGTGTCTGAAGACAGCTACTGTGTACTTAAATAAATAAATCTTAAAAAAAATTTAAAAAGTGACAGAAAAAGAAAGAAAACTTTTTTTTTTTTGGATTTTGTTTTGATTAAGGATCTCACTATATAAACTAGACTGGCCTCAAACTGCAAGATACACCTGCCTCAACCTCTTCAGTGATAGGATTAAAGTCATGTGCCCCAACACACCCAGTTCAAAGATAAAATCTTTTTTTTGTTTGTTTTGAGACAGGGTTTCTCTGTGTAGCTCTGGCTATTCTGGAACTCACTCAGTAGAACAGGCTGGCCTTGAACTCAGAAATCCGCCTGCCTCTGCCTCCCAAGTGCTAGGATTAAAGGCGTGCGCCACCACCCAGCTGATAAAATCACATATATAGATTTTATAGTTCACTTAATGATTTCAAGTTCTATCCATCATCTTACAAATGCACTGACTGCATTTTTCTCTGCAACTGTGCATATACCACATATTTACTCATTTATCTTGATGGTCATCTAGTCTAGTTCAATTTCCTACCTATTACCAATAGTCAAACAATAAACAGAGATGTAGAAGTGTCTAAAAGTTTTAGAGTCATTCGTTTTGTTTCTATGAGGCAGGATCCGCATAACCTTGGTTGTCCTGGACCTGACTATATAGACCAGGCTGGCCTCCAATTGACAGAAGCCTGTCTGAATGCAGGAATTAATGGTACAGGCTACCTTGCCCAGCAAGTCCATGTATATATTTTTATAATGACTACACAAGTATACTTTCCAACTTCAGTGAATAACAGCTCTTTCCTCACATTCTCACCAGTATCTATTGTCACTTATTTTCTTGATAATTGTCATTCTGACTTGGATGAAAAAGAATCTCAAAACAATTTTCAAACTTTTAAAAAATGTATAGGTGTTTTGCTGGACTGTAGGTCTGTGCGTTCCTTTCATGCCTGATACCCTCAGACTATAAGAGGTGTCAAATCCCATGGAATGGGTGTTCCAGATGGTTGTGAGGTGCTGTGTGAGTGTTGAGAATTGAACCTGGGTTCCCTAGAAGAGCTACTGAGACGTCTCTCCAACCTCTCAAACCAACTTTAATTCAAACTCCTGAGGAGATAAGGATATTGAACACTGGAGTTCAAATATTTATTAGTCTTTGTATTTCTGCTTTTGAAAACTATTTAGTGCATTTATCTATTTATTGGTCAAATGATTTGTGTATGTGTGTCTACATGCATGCTTGATTTTTGTAGTTCTTCATATATCCTAGATGTTAAATTCAATGTGATGTGAAGTTGTTAGACTCTTCCTTCCCATTCTGTATGTTTTCTCTTCACTCTTGGGTTTTCCTTTGCTTTTCAATTTCATGATATCTATTTGTCAATCCTTAGTATCATTGCCTGTGCTACTACATTTTAAAAAGTCCTTGCCTGTGCCAGTATCTTAAAATGTTTTTTCCAGTATTTCAAAGTTTCAGGTCTTACATTAAGAACTTTGATCCATTTCTAATTGATTATTTTGGTGAGAGATATGGATCTAGTGAACAATATGAATCATGAACAAATCCATTTTGTCTAACGCTGTTAAAAGTAATTGTTTTTTCTTCAATGTATGTGTTTGTCAAAAGTAAAATTCTAAGTATGTAGTGTAGTTGGTTGGCCTAATGCTGCTTGTAGTCTAACCATGTCAAGACCTGGTTGTTCAAAAGAGTGTGCACATAGACCCACTTCAAGCTATGTGACCTTGTTACCAAGTTATTTCTGATAGGTGAATAAAGATGCTGATAACCAATAACTGGGCAGAAGAGACATAGGTAGGTAGGTTTTAGGGTTCCTCGGCCTGGAGGGTCGAGAAGGAGAACCTTGAGGGATAGAGAGAAGGTGAATGGAGAAGCTGCCATGGATTAGGTGAGTCATGAAAATATGGCCCTGAGGGCTGGCCGATTGGAGTTAAGAGCAACCCAGATGAAACACAGTAAGTAATAACTCAGGATTATCGATAGAAAAGTAGATTCTAACAGCATTAAAGGTAGATATCTACCTAGTTCGTGTGCTGTTAAGGCTTATTGTAAATAATAAAAGCTGTGTGTCTTTTATCCAGGAACTAAATGATCAAGGTGGGATAGAAACCCCAGAATGGGATTAAAAATTTCTCTAACGATGTAGGTCTGTAATATAATCCCAGGGCAGAGATTATGATACCTCTAGTACTGCTCTTTCTGCTGAAAGGACAATATGAACCCTATTGTCTCCATTTAAGGATCCCATTTGTCTCTATTTTAAGGATTAGGCCTGATTTTGAAAAAGGCCATAAGGCACAAGCTTCAGGAATAGACCATAAGTCTGAAAAAACTAAGTCATAAGACACCAGCTCTAGGAACAGACCATAAAATCCAGAGCAAGATCATAAAATCCTCTCTGAAAGAACACCCTGGGGATAACCACAAAAATAGGGAAATATCTCCGAATGGGCCACATGTACTGGGCAGCCCTATTTCATCATGTGGTTAAACATTCATGACATAGGAACATAGGCCACTGATCACCTGTGTCTCACCCCCAGCACTCACCAATGAAATTTTAGATTAACTAATCCTTCTATAGAGTTCACCGGGCTCCCTATAAAAAGGCCTATGTGCCTTTGTCTAGGATTGCCATTTCAAAGAATGGTTGACCCTCGCATGCTGGTTGTTTCTGCAGAATAAATGCTCTTTCTTTTTGCATACTATCTGAGTATGGGCTCTTCCTTCAGTGACCGTTACAAGGCTTACTTTTGCTACTTGTTGAGTGTTTTGGTTTCTATATAAATTTTACGTTTTTTTTTAATCCTAGCTCTGTGAAGAATGTCATGGATTTTGACAGAGATTATGTTGATTTTGGAAATATAGCCATTTCTTCAATATTCATCCTGCCAATCCCTTTGTATGGCAGTTCTTTCAATCTAGTGTCCTCTCAAGTTTCTTATACAGTCATCCAGGTATTCTCATCCTCACACCCATGTACCAAGTGTTTGCAAGCATACTGTCCACACTTTGTTCTTTTCATACAACATATCCTCCTAAATCAGAGATAAATTACCTTAAAGGAGATAAACTGTTAAACAGACTTAATAGACGAAGCAAATGTTTTTATTCAAAGTATATAAAATATACAAACAGAGGACACACAAGTTATTAAAAATCATATACTACTAATAATTGCATTTTGATCTAAGTTCAAAGATCTAAAAGTGGAAACTGAGTTGCAAGAAAAATTTCCCATGGAAGAAACAACATGGTTCCAAATGACAAAGTGTTTAAAATGAGTGTGTGTTCAAAGTATCATTTAAAAAAAAGAAGTTAAATCATTCAGATTTCCATCTGTTAAGAAATAATAGGTAGATAACTGAATTTTGTTTTTACCGTCAGCTTTCTCACACACACACACACACACACACACACACACACACACACACACACAC
>NW_021621192.1:4152873-4211048 GCF_004785775.1 Grammomys surdaster
CACACACACACACACACACACACACACACACACACACACACACACACAAAACATTTTCATCAAAAACAAACAGAGCTACTAAGGCAAGGTACTTCTATGTATCTTGGTAGCAACTTCTATGTGACCTAGTGAGGAAAGGAATCAGAATAAAATAAAATAAAAAATACCCAAGTCCAAAGTGAGAAGTTCTAAATCCACAAAATAAGCACAGTTTCAACCCTGCAGCTCCCTGCGGGGAATACTTTCCAAAGGTAAGAGATGGGGAGCCCTGTTCTCAAGACAAATGTCCAGCAAAAATCAGTGGCAATGACTGTCAGTTTGAATAACTCAGAAAGCAGCAGCTGGGCACTACCATGACAGAGAGCCTATATTAAAACCGAGCTCCCATACATACCTACAGACAAGAGCAACCACAAGCAAGGAAGCCACAATCTGACTAGATTCTATCAACTTTAATACCAATGTTTCTCAAAATGGTTTATAAAACAGAAAATGAAGAATCACTGCTCATTCTATGAGGCCATCATTACCCTGGTATAAAACTGGGTAAGAATGTGCAAACAAAACAAATAAAGAAAGAAAACACAACTATAGACTAATTTTCCTGGTGAACATACAGATACAAAAATTCTGAGCCAAGCATAGTGACACATAGCTTTAATTCCAGCACTTGGAAGGCAGAGGCAGGGGTTCAAGTGGGTTCCAGGACAGCCAGATCTATGCTTTTTTAGAGACCCTATCTCTTTAAAAAAAAAAAAAAAAAAAAAAAGATGGGGGGAGGAAAAGAAAAAAAATCTGAACAATATTGTTGTAAACTGAACACATTAAGAGACCAAATGTAAAAGAATGTTATCTTTGACTGCAGCACTCAGGAGGCAGAAGCAAGCAAATCTCTATGAATTTGTGTCCAGCCCGTCTATACAGTGAGTTCCAGGCTAACCAGAACCACATAGTAAGACCATGCTTCACCCACAAAAAGAAGACATTAATGCCTCGTGAACCAATTGGTTTGATTCCAGGGATTCAAGATTGATTCATCAAATGCAAACCAATAAAAACACAATACAGCACACAGCTATAACTGAAACAACATGAGAGCAGGGCATGGTAGTCTGTGTCTTAAATTCTAGCACTCACGAAGCTATGGCTGGCATGTGAATCTCTGTGAGTTAAGGTCAGCATGGTCCACATAGCAAGTTTCAGACTAACTAGGGCATTATAGAGACCCTTTTCTCTAAAACTGGAAAGAAATAGACTAACCACATAGTAATCTCAATTGATAGCAGAAAGGACCTTTAACAAAGTTCAACATACTTTCATGATAAAAGCCTCAAATAAACTAGGAATGAAAGGGCATGCTATCTATCTTCAACAAATCTATAGACAACATTGTACAAAAGAAGGACTATCTAGAATGAGACCAGAGATTGCTGTCCACTCTCCATTCTTTCTGAATATACTGCCTGAAGTCTTAGATCAATGAATCCAGAGAAAAAAGTACAAGTCATAAAGAAAATTATCCTTATTTGCAAATGACATGATTCTATACTTATACTCTTAAGAAAATAAAAACAAAAAAGAGAAGACACTATTATCATTGAAAGGCTCTACCCTGTTCATAGAGTAGCAGAACTAATACTGTCTAAATGGCTCTGCTAAGTGAAAGCAAACAGATTTTGACACTATCACATTTTTACAGAACTAGAAAAACAATCATAAATTCATAAGAAACACACAACACCTGATAATAACCAAAGTTATACCTAGCAGAAAGAACAATGCTGCAGTTTATCTTAAAACCTGCTCTGAATTATAGAGCCACAATAACAAAAACAACAAAAAGCATGGTGCTGGCATAGAAACAGACTCCTGCAACCTCAATGGCCCAAATGGGGTAAAAGACTGAGAGAACTAATCTCGGAAAATATAGGTGTAAAGAACTGGTAGAAGCAATAGAAAAAAAAGACATCTGACGGAGACTTCAATATACATGTATGTATACACTAACAAGTACATTTACCACACACACAAAATTACACATACAAGTACAATATATAAAATCCTATGTTCCACAACCTGTCGGGCATGGTTGCCCACACCTTCAATCTCAGTGCTTGTGAGGCAAAGGCAGACAGATCTCTGAGTTCAGAGGCTAGCCTGGGATATAGGGTGAGTTCGGAGGACAAGGACAGCCAGGGCTACAAAGAGAAACAAAACAAACAAAAATAAATGACAGCCTTTGCACAACACTATTAAAAGCCTTGCTTTAAAGGGGCCTTTCCCTTGAGAAAACAGGCCTCCATTTTGCCATCAATTCTGTTTGTTTGGAAGATACATATCTATTTATTTTCTAGAATATACTTATTAACAAACAGCAAAGGGTATTAGAAAAGTCTTACCAGAAAGATCCACGACAGCCTCGTGACTAGAAACTGCTCCTTTCTCAATAAAAAGATCTCGAAAATATTCACTATTAGCTGACAGAACAGATTTATGAGCTTTGTACTCTTCCCCTTCAATTAACAATGTGACATCACAGAACTGGTTGGAAAGTCTCTGTTCATTCAGCTGTTTCAAAACTGCCTGGCAATGTTTTGGAGAAGACCGTTTTACCACTCCTTTGGTGTCAACCTGTCAAAATATGTTTGAGATAAGAGGTATATTATATATATCACCCACGTATACCCATTACTTTTAGCAAGCAAACAATTTGTTATTCTTTCTTTATTATCTATATACATAAGATAGCATTACTATTTCCTGCCTTTTTAAAAGACAGGATTTCTCTATGTAGCTTTGGCTAAGCCTGAACTCATTATGTAGACCAAGTTGGCCTAGAACTCCTCCCGCCTCTGCTTCCCAAGAGTTAGGATTAAAGACATGAGCCCTAGTATCCACCCACAATGTTTTACTTGATCCTATACAATAAATAAATAAATACATAAATAAATAATAAAAATCCTATCCTTTTTGTTGCCTTGTTTTTCTGGTCAAAAATTTGATGATGTATGACATTAATATAGACACCTCCCCAAAAAAAAATGAATAAGTAAACAAACACAACTAAAAACCATGGTTGCACATGCCTTTAATTCCAACATTTGGGAAGTAGAGGCAGGTGAGATCTGAGTTCACGGTTATCCTGGTTTAGACAGAACGTTCAAGGACAGTCAGTGATACATAAAGAGATTCTGTCTCACAAAGAATAGTAAAAACCTAGAAAGGAAGAGAGGGCTGTGGCTCAGTTGATAGTGTTTACTTAACACGTATGAAGGCCTAAGTTCGATCTCAGCACCTCATAAACCACAATCTGTGGAAAATAACTGTAATCCAGCACTAACAGAGGCAGGAGTATCAGAACTTCAAGGTCTTCCTCACCTATGTAACTTGTTCAAGGCCAGCATTGGCTACATGAGACCCTGTCTCAAAAACACCCACCAAGCAGAAGTCTCAGTTTAAGTAATTTTAACTTGTTATGTGACCCACAATTTAATTCAGAAAAATATTCTGTATGCCTGTATCAATGTATCATTACAGAAGGGAGGAGTTAAAATTCATATACTAATTACAAACACATAGGATACTACATTAATTGTGAAGCATTATGTTCAATGAAGAGTAATAACTGGTTTACATTTAGCTCATTTAGCTTATAATATAGTAAACAATTAACATGTCTTAAACAATAAGCTTTACTTTAAACCATTGATTCTCAACCTGTGGATACTGGCCTCTTTCACAGGGGTCCAGTATCAGTTATCCTACATAGTAGATATTCACATTATAATTCATAACAATAACAAAATTATAGTTCTGAAGTAGCAACAAAAATAATTCTATGGTAGAGGGTCACCACAACACAAGGAACGGTATTAAAGGGTCACAGCATTAGGACGGTTGAGAACCACTGCTTTAAACAAATACATATCTTTCAGCTTCAGTTCCCATAGTCAACAGTGCTGATTTCTTAGACAAACAAGTAACAATTAAAAACCTTGAAGACTGAAAGGAGGATATAAATAAAGTACCACTTACAAACACAAGTTCATGTTTAGATACTGGCTTCTTTTTTGAGGACTTGGAAGCTGTGGTTGGAGGTGAAGTAAAGTTGCTCAGGTCATCCTCTGACTCATTACTTTCTTCTCCAGATTCAAGGTCCAATCCCAATTCTTCCAACATTTCTGAAGCATCTGATATTGGACGGGAACGATCAAGTTTCTCCTGACATTTGCTACATTGTTTTATGTAATCTTTAACTTGCTTTAATATACCTTCAGTCAAAAACAAAACAAAACAAAATTAACATCAAATTTAAGTGTTCCTACTTGAAAATGTATCACTTTTCTTAAAGATTTATTCATTTTATGTACATGAATACACTGTCACTGTCTTCAGACACACCAGAAGAGGACATTGGATCCCATTACAGATGACTGTAAGCCACCATATTGTTGCTGAGAATTGAACTCAGGACCTCTGGAAGATCAGTCAGTGCTCTTAACTTCTGAGCCATCTCTCCAGCCCCTGAATATATCATTTAATGTACATACTAATTTATGTTCAGATGTTTGCTCACATTCATTAAAAAATGTAGAGTGAATTCTTCAGAATGTGAGATAATAATCAAAACTATCTCAAAATAAAGTATATAAATGTTGGTTTGTTTCCACATTGAGATAAGACTTTTTCTTGTTTATTACCAAGTATTCAATTTACTCTGGCATGAGATGATTATATATCCCAGTCCTTTTCTGTGTGCATTACAAGGTATCCATGAAATAAAATACAGTTACATACTACATAATTATGTTTCTGTTAGCTATGAATCAAATATATGACAATGCTATTGTAATATACCCTTAGATTCTTATAAGTACATTATGTTCACAAAACTCTAAAATAACCTAATAATAACCTAATAATAAAATAACCTAATACATTCCTCAGAACCTATAACATGGGGCTGGAGAGATGGCTCAGCGGTTAAGAGCACTGACTGCTCTTCCAGAGGTCCTGAGTTCAAATCCCAGCAACCACATGGTGGCTCACAACCATCCGTAATGAGATTGGATCCCCTCTTCTGGTGTGTCCGAAGGCAGCGACAGTGTACTAATAAAATAAATAAATAAATAAATAAGAACAAGAAAGTTTTTAAAAAAAAAAAAAAAAAAAAAAAAAAAAAAACAAAAAAAAGAACCTATAACATACTCTTGTTGTTAAATATATGTGAAAGAAATACTCGACTATCTTGACTTATACAGAGTTAATATGGCTCAAGCTATAATAAGAAGTAATTTTTCCCGATTATTTTTAAAAAGCTGCCACTATACTTCATGCAGAACTAAGTCTATTGGGCTGGAGAGGTAGCTCAGAAGTTAAGAGTGCTTGCTGCTTTTCCAGAGCACCTGAATTCATTTCCCAGCCCATCAAGCAGCAGCTCACAATTGCCTGTAGCATCAACTGAAGTGGATCCCTCTTCTGGCTTCTGTGGGAGTGCACACCCACATGGCACACACGCACGTAAATACACAAGAATAGGGTTGTTTGTTTGTTTGTTTGTTTGTTTTGAGATGGGGTTTCTCTGTGTAGTCTTGCCTGTCCTAGAACTTACTCTTTCAGATCAGGCTGGTCTTAAACTCCACCTCCAGCACTCAGCAAATTTGGGGTTTGTTTTTTGGTTTTTTTTTGGTTTTTTTAAAGAAATAAATTTATTATTAACCTTAAGTCTTTCGGATACTATCATACCACTCTGTTAGTCTCTAGGTCTATGTCTTTTGTAAATGCTTCTTGGATAAACTTATAAACTAAACCTTAAGCTGTGTGTGTGTACACATGCACTAATTTGGTACTGTTTTATAATAGAGCATCAAAGGCTGAATGATTTGTAATGAGAGTTTATTTGATCAGTTCCTGAAGCCGGGAAGTGAAAAACTAAAGGCCAACATTTGATGAAGGCATACCTGCATTTCATAACAGAAAAAATATGGCAACCAACAGCTAGAGGCTGACTCCTCTGTCATTCCAAACCTATTCTCCATAATGAACCCCACTTTTGTTATAGTGACATTAATTACTTAAAGGTATCATTGTTAACAAGGTATTGAATTTCTAATATACGAATTTTGGGTTAATACATTCAAACCACAGCAAGTAAGTCTATTGTGAACCAACAGGTTTGGCAAAGTCCTAGGTTCAGCAGATCACTGTAGAAGTGAGTTTTTGTTTTGTTTTTCAAGACAGGGTTTCTCTGTGTAGCCCTGTCTGCCTGGAAACTCGCTCTGTAAACCAGGCTGGTCTCAAACTTAAAGGCATATACCACCATCTATAAAATAAAAACCTATTTCTGAATTTATTAGTGCAGTGAATAGATTATTTTTTTCTTTTTTCTTTTTTTTCCAAGACAGGGTTTTTCTGTGTAGCCCTGGCTGTCCTGGAACTCACTCTGTAGACCAGGCTAGTCTCGAACTCAGAAATCCACCTGCCTCTGCCTCCCAAGTGCTGGGATTAAAGGCGTGCGCCACCACCGCCCGGCCGAGAAACTTTTTTCTTATAAAATGTACTTACTTTACTATGTGTGAAAGTCAGAGGACAACGTTCAGAAGTTAGTCCTCTTAGTGAGGGCTCCAGGGACGCACTGCACCCAAGCTTTCAGGCTTCGCAGCCAGTGTCTTTATCTGATGAGCCATCTGACCAGCCTTAGTGCAGCAACTTTAAAACCTGATTTTCTTAAAGGTCACTCCTTTTTTTTAAAAAAAGATGTACTTGTATTTTATGTGTCTGAGTAGTTGGCTTCATGTATGTATGTGTATCACATGTGTGCCTGGAGACCATGACAGAATGTTGGTTCTCATAGAACTGCAGTTACAGATGAGCACAAGCTGCCATGTCAGTGCTCGGAACTGAACCCAGGTGGTCTGCAAGATCAGCCCGTGCTTACAAGTGCTTACCATCCTTCCCTACCCTGAGTAAAGCCTGCTGTACCGATGTGTACAGTCTGTGAAGGCAAAACACGCGTGCTCTGGGGCTGCACTGCTCTTGCAGCATCTACTGCATACACGCATACACAATCCTCCAAAACAATTAAAATAAGGACAGTTGGAGGGAGGGCGGGCTCAGAGCTTTAAAGCACGTGATTGCTTTTGCAGAGGACTCATGTTTGTTTCCCAGCACAAACATGGTGGATTACAACCATCTGTAACAGGAGCCAATGCCCTCCTCTGGCCTCTGTGAACATCAGGCATGTACATACTTAAATACAGACAAAACACACAAATCTTAAAATTTAAAAAAAGGTAATAGCCGACTGTGTTCAAGGAGCTCTAGAGAAACTTCATCAAAAGTATCTGAACAAGGATGAAAATGGCAAGAAAACCCATGTCCATGTCCCTGTCTACTACAAGAATGTCTGGAACTATTTTATGACTTTACTCTTATGCTCAACTCTTAAAAAAAAAAAAAAAGTCAAAATTAAAGTCAGGAGTAGCTCTGCCAATGGGAAATGAAGAAACCAGATTTTTAAAAATCAGATAAAATCTACTTAAATTTGTCACCTAGTGTTTTCTAATGTTAATTCACCATATGACTTCTCTAAAAATGTCTTTTAAACCAGATGGTGGTGGTACATGCCTTTAATCTAGCACTTTGGAGGCAAAGGCAGGGGGATCTCTCTGAGTTTGAGGCCAGCCTGATCTACAGAGTGAATTCTAGGACAGCCAAGACAACACAGAGAAACCCTGCCTCAAAAGAAAAAAACAAAATAATAATAATAACAATTTCTTTTAAGAATTACCATAAATAAATTTAAGTGTTTTGCCCACTCATATGTGCACGATGTGTTTGTCTGGTGCCCACAGAAATCAGGAAAAATTCCAATCTCTTAGAACTGGAGGCACAGATGGGTGTGAGCCACTGGGCAGTGCAGGGAACTGAACCTCAGTTCTCTAAAGAGCAAAAAATGCTCTTAATCACTGGGCTATCTCTCCAGCCCCAAGATCTCTTTTATAAACCCTCAAATATGGCAGAATTTTTACTCTATTATGCACTCAATATTCTTGCAATTACTGTTAAGATTTTATGTGATGAGACAAAATACCTCAAAAATACTGTTTAAATCCCAGCGCATGTAGGTTCCTATGTGTAAGAGCAATTTTTACTCCTCTGAATTAGACACAATATTAATCAGTTGTCAGAGACCTCAACAAGAATTATTCTGTTTTCATCTAGAACTTTGATATACTCACAGCTCATCAAAAACAAAACAAAGACTCTCCCCCCTCAAAAAAAGCCAGAAGCAAACAAACAGCACTAAGCTTAGTACAGTGGGGTATGCCTTTAATCCCACTCAGCCAGAGGTAAGATCTTTGTAAGTTTGAAGCCATCCTGATCTTCACAGACCAGGATAACCAGATCTATAGAGACCCTGTCTCAAACTAAAATTAAAGAAGATAAAATAATAGCACAGAAAAATTAACAACATATTTTATGAGGGCATCTTGTAATCACTGCTAAGAGCATATCTTGAGGTTAAGACAGTTACAATATGATGGCTGGATGCTCTTCTGATGTTTCTCATAAAATAACTATTATCTAATGAGAAACATTTAAACTACATATCATAAAAATGAGGCTGAGGCATTTATATCTACATTGTGCTTAGTCTTTCTGTCTCTTTATGTTGACGCTCCAAGCATTTACCAAGCTCCACCTCCCAGGAAATCTCCTTTTACATTTAGGAAAACAAACGGTTTTTATGCTCTTCAGTGCAAGTTTCTATATTTTCCCAACAAGGTCCCCTGAGATAGTGCTTTGGATATCAAGTTACAAATAAAAGACTCTTCATAGAGTAGAGTCAGAGAGAAAGAAATTCTACACTGAGTACCCTTCACAGCCTAAAATTTTAAAAACAAAACAAAAAAAACTGGTTCTGAAGAGATGGTTCAATAGTCATCTGATTATGGAGTCATCTGAAGAGCACTCTTCCAGAGGACCAGTGTTCAATTCCCAGAACCCACATGGTGGTTCGCAACTTCCTGTTAATTCCAGTTTCGAGGGATCCAATGCTCTCTTCTGGCCCTCATAAGTATCAAGCACACAGCAGTACACAGATACACATGCTGCCAAAACACCCATACCTGAAATTAATATTTTCATATTTTTTAAAGTCTAAAACTTTAAGTATCAACATGTCACAAAATCCCACACCTGACTCCTGTGATAGGATAGTCATATGCAGGCACACTAAAATTACTGTTTAAAACTACCTCAAGGTAAGTGTATAAATATAATATACATTATAAAACATATATGATCCTTTGTTTTAGAATAGGGCTATTTTCTCAAGACAGTTCATTATACATATACATAATATGTCCTAACTTGAAAATAATTAGAAAACTTCTAGTCTAGCCTGGCATAGAAAGACCATTTTCTCAAATAAAAACAAATAAACAACAACAAAAACCTGTTCCTAAGCACTTCTGTTGAGCCGGGTAGTGGTGGTGCACGCCTTTAATCCCAGCACGTGGGAGGCAGAGGCAGGCAGATTTCTGAGTTGGAGGCCAGCCTGGTCTACAGAGTGAGTTCCACGACAGCCAGGGCTATACAGAGAAACCCTGTCTCAAAAATTAAAAAGAAAAAGGTCAAGCTTTTCTGCTCTTGTTTGCTTTCCAAGGGATCAAAAAGTGTTAGGGTCATTATATTCTGACTCCCAAATAATCAGCCAAGTCTGGTGGTACAGGTCTGTAATCCCAGCTAGTGAGGCATTCAGATCCTTAACTCAAGGCTAGTCTGAGTAATTTAGTGAGGTCCTGCCTCAAATAGAGAAATAATCAGTCAATAAATCAGTTACCTTTTCTCAACATACACAGTGTTACACAGTTCCCGGGGCCATTTTCACAAAGTAAAAAGAACGGTAGTACAGCATTAGGAAACAGGATCCCATATCATCACCGTGACTGGTGCGTCAGGGCTGTAATGTCAACACGTGAGAGGCTGAGGTGGGAGGATTGCTATACTCAAAACAAGAAAAAATACGACAAAATTTCCTAATAAAACCCCTTATGGTATTTCGGTCTTGTCCCATCTCCCAAGAAAAAGAAGGATCCGACAGTCTCCGTAAGGCTGCCTAATGCTCTAAAACCAGGACTCACGACGACTGCGAACCATTACTCCTAATAATCACAGTACTCCTTTTTTCTATGTCGCAGTTGCAGAATCAGAGAGATTTGGACCAAGCCCAAAGGCCAAATCCGAGCGGCACTCTCTGGAGACCGTAGCCAGGGTTTGGGCCAGCCTTCTAAAGCAGAAAGGACAGAGAGAGAGGGTAGGTAGGTCAGCCTCAGCCTCTCAGCTTCCTACCATGCCCCGGGGGCTTGAGGGGGCGGGCCCAGATAGGCCGCGCCACGCCCTCCGCCGGCTGGCCCGGCCCCGAGGGAAGCCCCCGAAGCCCCACCCCGGGCGAGGGTCCGCCCCCAGCCTCCAGGGCCTCCTTCCTGTAGGGAAGTGCGGCTGCTTTCGCGTCCCCCACTCGCTCCGCTCGGTCCCGCGGCTGCCGCGCAGCCGAACGCCACCTGGCTAGGGCACAGCCGTCCCAGACATCAGGCTCGCGGGTGCGCACGCAGGCCTCGCTTCGGGCCATGCCCCGCAAGCCTGCGGCCGGGCCTCCCCCTCGCCCCGGGCCAGCGCTCACCTCGCCACCAGTACGTCTTGGACAGGTCATGCCAGGTCTGATGCCGGGTGTGGTGAGTGCCTCCAGGGCCCAGGTGTGCCGCCTCTATGAGGCCCTGGCGCCGCTCCGGCTGCAGCACGACTTCCAACTCCGCAAACGTCTTGCGGTGCCGCTGCCGCCGCTGGTAGTAGAGAGTCCCGCCGCGCACTACGTAGCAGGCGGCAGCCTTGCGGATTTTACGCTTGACATTGCCCTCAGTGCCCGGTGCATAAGGCTCACGTTCGTTCGTCAAATAGCGCAGGATGGCCCGATAGCTTTCCTCGCTTGACATCGCTGGTGGCAGCGCCCTTAGGGCGCCTGTCAGTGGTAGGGAAAGGCAGACAGCGCTCTGGCTCAGTAGAGGTGCAACAGCAGCGGCAACACTTTAAGGAGAAAAGGCTACGCCTTTGGTGGGCGCTCTTCGAGGGCGCCCGCAGCGCGAAGAAGAACCGACGACCTGGTAACCAGGGGGAACTGCACTTCTGCAGCGCGCGGGATCCGCTGGCGACTGACAAAATGGCTGCTGCACCACCGGAAGTGACGCGCGTGCAAAGGCGGGGCCAGTGACCTGATTGGAGCACTCTCAGTTTCTGGCTCGGAGGGAGCCGGCGGTGTGACGTCAATACTGCAGGAGGACATTTTGGAAGAGGGTACGCTCTCTCTGGCGGATACAAGGGTCTTTAGCGGACATCTTAAGTCCTGGCAGTTTCCTCCCCCACCTCCTCCCTTTCCTTTCCCACGCTCTCTGAAAAGCCACGTGTTTGAGCTGTTCGGTGTTGTTTCCCTAAGACCCTCCCCGTAAACGGTAATTGAGTCGATTTTTCTGTATACTTTGAGACTAGATATACTAGATACCACCGATTTTGAAACTGTAGCAACTGTTTGCCACTGTCTGAGCTTCTGGGCCAAAGACTGTCGCAGTATTATCAAGCATTAAGTGCTTCAATCTTAGGAATTATCCACTTAAGAATTATTTGCCGGGCAATGGTGGCGCATGCCTTTAATCCTAGCACTTGGGAGGCAGAGGCAGGCGGATTTCTGAGTTCGAGGCCAGTCTGGTCTACAGAGTGAGTAGGACAGCCAGAGATACACAGAGAAACCGTCTTGAAAAACCAAAAAAGAAAAAAAAGATTATCTCCAAACTAAGTAATTTTCTAGAATCATCACCATGGTGATGACTATGTAGGTCTAGATTATTTTTAGATGATTAAACTACATGAAGATGTAACCCAGATTTACCCTTCCTGGTCTCAATCAGCTGCTTCCATGCAAATGCCCGGACACTTGGCGCTCATTTGTTCAATCTAGGTTCCAGGCTTCTCAATCCAGTGATTTTAGCTGAAGCTATTTTTCTGTTTTTCCTGCCTGGAGGATACCTACGTTATCTATGAGGCTTTTAAACGTTTATGGGACCACAAGTGGGGAACAAGCAGGTGGCAGTTGGCTCAAAAACAAATGATTAGAGTGTTTCCATAATATATAATGGGAATGAAGAGTAAAAATGCAGAACATCCGCCTCCCAAAAGGTTCAGATACAGGTTTGCACAGGGTGTAGATTCATGACCTTTCTACTACTTTTAAAAAAAACGCTAACAGCCGGGCGGTGGTGGCGCACGCCTTTAATCCCAGCACTCGGGAGGCAGAGGCAGGCGGATTTCTGAGTTCGAGGCCAGCCTGGTTTACAGAGTGAGTTCCAGGACAGCCCGGGCTATACAGAGAAACCCTGTCTCGAAAAACCAAAAAAAAAAAAAAAACGCTAACAAGATGTTTGAATAAAATCTTGACAATACACATAAAAGGATGTGGCAAATACTACTAAGAAAAACACCCACCTACTAAGCATTTGCAGGTAACAGGAGCTGTTACTAGTCTTGTTTTCTTGCTTTTTTTTTTTAAATCAAACTTTCCTAAGAAAAACCAAACTTTAAACTTGTGTTTATTTCTAGTCCTTTGTGGACTACATGGACCATGTCAACTCTTCTTCAAAAAGACTGTCCTCACAAAGGTCTGCGTTCCATGTACTAGAATATTTACACAAATTAATGGTTGGTTGAGGAAAAGATCTTGCTACTAGACTGATCTCAAACCCTTAACAACCCTCATACCCTCATTTTTTAAAAAAGATTTATTTTATGTGAGTGCATGGTCTCTATCTTCAGACACACCAGAAGAGGACATTGGATCCCATCATAGATGTTTGTGAGCTATCATGTGGTCACTGGGAATTGAACTCTGGCAGAGCAATCAGTGCTCATACCACCGAGTCATCTCTCTCCACCCCATACTAAAGATTCTTTTTTTGAACTCATACTTCAGATTCTTGAATGCTGAAATTACAGTTTCACCTGCTTCGTCTTTTATTTACACATTAGCATGCTGACAAACTGGGGGATGGAAGCTGGGTAATTTGGGAGGGGGTCAGCTGAGAGGATCTCATTTACTCCAAGGTCGACTGAATTTCATCATATACACAAGATGACCTTGAACTGAGGCCTCCAGCTTACAGGCAGACTCAATCCCACTAGAAAGAAAACTCAAAATGTAACATGGCTTTGTAACGCAGCCCAGGAAACAAGTACAATATATATACCATTATTTAAGCAATATCGAAAGCTAAACACGGTAGCATACAACTGTAATCAAAGCACTCAAGTAGGAAGATTACTGAGTTTCAGGCCACAATAGGCAACATGTCTCTTACGCTTTCAAAAAAAGGGGGAGTTGGGGGGGGGGGGCAGTAGTGGCACCATACTTTTAATCTCAGATGTAGAATTCCAGGCCACAGTGAGAGTCTCAACAGAAAAAAGTCCAGCAGGATGTTTAGGTACACTCCTATATATAATGCTGACAGGTGACAAGACAGTCTTGAGGCTTCAGAGGTCTTGAATCTTAAAACATGAGGCAGCAGTGGTCTTCACTGAAGCTCTTTGTGGAGGAACAGATTGAATAGTTCTAAACTAACTGCTAATGGTGAGGTACTGATCATAGAAGGCAAAACATTAATACTTAAAGGACTGAAGAAGCTTTGCAATAGAAAAGTAGTCTTTAATGCTTCCCATATGCATGTGACTGTGTTTGATCCCTAGCACTGAAAACCCTCAATTTTTAGGAGTGATGAGTTAAGCGGTTACATGAAACCAAGGCTGGCCTTGAACTCTTTTCATGACTCTAAAGTGCTGGGATCATAGCCACACTCCAGACACAGCTCTCAACCAAATCATTTTGTTTCCCATCTCTTCAACTAAGGTTGTATTAGGAGGCACTGTAGCTGAGATGTCCCGGAACTTGCCTCTGCCTCCTGAGTGCTAGAATTCAATGTGTGTCACCATACAAGTGAGGAATAAACATTTTTTAGATGGAGATTGGACCTAGGAACTCAGTCAAGCTAAGCATACAGTCTGTGGCTAAAATGCCTTGCCCCAAGTAAGAATACATGCTTTTGTTGAGAAAAAACAAAAAAAACAAAAACGATCAGCACCACCTAGAGTTAAAGACAGATCTTTATTTCCAACTCTGATCTACCAAATTAGCGTTTCCCACCAACTCTGGGAGCAGAGACCTTCACAGGCTTCACAATCTTTTGTTTAGGTGCTGCCTTTGTGGGGGCCTGTAAAAAAAAAAAAAAATCACATTATTCAATGGAATTGTTACCTTGCCCTTACTGTTCAGATTCTTTACATACCTTTCACTGTCTTAATTTAACTGCATTAACAATTTCAAAGTAACTAGCTTTAAAGTTCTCTTCCACCATATAATAGATATTGTTATAGATTGGACAGTAAGATAAATGAGGGATCCTGAACAAAGTTTGGGTTTTCTGAAGGATATCCAGGCTAGCTTTGATCCTGTCTCCACTATTCAAGTGCTGGGACTGGAGGCTCACACAGCCATTTAAGAATGATGTATTTTGCGGGGCAGTGGTGGCTCATGCCTTTGATCCTAGCACTTGGGAGGCAGAGGCAGGCAGATTTCTGAGTTCGAGGCCAGCCTGGTCTACAGAGTGAGTTCCTAGACAACCCTGTCTCGATAAACGAAATGATGTATTTTTATTTTGGACAAAGCACACCACAGCACACTGTACAGATCATAGACAACTTGTAAGAGTCAGCTCTCCTACTACTTACTATGGTTCTCAAAGAGCAAACTCAGGATACCAAGCTTTGCAACAGGTCTTACCTGCTGAGCCAACTTGTTAGTCCAGAATTTTCCTTTCACCTTATAGGTCCCCAAGAACAAATTAGGGCTGGTACAAACTGCCTTTACTAGCAGTCATCTTGCCCATCAAAGAATGAAAAACTGGTATTAATTCTCTGGCTTTAAAAAATTATTTTTTGAGACCAGGTCTCTGTAGCTCTGGCTGGCTTCACAGAGATCTGTCTTCCTCTGCCTCTCAAGTGCTTGTATTAAAGGTGTGAGTCACCACCTCTAAAGCTTTGGCTTTAAATTCTTAACTAGTAGAAAAAGCTGGGCAAACTCATACTGTTGTACCATTACTCAAAGTATAACTTCAAAACAATGTCTAAATACACAACAGGCAAGCTTAGTACACAGGGATACACACTCATGAACCAGAGCTAGGCAGCAGGATTGTTCTTTAGGTAAGACTAGTTGACAGTTCCAAGCCAGCCTGAGTTATAGTAACATCTCATCTCAGAAAAAAGAACCCCACTTACCAAAAAAAGGGCAAAGCCAGCTTTAATTCCCCTTTTCTATTACATCTAAAATTAAAACTCACTAGAAACCAGAGATACAACCATTCTATCTAGAAATTACCTACAACCGTTTCCAGTAGAAACTTGAACGTGCATTTTGCTAACCCTTGCCTTAAGGATGAAATTTCCTATTTTAAGAAACCCAAGATCCCCGTAGTTACCTTGGCAGCAGCCATTGCTGTTTTCTTTGATGCCTGCTTAGCCTTTTTTGCTTCCTTGGCAGCCCTGTAGTGTCATATAAGTAACATGAAACAAGACACTTTACTCTTTAAGAACACAACTTATTGGTATAAAGCTAGAGTTTTAGACAAATGGGATCACCATCATAAATCCTGTAAATAAAATCCAAAATCCAGAGACAAGAATGACAGCAGACATTATATAGGTGGTGGGGCTGTGGCAGTTAGCTCATAAATCTAAATCAGCCAGGGCTTCATTGGGAGAGCTTGGCAAAGAACCCCACAAAAAACAAATCCAAAGAGTTTCTAATCAATTCCATTATCAAGTCAGCTAAACATTAAATTGTACAGTAACTACTTAAGTTTAACAAATTATTTAGAGTATTTGCTTGTATGATGCTTCTAACAACCAACAGTCCCATGAGATTGGGTTTGTGTACCACAAAAACCACCTCAAGTCAGACCCATAGCTGGAATGTTCATGGTAGAGCAATCCTTACCGTATAGCCTGCTCCCGCTGAGCTTTCCGAACTTCTGGTTTCTGATTCCTCTTGGCCATTATATCAGCAAGAGATGCACCCGTGATGGCTCGCTGGAATTTGACTGCACGGCGGGTCCTTTTCTTTTGAATTTCTTCCTACAAATCGAAGACTAGGATTTACTAACCTTACTCAATGAAGTAAAAATTAAAGTCAAAGAACTTTATTGAGAAGGAGGCTTTCTGGGACACGTTTTCTCTTTATAGTCCTAGAACTCTGTAGACAGTCATGTCTCTGCTGCCCCCAAGTGCTAGGATTAGAGGTGTGCAGGCACCACCATGTCCAGCCCCTTGGTCAAAGAGCTCTTAAATTTTATACCCAACAAGTTAATTTCAGGCCAATTATATGAAATAAATTGCTTTCCAGGTTATAAACTGTTTTAAGGTTGTATCACAAATAATGACCATTTTTACTACTGAAAAGGGACAAAAAGTCTTGAACATTTAGGAAGAATGGCTCACTTAGGGAGTTTAAAAATCATTTTAGGGGCTAGGTAGATAGCTTATCAGTTAACAATACTGGCTGCTCTTACAGAGGACCCGGGTTCTGTTCTCAACACCCAGATAGTAGGTCACAACTCTAGAACCACAGGATCTGACACTGTTTCTGACTTCTGCAGGTACCAAGCACATGCAAGGATCACTTATAAGCATGCATGCAAACAAACATTCACACATGAAAAATAAGTCCAAAAAGCAAAACATTAAAATGTTTTAGCCAAGACTGCTTACAGACTTAAATCTACTTATGAAAAAGGCTTAGGCAGAGAACATATGTGACAAGAAAACTACCAAGCTTTAGTATCCAGAAATCCAAAGTTTGCTTTCAATTCTATACTGGAAACCTATAGTTATTATAAGAAACAAGTTCTCACAATGCACCTCCTAAGTCCAAGAATAACTAAGTACTCTTGAAGAACTGTCTAAGGTAGATGCATGCAAAACTACCCTTACAGGAAATAAGGGTGTTATTCTCATCGAAAAGAAAAATATACTAAGTTTGTCTTACAGAGAAAAATGACAGAATTTGTTTCATGATTTCTTACTCCAAATCCTTCTTACCATTACTCTCCATTCCTCTCTCCTTACATTTCAGTCTTTATTAATCTGCCTATTTCAGGCACCTCATAAAAGTGAAACAATGTAGTCATCCCTTTGTCTGGTTGTATCACCCCTCTGGTGGTTGATCTCACAGGGCTGGGATTTACCACATGAGGAACTGCATATAACTGTATTAAAGCATTAAGAAGGCTGAGAACCATAGCTCTAACCTGTTTCTTCAGTCTACAGTTTTGTCAGAGCTGGCTGGTTTTCACCCTTTAAAGAGGAAAATATCCCAATGCATATGTATCTTATGGCTGAATATCCCTAACCAAAAACTTGAGCCTTTGAGGAACAATCACCACAAACTGAAAACTCTACCTACATTTGGCTTCATGAAAGGGGTTGCTGTCTGGGAATACTGTGTTTTTAAAAAATCACTTTCAGGGTAGATGAGAAATGGAGTGGCTTCTTATTTAGACTTGGGTCCTGTCACCAAAATGCCACATATATGTGCAACTATTTTTAAGAACTCCAAAGCCAAGCGCTTTCTGGCTTCAAGCATTCAACTGATCATACCACCTCCTTTTATGGAGATAGGGTTTGTAGCCTTGACAGGCCTTAAAGTCAATTCTCCTGCTTCAGCATTCCAAGAGTTCAATACCAAATTAGTTGATTACTTGCTTTCAATACCAAGAGTGGAACTGTCAGATGTTAGAATTAAAAATTTTTTTACAGAGTAACCCTGTCTCAAAAACCAAAACAAATAACATTTTGAGTTAACCAAAAGGTTTACAACAGCTGTCTCATTTTACTCTAGGATTTCTGTTTCTCACCAATACCTGTAAGATCCCTGCCCCCCACCTTCGGCATCCAACAGGATCTATTAAATATAATTAACCGTTTTTCACTAACTCTGTACTATACGTTCTGCTTTTGGAAACAAGGTCTTATGTAGCCTAGGCTGACTTTGAACTACTGATGCCCCTGCTTCTACCTCCCATAACACTGGGATTACATGAATGGGCCATCATGCCCACTTGACATATTTCACATCTGGTACCACTTATTTACTACACTACCCAGCTAGAATCAACAAGGCTCACACATGCCAAACCTATCTACTAGCTGCCGTCCTACCACACTTCTACCCAAAGCAACACCTACCATCCTAAGGGCCTCAACCCAAATGAAGCTTAAAGAGGGGAATCCTTTCAAATTTCAACACACAACTCTGAAGCCTATGGTACACAAGGGAACACTAACAAGTTACTTTGTCTGATGGCTTAGTTTAAGAGCACACTGCAGTCTTGTTTAACCAAAATCTAACATGTCAAAATCTAACAGTCTAATTTTAAGAGTCTAGCAAGCTAGCTGTATTCCACTTACCGACTGTCCTTTCTTGTGTTTTCTTCTGTAGAGGACAGTCCAGTTTATCTGCCGAGGATTCCTTTTGGAAAGGAATGCGGACTCACATTTTGCATTAAGAAACTGGAAAACCTGCAGTTAACAAATTCATATTCAAATTAGTCACTCCTTTTACACAAAGTATGGACTGAGACAGAAGTCCTTATACAGTTTTATTCCACTTCTCTCATCTCAATATATTAATATATAAAGGAGGCAAGATATCTGTGACACAAATGACAGTTGGCATCAGTGTTTCGTCTTTTCTCAGGAGCAAACAACTCTACACTAGACGCCAAGGGTCGGGTGGCGCTAAACTGTGAAGAAATCTGGCTCTGAGCCCTCTCAGACTCCAAAAGATCTGAAGCCCATTTCCCGTTCCCATGGCTATTAGTTACATAGAGCACTCATTTCCAGCCTGGTTCACACTCCATCCATATTCACTCAAGTTTCCCATCCCACATGCGGTCCCCGGGGCCCTGAGACAGCAGACCGTTCTTTCGCTCGCAGGGTCCCGAGCAGCGCTCGGCACAGCCGGCCTTTACCTTCCCGTCGGTCCTGGCGTAGCGCCGCCCGTGTCCCGGGTAGATCTTGTACCCGCTGAAACTGCACAGCTCGACCCTGTAGGGAAAAGCCGAAGCTCGTTAGTATGTGCACTGCAAAAAGGAGCCATGCCCGGGTGCTCTGCCTCAGGATGGAGGCGGATTGGGATACCAGGCGCCCGCTTACTTCATGGTGATAGATGTCGGCCTGCCGGGGGAAAGATGGCGAAGAGAAAGAAAGAATCATGGGAAAACACCTTATAAGGCAAAGGGAGAGAATCTCCTCCCTAAATTCCCTTTTTTGACCCCCGGCGCCCTGTGATGATGTCACTTCCGAGAGCCCAGTCTCGGTTTCCTAGCAACAGCTTTCTTCCTAAATTTTTGGCGGGGAGTGGGTTTGAGATGTTCATTTAAGGTCCAAGTCGGTTCTTGGTTTAGGTTCTGTGTCATTTTATATCCCCCAGGCTAGTGTTCTAGAATCTGAAACCAGCATTTCTCAGGAATTAGGAACAACAACAACAAAAAAGATAAGAGTGTTCTACGTGTCTTTTCTCCTCTTACGAAGCCGCGGACGATTATCTCGCAGGTAAAACCTGGTCACATTTTGCATTTGGCTTTGGATTATTCCTTGAAACAAAATTAAATCATAGCGGCCGACAGTATGGGCTAGAGATAGCACGAGTGGTACGCAAAACCCCGAATTAAATCCCTACCTCAAAAAAATAAAAATAAAAATTAGAGCCCGCCACTGTGGGGCAAGGTTTTAATCCTAGCCCACTGGGAGGCACTCGCAGGCTGGTCTGCATAGTAAGAGAGTGCCAATGGTACATAGTGACACCCTATATCGAAAACTAGAAATAAGTAATCACTTGTTCAAATAGATAGCCCGTACTTTTAATACCAGCACTCAGGAACTAAGGCAGGACTACCACAAGTTTGAGACCAGCCTTTGTTACTGTGTTAGATGCTGTCTCAAAAACCTGAAGGTACGGGTTGGAAAGCTTAGCAGGTTAAGTAGAGTACATACAACTAACTATTGAAGAGGACCAGAGTTCAGCCGCCTGTAACTCCAGCTCACTGCCTGACCCCGAACTCATGAGTGTACTCACACGTACACAAAAGGAAATCTTTTTTTTTTTTTTAAAGCTTTGTTAAGCAGGGCAGTGGTGGCTCACACCTTTGATCCCAGCACTTGGGAGACAGAGGCAGGCGGATTTCTGAGTTCGAGGCCAGCCTGGTCTACAGATTGAGTTCCAGGACAGCCAGGGCTATACAGAGAAACCCTGTCTCTGAAAAAAAAAAAAAAAAAAAAAAAAAAAAAAAAAAAAAAAAACCACTTCTGGATATTTAGCAGGCAGAGTTGAGCAGATCCCAGAGTTTGAGGACAGCCTGGTCTACAGAGCAAGTTCTAGGATTGCCAGGGTTATGTGTAGCCTGTCTCAAAAAGAAAACAAAACCACAAACAACTGGAAGTGCAGTCCCCATAGAGAAGCTTGGATCAGGACAGATGACAACTTGGGATAGGACATTCTCAGTGAGGGGAAGAGATATGGCAGGAGCCAGCTGTTGAATGTTGTGGAAGGCTGCCAACTCTGTTTTAAATTACTGCTTACTAAAACAAATACAGTGATTAATATTTCCTGTTTTTATAAACAACTCAAACCGTTCTGTAAGTAGGCAGCTGAGAAATGGCTGAGCAATTCTAAGAAAGCTGTTAGTTATACAAGATGGTGCCTTTGGGTTTTTGGATCTGGAGGATCCAGATCAAGACCATCCTCTGCTACGTAGTCTGAGGCCAGCCGAGGAAGCATTTTTGAGATCCTTCCTCAAAAGTTGAAAGGTGGAAGATGGGGAGACGGATCAGTGGTTACAAATGCTTGCTATGAAAGCATTTGGAATCGGTTCAGATGCCTAGCACTCAGTAAAAGCCAGTATGGTGGAATGTACCTGTGATGCAGCACTGGGGATGCTGACACAGGAGGATCCAAGAGACTTGTTGACCAGCCAGTCCAAGTCCAGGTTCAGTGAGACACTCTGCATCCCAATTAGTTTTAACCTAGACACTATACTTGAGAGTGTCAATTGAGGTATTTCCCAGATCAGACCATCTTAAGGACATGCCTAGAGTTATTATCTTAATTGCTAGTTGATGGGAGAGGGCCCAGTCCATGGTGTGCAACACTGTTCCATGATTTCCCAGGTAGGTGGTCCTGGGCTGGCTATGAAGGCTGACAGAGAGCTAGCTAGGAGGCAGTATCCTGCACTGTTTCTGTTTTACCTTTTTGGCTGTGAAAAAAGTTCCTCCATAGGAGGTAGCGCTGTGTGGAATAGCAAACAGATCTGCCTCCAAGTAATGGCTGAGTTCTGTCCCTTCCTTCTGTCAATGATAAGACTGTAAGCTGAAATAAATGCCTTCCTTCCTTGAGTTGCTTTTGTCATGGCAAAAGAATAAAACTGAAATCCCTGTCTCAAAAAATAAGGCATAGAGGGCTGGTGAGATGGTGCTCTCTGACAAGGCTGACAACCTTAATTGGGTTCCTGGTTCCCACACAGTGGAAGGAAAAAACCAACTTCTAGGAGCTACCCTCTGACCCCCACATGCATGCCTTCTTCTAGGAGCTGCCCTCTGACCCCTACATGCATGCCTTCTAGGGGCTATCCTCTGACCTCCACATGCATGCCTTCTAGGGGCTATCCTCTGACTTCCACATGCATGTTTTGACAAGCACATGCTCTGTTTTACCAACAACAAATAAACAAAATGTAAAAAGGGCCGGAGATAGTAGCCCACTCTTTTATTCCTAGCAAAGGCAGCCAGATTGATCTCTGTGAGTTCAAGGCCTGCCTGGTTCAGTTCCAAGACAGACAGGTATACAGACACACATGCAGAGAAATCCTGTCTCAAAAAACAAACAAAAAAAACCATAAAAAGGTTCCCCCCCCACCCCCAGACAAGGTTTTTCTGTGTGTCTCTGTCCTGGAACTCACTCTGTAGACCAGACTGGCCTGGAACTCGGAAATCCGCCTGTCTCTGCCTCCCAAGTGCGGGGATTAAAGGCGTGTGCCACCACTGACCGGCATAAAAAGGGTTTTAAAATTTTTGTTGGAGCAGTTGTTGAGATGGATCAGCAGGTATAATGTTTGCTAGCACGCTTGATGACCCAAGTTCAATCCTCAGAACCTAAAGGTAAGAAGGCAAGAAGGCAAAACACAGCTTCACATAGCTGTCCCCTGACCGCCTATGCTTGCTGTGCCACACACACTCTCACAAGACACAGAGACACTTCATACACACAGAAAAAAATGTTTTTTTTTTATTTTAAAAATACAAAGTGCCAGCCGGGCGGTGGTGGCGCACGCCTTTAATCCCAGCACTTGGGAGGCAGAGGCAGGCGGATTTCTGAGTTCGAGAGTTCGAGGCTAGCCTGGTCTACAGAGTGAGTTCCAGGACAGCCAGGGCTACTCAGAGAAACCCTGTCTCGAAAAAAAAAACCAAAAAAAAAAAAAAAATACAAAGTGCCGATCCAGAGAGGAAGAAATCAAAAGGAGTCAGAAGGAGTTACCACATGCTCTCATGTGTGTGTTAGTGTACCTCACATGTACACACATACACCGTGCTTTTATATCTACCAATTTTAGGAAATATAGGTACAAGGACACATGTAAATTGTCTCCACTGGTTGTCCTACCTGTATTGAAAGGGAGAAAAGATACCCTACAGGGCTGGCAGCATTCATGATTTGCAAGGCTTGTATACCATCAGTATGGGATCCTTTCTCCAAAGGGTTGAAAAGAATACCATTGGAAGAACTAGAATATAAATCTATTAGCTTTCTTCTCAAATTTATTTCTCCATCTTAAACAGCATTTTCTTCCTTTGCTTTTTAATGTTATATTTTCTCACACGGAGACACAGGGACTACAGACTTTACTGATGCCCAGGTTCCTGACAAGTTTGTTTATCCCCACCAGCTGACCTAATCTGTCATCTCACTGTTCCACTTTTGTGTTGTTTTTATTTTTATTTGTCAAGACAGGGTTTTTTTCATTTAGCATTGACGGACTGTCCCGGAACGCCTTTGTAAACTAGGCTGGCCTGCCTCTATCTTCCAAGTGCTGGGATTAAAGGTGTGAGCCACCATGCCTGGCTATAATCTTCACTGTACTTCACTTTCAACAGACAAAGATGAAATTAAGCCTTTCAAGGTAGCAACAGCAGAGTATTAAATTCAATGGGTTTGTCCTTACCATGGTGCCTTGTGGAACTTCTCTGGTTGCTCTACTTATAGCTGGTTCTGCCTGTAGATTAAGAGAAATTAAAGAAACTTATTGTTAATCAGTGACAATGTATAAATCTTATTTAAGCCTCAGGTTGAACAAACACAACTGGAAAAAAATCATTAAAAAAATCTAAATATTGTTTGAGGCCAGTCTGGTCTACAAACCTAGTTCCAGGACAGCCAGGGCTGCACAGAGAAACCCTGACTCAGAAACTAAAAACAAAACCCAAAAAACAAAAACACTCCCCCAAAACAAACAAGCCAAACCAACAACAACAAAAAATAACACCACCACCAACAAAAAACTGTTAGTTGGGAGAGGCAGTGATTTGGTAGGGAAGGCACTTTCTGTGTTAATGGTAATATTCTACATTTGGGGTCTGGGATAATTATAGTTTATGTAAACTTGGGAAATTTTCATTTTTGTCCATTTCACTGAATACAAATTTTATTTGTAAATATTATAAGGGGTCTCTTAGTTCTTTCTGCAAGAAAAGAATTCATTCGAGAGAAAGAGTTAAAACAGACCTTTATTTAACCCTGCAAAGCAAGCACTCCAAAGGCAGGTTAGTGCAGAGGAGAAGGGAGGGAGGAAAGGGTGTGGTGAGTCTCAGCCCAGAGAGTTGAGAGTTGGAAAAAAAAAAAGAGGAGGGGGGATACTCATGAATATTTATAAGGTGGGTGGCTATTCACAAAGTAATGCTTTCCCAGATCAGAGTGTACTGGACCTCCTTTTTACAGTGTTTCTCTTCCCATGTTCATCTAGAAATGCCAGTGGGAGTGGGGATGGTGGGCAGTAACTGGACAGACACACATGCTTCCTCAGTGTACACAAGTGCCTTAGTGTACACTATTGTTGGGAGCCAACTCTTAGCCGAAAGTGGCTATCATCTTTACAGCCATCTCGAGCCATATACCCTGACAAGAGACTTGTTTCAACAGCCTGCAATAGCTGAGCGCACTCTGATAAACATCTTGTTACACTGTTTAGTGCCCCCAGCTGCAAGGTGCTCCTGGTATCCTTGGCTACAAGGCACATGACGTAGTGGCTTCAGTTGAGCTTGTCCACGAGGGCAAGTCACGTGGTAAAGGGTATAAATACCCAGGATTTCCTTTCTATTGAGCTAGAAGGTAGATGGAAGAAAGGAGGTGAGAGGTAGAAGGTGGAAGGTAGAAGGTGAAACGTGGAAGGAGTGAGGAGAATATAGAAGAAGAGAGGAGAATAAAGAAGAGACTTGAAGAGACTCCACTGGACTCTGTCTTGTATCTATCTTTTGCGTCTCTTGCCCCTTTTTCCCCCTTCCTCCGTCCCCACTCTGTCTCTTGCTAGACCCTGACCTGGACCGGAGCAGCAGAACCAGCCAGCCTTTACAAAGTAGCAGAACCTGACGGCCGTTACAAAAGAAACGGCAGTTACACACTATGTGGCAGGAACCCTTAGAGGTAGCACCAAGATACAACTGGGGTTTTCTTGATTATATCTAATTTTTTAAAAAGTTTTTGAGATATACTTATTTAATGTGTAAGGGTATCTTGCTGCACATATATCTATATACCATATGCATACAGTATCCAATGCATACATTGGACCCCCTGGAACTGGAGTTTCAGACACTTGTGATCCACCATGTGGGGGCTGGGAATCCAATCCATAACCTTCAGAGGATCAGCCAGTGGTCTTATCTACTAGCCATCTCTTCAGGCCTATTTTATTTTTCTTATTTTATCTTATCTTGAGATGGGGGTCTTTCTGTAACCCTGTCCTTGGAGCTCAATATGTAGATCAAGGTGACCCTGCCTCTGCCTCTACCTCCCAAGTGCTGGGATTCAAGGCCTGTACCACCATGTCTGGCTTTTTTTGTTTTTTGTTTTATTTTAACTATACAAGATTTCATAATTAATCTCATGACTGTCAGTAAAACATTTTGTTTTAGTTTTTGAGACATAGTCTCTTAGCCCTGGCTGTCCTGGAACTCACTATGAACATACGTAGATCAGGCTGCCTGCAACTGACAGAGATCCACCTACTTCTGCGTCCCTGGAGCTGGGACTAGAGGTGTGTGCCACCTGACTCAGCTCATTTTGTTATTTTTATTATTTATTTATTTATTTATTTTGGTTTTTCGAGACAGGGTTTCTCTGTATAGCCCTGGCTGTCCTGGAACTCACTCTGTAAACCAGGCTGGCCTCAAATTCAGAAATCCGCCTGCCTCTGCCTCCCAAGTGCTGGGATTAAAGGTGTGTGCCACCACTGCCAGGCCTATTTTTTATTTTTTAATATTATTTATTTTTCTTTATATGAAGCTTGGTCTTTTTTTTGGGGGGTGGGTAAAGATTTATTTATTTTATGTGAGTACACTGTAGCTATCTTCAGACATACCACAAGAAGGTACCAGATCCCATTACAGATGGTTGTGAGCCACCATGTGGTTGCTGGGAATTGAACTCAGGACTTCTGGAAGAGTAGTTAGTGCTCTTAACCACTGAGCCATCTCTCTACCCCCCATTTTGTCATTTTTTTTTTAAATTTAGGTTTTAGCAGGAAAGTTGGCATCGAAGAGATCTGAGCTTTGATGGCTGGCCTCCTGGGACCCTCATCTCCCAATTCCACTGCTCATGTCTGTCTTCTAAGTAACAAAAGGACTGGGCATGAATTTCAATGGTATTGGAGTTACCTAACATGCTCAAGGCCCCAGCACTGCAAAAATAAAGATAGTTAACATTAGGGCTGGAGAGATGGCTCAGTGGTTAAGAGCACTGACTGTTCTTCCAGAGGTCCTGAGTTCAATTCCCAGCAACCACATGGTGGCTCACAACCATCTGTAATGGGATTCAATGTCCTCTTCTGATGTGTCTGAAGAGAGTGACAGTGTACTCACATAATAAAATAAATAAATCTTTAAAAAAAAAAAAAAGATAGTTAAGATTAAAAAAAAAAAAAAAAAGGATGCCAGGCTGTGATGGTGCACGCCTTGAATCCCAGCACTTGGGAGGCAGAGGCAGACGGATTTCTGAGTTCCAGGCCGGCCTGTTCTACAGAGTGAGTTCCAGGACAACCAGGTCTACACAGAGAAACCCTGTCTTGAAACCTCTCCCCACCCCCTACCCCCACTCCCCCCAAAAAAGGGAAACTGTATAATTCTGATTACTGGTAAGTCCAATGCAGGCTGACCTATCTTAACAGCGGTATAGTGGCCTATTGAAAACACAATTAACTGATAGATGAGTAGATACTTGTTAAAAACAAGTATAAAGCTATTAAGGATGAAATCGAAGTGTTAGGTATATAAACGTTTACTCTAAGGCTCTTTCATCTTCCATATCTCAACTGAGAATTAAGGGAGCCCTCTTCTGGAAGAATCTGCTATTACAGATTGGCTCTGAAAGGCAAACATTGGAACAAGAATGTTTGCTTGGAATGGCCTGCTATGAAATGCTTGTCTATTATTTTTCACAAACAATCTGCTCCTCCTCGTGTGGCCAGCCTGTCTTTTTTGCTTAGAAAGACTTTCTTCTTTCACTGGCTAAAGTCTTACTTCCTCTAGAATAGTGACTGGCAAACGTCTTCTGTGAAAGGACAAATGGCAAATACTTTCAGCCTGGTAAGCTAAGAGGAAAAATTGAAGATATCATGTAGGTACATGTATGACAAGAAAAAAAAAGTTTACACAACATTCTTACACTATTTCTAATATAATAAGTACAGCCTCTCTTTTTTTCAATTTTAACCTTCATTTTTCCTTTATACAAAAGAGTTTTGCCTTTGTATATATGTCCATATACTACATGCATATAGTGACTCCAGAGGCCAGAAGAAGGTGTCAGATCCTCTGGGACTGGAGTTACAGACAGTTAGGAGCTGCCATCTGAATGGTGGGTATGAAAATCCAGGTTTTCTGAAAGAACAGTTGGTTCTGTTAATTACTGAGCCATTTCCCCAGGCCCAAGAAAAACTTTTTGTAAAAACAAATCTGCTAGCTTATGAGATGGATCATGGGGTAAGTCTCAGGCTGCCAATCCTGAGCCCTAAGGCCCACAAAGAGGAAGGAAAGAACAGATTCTGTAAGTTGTTCTCTGCCCCTCACACATGTGACAAGGTATATGTGCATACCTACACACACACACACACACACACACACACAAATAATAAATGTAAAAAAAATTAAAGAATTTAAAGAATTTAAAGCCTAGCCAGGCAGAGGTGGCGCACGCCTTTAATCCCAGCACTTGGGAGGCAGAGGTAGGCGGATTTCTGAGTTGGAGGCCAGCCTGGTCTACAGAGTGGGTTCCAGGACAGCCAGGGCTATACAGAGAAACCCTGTTTCAAAAAACTAACTAAATAAATAAGTAAATAAATAAAGCCTAATATTAAGAATTAAATTCTTTTTTACATTTCTATCTTTCTGGAAGGGAAGAATAAATGGCTTTTTTTTTTTTTTAGTATTTCAAAGTTTTTTTATTGCCTGTTACCAAACTAACTGTACATGTTCTCTTGTCAGTTATGTGATTTTACAAAGTTTATCTTTGAACAGTATCATTGTGTGCAGATAGACATCACACGACACTGATAGAAATCTAAGCATGAAATTGGCATTTAATGGTTGCACCCCTTGAGACACGGGAGAAAGCCAGTCCTTTATCTGCTGGAGGTCAAAAGCAGGCTTTGGCTGGAAAGAACTTTTGGCCCTGAGAAAAACAAAGAAAAGTGGCGTTGATGAAGTTAAAAACCACAATGGCATCATGCCAGAGGCAGGCCAAGGTGTGGAAGTTTCAAATGTTTCAGTTCAGAAGTTTCAGTTTGTTTTATGCTATAAAACCCAAGGCTGCCAGTGAAGCTACCTGAGAATGTTCTGCTCAACAGGATGTGGTCAGTGGGGGCTGGGAGGATGGGTTAGCTGAAGCTAGAACAAAATGAAGTCACTGTGGGCAGGCCAGTAATCTCTTGGCTTGCTCAGTCTCTCCCCCACCCCCTTCTTTCTCTCTCTTCCTTCTTTCCTTTCTTTTATATTTATTTTACACTGGTCTTGATAGACCACACCTCTAACCCTAGCACACGGGAGACAGAGCCAAGTAGATCTCTGAGTTTTATTTTTTTTTTATTATTTTATTTTTTGGTTTTTTTGAGACAGGGTTTCTCTGTGTAGTCCTGGCTGTCCTGGAACTCACTCTGTAGACCAGGCTGGCCTCCAACTCAGAAATCCGCCTGCCTCTGCCTCCCAAGTGCTGGGATTAAAGGTGTGTTCCACTACCGCCCGGCGATCTCTGAGTTTTAGGCTAGCCTGGTCTACAGAGCAAGTTCTAGGAGTGACAAGGATATACAGAGAAATCCAGTCTCAAGCAAACAAATATCTGAGTATTTTATGTGTGTGTTTTGTCTGCGTGTGTGTATATGCACCACATGTCTGCCTAGTGCTTTTAGAGGTAAGAAAAAAAATTAGATTTCCTGAGACTGGACTTACACAAGATTGTGAATCACCACATGGGTGCTTAATAGAACCCGGGTTCTCTGTGTAAGTAACACATGTCCCTCTTGTATTTTTTTTTAAAAAGGCATCATTTTATAATGTTTGTGGAAGTGTATGTGTGCACATGCATACAGATGTCTGTGGCGGCGAGAAGAGGTTGGATCTTTGAGGTGGGTCCATTATAAGCAGTTGTGAGGCACCCGATGTGGATGCTGGGGACTTAACTCCAGTCTTCTGAAAGAGTAGCAAGTGCTCTTATCTATTGACCCACCTCTCTAGCCTGTCTATTAGCTATTAAAATCTGAGACTTGTTGCCGAGCCGGAGGTTTATCCCCCAAACCCACATAAGAGAGAGCCAATCCCCACAGCGGTTCTTTGACTTCTACATGTGCACATCAATAACTTACTTTTACTACTTGAAAACATCAAAGCCATATATTTGTCCTTCAAATGTGAGAAATCCAATCCTAATTACCAAAACACCTTCATCATATGGTAGATTACAGTATCCATAAATGTATCCAGGTACTGTGGCAAGGTGTGTAACTCCTAGCACTGCAGAAGTCTGTGGCAGGACCATCTAAGTGAGTTTGAAGTCAACCTAAGTGGTAGAGTAAGTACGCCTCTCAAACAAAACAAAACAAGCACACAAATGTTATCGAAGTTCGGTGTTGACTTAGTCTCTTCACTGTGTGTTATCCGAACTTTGTATATAATCCTCTCCTGGAACCTTGGTGTAAGTTCCCATTCACTGCAAGTCTTCTTCCGGGGCTCTTCTACCTTTCAGTCCGTCTTTGTTATTTGAGCCTGTTAACTTTTCCAGACACAGGTTTCTTTGTGTCAGTCCCTACCAAATGCAAACAAGCAGAAATGAATATTGGGAAGTCTAGTGAGGCCAGCCTGTGTTTGGGCTTGGAAAGTTGAGTTTCAAGTGGGAAGGCTTTAAGGGGGAAGATTGACGCGTATAAAGGGCATTTCATTCTCTTTGTTTGGATCATTCCAGTTCCAGTGGGCAGGTAGATGAGTTTGAGACACAGCTGGGTGGGGATCGAATATACAGTGGTGATAGAAATAAAAGTGGGTCCTGGGCCTGCCAGGAAATACTACCTTTCTGGGAGGCTTGCAGGTTTAATTAGTGGAATTCTCCAATTCATTCAGAAATTACAGGGCTTAATTTTTAGGAAAGAAGGCAATTTTAGTTAAAAGGTTGGTTTGATTTTAGATTTAAAATTGGTGCCTGAAATAAACAAACAAGAAATGTGTCTGTTCCATGCATGTGAAGGACTGACTGCTGGGTCCCTTGATCATATGTTAACAGCTAGCCTTTGTGCCACCTCCCCAGCGACTCAGGGCAAATGAATCAAAGGAAACTCTCTTCCAGTTGCTGTTGTAAACTTGAAAGAGTCTGTGCTCCTGGAGTATCTTCACCCACTAGTATTTGGGGCTCTCCTTTCTAAATAATGACTTTGTTAAACAGGAGAGACCTGGAGCCCCCTTCCTCTTCCATGAACTAATTTCTTCCTCAGTCCATTCCAGGTACAAAAGAAATGTCAGAGCTGTCAGAATTGAGATGGAGTACCCTGGGAGGATCCTAATAATGGCAAAAATAAATCAGGGGGCTGGAAAGATGGCCGAACTTGGTAAGGACTGGAGTTTGGCTCCCAGAATCCACATTGATGGTTTGTACACAGGCTCAAATAAGATAAAATAAATCTTTACAAGTAAGTCAGGCTAGTATATTATGAAGGAAAGCTTCTGATGTAAACAAGGTTCTTTGATAATGTTACTGGAGGGTCTCTTCTTTGGGGGCCTTAGTCTTCTTAATAAAACAATTTAGAAACAGACTTGAAAGTTCCAGGACAAATTTATTAGCATTTGAAAAAAAAACCCAACAGTTCAGGCAAGCTGTTAAAGGAACAGTTACTGGGAGAAGGGAGTTAGAGAAGAGGGAGAGAGAAAGCCAGGCAGGCTCATGGCAGACAACCAGCCATATGGTGGAAGGTGACAACCACAGAGATCTGCCTGCCTCCAGAGTGCTGGGTTAAAAGTGTATACAACACACATGGTATGGATTAACTCATAAGGGAAACAACAATAAATAATATATAACTTTCTACTCTTTGGAGCAATCAGAATGTCATGTCTCCAATTAGGACAAGAGGTATTCCATTCTTTTGACCAGGATGAAGTTGCTTTCCTTTAAAGGGTCTCAACAAAGTCCTGGCATCCTCAATGTCTCCTTAGACAATTATAACATCCCCTCCAGACCCCAATTCTAAAACCATTTAGGAGATGAGATGAATCAAGGAGATGAATGGATTCCTCCTTTCCCACCATGAAAATCCAGAGTTTCAACTTCAGACTGGTTCCCTAGTAGGGATAAGCTGTGGTCATACTGTCAGGTATAACCTCTGGTAAGGGATGCTAGTTTAGAGGAAGAGAGAACACGAAACTGGCCCAGCAACCAGAACTTCCTTTTGGCATCCAGAAAAGGAACCAAGAATATTATTGTTGAGGCTTGCCAGCCCAGCCTAGCTGTAGCTATTTTGTTCTATGCCCGCCAGCTGTTTCATATTGTTGCTGTAACACGCCTGCCAGTCATTGACACAAAAATAACTTGATTCAGAGCAGGGTTATGCTAACCACATACCCTGTTATGTTCTGTAACCTCCTCTTAGGAGGTTTGTTAATTTTAAGAAATTCCATTCTTGGGCTGGAGAGATGGCTTAGCGGTTAAGAGCACTGACTGCTCTTTCCTAGAGGTCCTGAGTTCAAATCCCAGCAACCACATGGTGGCTCACAACCATCCGTAATGAGATTCAGTGCCCTCTTCTGGTATGTCTGAAGACAGCTACAATGTACTCATAAATAAAATAAATAAAATCTTAGAAAAAAAAAGAAATTCCATTCTTTAATCCCAGCACTTGGGAGGTAGAGACAGGTGGATTTCTGAGTTGGAGGCCAACCTGGTCTACAGTGTGAGTTCCAGAACAGCCAGGGCTACACAGAGAAACCCTGTCTCGAAAATCCAAAAAAAAAAAAATTCCATAACCATAAGCTTCACTTATGAACCCATTAAAGTAAAGGCCAATATGAACTAATATGTCTAAAATGACTTGAGTCAGGGCTGACCACCAGATAACACTTCCTGCATGTACTTATGAACTCATTATGGTTTTTGTAGTTTTAGCCTTTATAAGGTGGCCCTGAGAAATGTTTGACTGGAAGCTTTCAACTGTTGCCCTGATCAATCCATTTACTGAGGATCAATAAACCATCCCTGTGTGACTGAGTTGGGTGTTTGTGTGGTGACTCCTGAGCCCTAACAATTATGACTCTGGCCAGGAGTGTAACTGTTACTTTGATGTGTGCATTTGCTGATGTCCATCCCTAAAATGGTGACTTGTTTCTATTACTGGAGCTGTTGGGAAGTACTGTCAGGGATGCCACATGTTACAGGGGGAATGTAGGGTCTTCTCTAGGGATTCTTAGTCTAAGTTATAAAATAATTTAAGAACAGATTCAAAAGGAAGCTCAAGGAAAATGTTGCTAGAGTTTATTAAGAAAATCTCCAGGGATGGAGAGATGGCCCAATGGTTAATATCCCTTGCTTTTATTGAGGACTGGGCTTGGATTTTCAGTACCCACATGGCAGGTCATATCTGCCTGTATCTTCAGTTCCAGGAGACCTGACACCCTCTTCTAGCCTCCATTTACACCAGACACATATGTAGTGTGCTTACATACATGAAGGCAAAAAAAAAATCTTACAGATAAAATTTAAAAAAAAATCTTGAAGGACTGGAAAGATAGGTCAACAGTTAAGAGCTCTGGTTAGTCTTCCCAACTGGGTTTGATTCCCAACACCCAATGCTGGGTCACAACTATCTGTAATCCCAATTCCAGGGACTCTAGTTCCCTCTTCTGTCCTCTGTGGGCACACAGACATACAAGCAGGGATACAATTTTTTTTTTAAGATTTATTTGCTTATGTATATTAGTGGTTTGTCTGCATGTATATCAGCACGCAGAAAAGTGCATGCAAGGCATGCTATAGGCCTACAGTTTAGATGGTTGAGAGATGCCTTGTGGGTGCTGGGATTTGAACTGAAGACCCCTGGACTAACCACCAGTGCTCTTAACTGCTATGCCACCTCTCCAGCCCCAAGGAAACACTCATATACATAAAGCAAAAATACGAAAACATTCAAAAGAAAAGAAATAGCAGAGGACCCAAAGTAAAAGAAGCACAAATAAGTGTACGTGAAACAGGCTTCCAGACCTTAGCAAAACTGACCAAGCCAGCTCAGTTAGAAAACAGTTTCTCGAGCGGGGGGAGTAAGAATTAAAGAGAAAAGGACAATTAGACAACACTGTAGCATGACCCCAGCCAGTTCTGAGGCTGCGGCGGGTTTATTTTTTATCCAGTCTGCTTTTATACCATTTTAAGTACAGGCAAATAATAAGGTCAGTTCTAGGTTAAAGAACAAGCAAGGCAATAAACACAAAGAGTCAAGGAACTAGCAAGGGAATAAACCGAAGTCCCGTGATCACTGTTTCTAGGGGCTTATCGGGATGACCAAGATATCTGAGCCCAAAGGCAAATTCTTACCTGAAGCCCACTTCTTTGTTCTAGCCTCAAATCAGATTCCTGCCTGAGCTTACTTCCCTGTCCTGGCTCAATGTGAAATTCCTGCTAAGTTTAAAGAAGTGGCCCACAAAAGCTTTCCACACAAAACTGTCATCATGTTGGAGTCACCACTCAGACCTTAAAGCCCAGCATGGTAGGGCCAACAGTTGCCAAAACAGGAACAAAGACCTACTTCATAGCTCCAGGATCCAAGACAGTCCTTAAATGTACTGTCTTGGTTAGGGTTTTACTGCTGTGAACAGACACCATGACCTAGGCAACTTTTTTGTTTGTTTTTTGTTTTTCAAGACAGGGTTTCTCTGTATACCTCTGGCTGTCCTGGAACTCAATCTGTAGACCAGGCTGACCTTGAACTTAGTTATCCGCCTGCCTCGGCCTCCCAAGTGCTGGTGTTAAACCAAGGCAACTCTTTCTTTTTGGGGGTGGAGGGGTTCGAGACAGGGTTTCTCTGTATAGCCCTGGCTGTCCTGGCTGGAACTCACTCTGTAGACCAGGCTGGCCTCGAACTCAGAAATCCGAAACCAAGGCAACTCTTATAAGGACAACATTTAATTGGGCCTGGCTTACAGGTTTAGAGGTTCAGTCCAGTATCATAAACGTGGGAGCAAGGCAGCATCCAGGCAGGCATGGTGCAGGAGGAGCTGAGAGTTCTACATCTTCATCTGAAGGCTGCTGGGAGAAGACTGGCTTCCGGGCAGCTAGGACTAGGGTCTTAATGCCCACACCCACAGTGACACACCTACTCCAACAAGGCTAAACCGCCTAATAGTGCCACTCCCTGGGCCAAGTATATACAAACCATCACATGTACAAACCTTGCATTCTGTATTCTGTGGTTTGATCCTTGCTCACTTTAAAACAAAACAAAACAACTTTTTATTGATTCTTTGTGAGTTTAAATCATGTACCCCAGTCCCTCTCATCTCACTGTTCTTTCCTATCTGCCCTCCACTCTTGCAACCTCCTCCCCAAAATAAAATTAAAAAAAAAGATAATCAAAACAAAACAAAGCATAGAAAACCTCTCTCATCATGGGAGCTATAGTGTGTCACAGCATGTGTCCCATAGTATAGCTTTTTGTCCATAGATTTTTTTAAAAAGATTTTATGTACTGTCACTGTCTTCAGACATACCAGAAGAGGGTCACTGAGCCATCTTTCCAGCCCCTTGTCCATAGATCTTTACTTGCAAATATTCATTGCAATGAATCACAGGTCTGGTTAGAGGTCTCTCGCTTCTGCTACACAATACTGGAGGACTGGGATTCCTCTCAGATATCCTGTTGTTACTCTGTGTCTTGGAGATCCTGCAGCATTGGATTAGCAGGACCAGTTCTTTCAGGCACCCTAACAGTTCATAGATGATGTAGATTTCGGTGTGGACCAACTTGAAGCCCTGAGTCTGGGCCTGGGTGGTAGCTGAGTTGGTCAGCAGACCAGCTATCCATTATCCTCACCACCAGAGTGAGCTTCCTAGCACCGCCCTGGCTAGCTCACCCAAGGCTGCAGCCAGCAGTGTGCAGGGGCAGTTCTGCTCTCATGCCCTTAGGTCAAGCTCACCTGCACTCATGCCACCAGAGCCAGCTCTACTGCACTGCCCACTTGAGGTGAGGGGCCCCCTCTCCCGAGTGCCAGCTCTCACCCTCTTGGGGCTGGCCTATTGTTGCTTTCACCATCAGGGCCAGCTCTACTGTGTTGCCCAGGCAAAGTGCAAGACCCACTTTCCCAAGTGCTGCAGCTGGTGAGGAGTAGGGTCAGCTTTCCTGCTTTCATGACAGTGATGGTTTGTATATGCTCTGCCCAGGGAGTGGCATTATTAGAAGATGTGGTCTTGTTGGAGTAGGTGTGTCACTGGGGGCATTGGCTTAAGACCCTCATCCTAGCTGCCTGTGAGTATTCTGCTAGCAGCCTTCAGATGAAGATGTAGAACTCTCAGCAACTCTTGAGCACCATGCCTGCCTGGATGCTGCCATGTTCCTACCTTGATGACCTTGATGGACTGAGCCTCTGAAGCTGAAGCCAGCTGCAATTAAATGTTGTCCTTATAAGAGTTGCCTTGGTCATGGTGTCTGTTCACAGCAGTAAAACCCTAACTAAGATACAGACCTCAGGGCTAGCTATCCTGACTACCACAGGCAGCACACCACTACTTGGTGTGTGTGTGTGCGTGTGTGTGTGTGTGTGTGTGTGTGTGTGTGTGTGTGTGTGTGTGTGGAGGGATTGCACTAACCGTTATTGGTAATAATAATGAAATGTGTCAACCAGGATGTGTTTCATGTGCATAAAAGACAAAGAACAATGACACCCAGGGCTGCATGCTTTGGGCAAGTTCTCCTTTCAGCTGCTAGCTGACAATACTGACTTTCTGTTTGGCTTTAAGAGTGCCCACGTATGCTTGGCGGTGGTGGCACACACCTTTAATCCCAGCACTTGGGAGGCAGAGGCAGGCAGATTTCTGAGTTCGAGGCCAGCCTGGTCTACAGGTGAGTTCCAGGACAGCCAGGGCTACACAGAGAAACCCTGTCTTGGAAAAAAAAAAAGAGTGCCTATGTGTGTTCTGTGGTGGACTTACCTTGCAAGATTCACATACCTCTTTAAGGAAAATGTTGGGTTTGGCGGTGCACACCTTTAATCCTGGAACCTGGGAGGCAGAGGCAAGTGGAAGTGTGAGTTTGAGGCTAACCTGGTTTACATAGTGAGTTCCAAGAAACAAAAAAGAAAAACTCTAAAGCAGGCAAGCTGTAATCTCAGCACCTGCCCAGAAAAGGGAGATGGAGAAGAGGAAGAGAGGAAGTCATGCCCTCAGGTTGGCATGGAAGTCAGCATCATGGCAGACAAGCACTCACATAGAGGGAAAAGAAGCTCTAGAAAAAGAGTGAAGCCTGTATTAGAAAAAGGTGGAGAGATGGCTCAGTCATTACAGGCTAGGCTCACAACCAAAAATATAAGAAAAAGGTGCTTTGAAAAGAGAAAGAAGAGAGTAGACAGAGAAGCTTGCCAGTTTTTGAAAATGCATGGCTGTGCTCCTTAAGTAACAGTACTAGGGCCTGGGAATTCTGGGAAGAAAAAGTATATTATGTCATTAAAGGCTTAGGCATGGCTTAAGTTCCTGAAGGATGGTCTTGCCTTCTCGAGGGGTTAGCCAGATGCTTGACCTGTCCACCTAGAATGTCAGGTCAAATATTTCATTCCCTGGGCCAGATGAAATAATTTTCCCATACTGGGCCTTTATTACTTTGCCCTGTACTGAACCAGAAAGCATTCACTGAGGCTGCCACAGCCATATACACAAAGTACTTCTAGCAGGACATCTGTCCAGCAAACGTCTGTCTAGCTTCTGATTGACACTGCTCTTGTAATTACATCATTATGACTAAGAAGCATTGCCTTAAAATATGAAATGATCCTCTTCATTTTTGTCTTTAAAACTCTCCTCTAAACTGAGGATGTTGCTCAATGGTAAATTGCTTGCCTAGGATGTTAAGGCCTTGGTGTGATCACTACCACTGCAGGAAAACAAACAAGAAACAAACAAAAAAACCCAAGGAAGCAGAGGCCAACCAACTATTCCCTTACCTTACCTCAGCTCTACTGAATATCACTTAACTAGGCCAGTCTTGGTACCATACAGCAGACCTATCTCTGAGAGGATGACTTGTGTAAAAATGCTAAGAGCTGCTAGGCAGTGATGGTCCACACCTTTAATCCCAGCACTTGGGAGGCAGAGGCAGGTGGATTTCTGAGTTCGAGGCCAGCCTGGTCTACAGAGTGAGTTCCAGGATAGCCAGGGCTACACAGAGAAACCCTGTCTCAAAAAAACTGACAAACAAAAAAATGCTAAGTGCTTACTCACCAGGCATCTAAGTGTGTATGTGTGTATGTGTGTAAAGCCTGGAGAGCAAGTCTTGAGTCTACTTTCTTTTCCTTTTTTTCCTTCTTTTTTATTTTTGACACAAGGTGTCACTGTGTACCCTGGCTATCCTGATACTTACATGTAGACCAGACTGGGACAGAGATTTGCCTTCTTCTGCCTCTCATATGCTGTGATCACAGGATGTACCACTCTGTCCCACTTGTTTGGTCTGTGTCTTTGAGGAAGGTGCATAGGGTCACTTATGGGATGAAGTGGTGGGAAAGGTAATCAAAGATTAAGGAAGTACAGAGCAGGATTGTTGGGGGTCCACCTGTGTTCAGTGAGCCACTGTGTTGTCATAGAGCCATGAATGCAGCCTGACATAAAAGTGTAAGCACACTTAAATCATTTCATCTGTGTTTGTGTGTGTGATTTTATTATTCTTATTTTATGTGTATCAATGTTTTGTCTACATGTATGTTTGTGCATCAAATGCATGTAGTCCCTATGGAGGCCAGAAGAAGGTGTTGATCTTTTGGGACTGGAGTTACAAATGGTTGTTAGCTATTATGTGGAAGCTAGGTGCTGAATGAACTCTGGTCCTCAGGAAGATCGGCCAGTGCTTTTTTTTTTTTTTTTTTTTTTTTTACATTTACACATTTATTTGGGTTTAGAGAGAAAACACAGCTAAAATACTTTGATCATACACAAGTTTATATTTGGTAGGAAGAACAGGTTGCCACGTTTGTATTTTTTTCTGTCTTTAGTTAATGGAGGGGTGCTGGGGAAATGTTGACATTATTCAGAAATGAAGACCTCTGCAGAGGGGAGACCCTCACTCAAGTCTCAGAAAGTCGAGACCACCCAGTAATCTGCTCGAGACACCGTGAACCGGAGCAAAAGCGAGGTTTATTCGGGCATATGACAGCTAGCTGCCGGTCAATTCGTATGCCCACGCAGGAGCTGAATTGACCCCGACAGCCAGTTTGAGAGGGGTTTTTAAAGGGAAAAACCACAAACCAAGGAATGGGGAGGGGGATGAGGGGTTGTTAAGGTGGCATAACATAAAAATAGTGGAACATTCTAAAGAAACCCTACCTACTTGAGTCAGGGTCAGGTGAAACATTCTATAGACTATTCTTTCTCGAGAATGTAGTCCTGCCCTGCCATTACAGCCCTGCCCCATCATTGTGGTCATCAATTTCTCGGTTCCACCTTGCTACCTTGCATTCATTTTCCTCCTCCTTCACGGTTGGCCGGTTCCAGTAACAGTGACTGGCCTTTCTACATTCTTAACTTGCTTCATGGCTCTGTTTCTCAGAAAATTTTCTATGTCCTTATAAAGAAAGCCTAAAGAATATTTTATATGTCTAAAAAGGATTCTATATACCCAGTATCTATAATTTTTCACTCTACAGAAACACCATTTGGCAACAAGATCTTGGCACACAGAACTAATTAATACACAGTGTTTGCATTTAACACTTGAAAACAGAAAAGCACGTGCAAGATGATACCTGGTTTGATGTTTTTGCTTCTTTGTCCTGTTACTATATTTACACCTGTGCATCCTTTGTCCATATTCTGAGGAGGAGAACCTACTCCAAGACCCTGCAGAGTCAACACCTGCCCTGTCAGCTGCCTGTGACACTCCATAATTGGTTTCTCTGGCCTCAGAGATGAAGCATTTTGTGTGCGATCACACAGTTCTCAAAGAGATTTCTTAGGGTGGGGCTTAGTTGAGATTATGTTTTCTCTAAGAGCCGATGGAGAGGGCACATAGCTTGGAACCGGGTGAGAGGGTGAGGGAGAAGAGAGGCAAGGACAGGAACAGATGCAAATGTAGTTCTCATAATCTCAAAGTTCAAAGTTCAATGCAGCTACCACATAGAAGAATTCACACTGATAATACACTGTGCAAGCTTCACAGCAACACATGTTGATTTGCAACACCACACAGTTCAATATAAAGTGCACAATCTCAATCTGAGGTGACAAGACAGTCCTAACAATGTACTAGCGGCAACGCAACACACACACACACACACACTCACGATTTTCTTTCCTCAAATTCTGTGACAATACATGAAGTCTATACCACTTAGAAGTCTTAGATAAACACATACTGTACTTTTTAAAAGTATTTTAAATAATAAATGAAATATTGCTGTATAAATAAAAATGGCCATATTAATTCTGATTAAAGCTGAAACCAATGTTTTAAAATGAAAAAAAGATCACAGATAGAGACCTTTGGCACTGGGGATTTGGACCAATGTTCAGTACAGTCTCCCTCCATTATTACTCTTCCTTCCCATCCTCCTTAGCACTCTCTTGAGTGTATGGCAGAGCTACTGTAGAGGATCAATTAAAGCACTGGGACCTATTAGGCATGCATGTATCTCCTTTTCTAGGATACAGTATGAAGAGACTTCCATGCCTGAGCAAGGCTCCTAGAATCTGGAGAAGGGAATTGGAGATCCAGTTCACTAGCAAAAAGTATATGGACACTTCTTTTTCAATTCTGTCATTTCATCAAACTAGAAGCCAGCTTGAATTACCAAGTCTGTCCCCCAAGGGCTAACTAAGCTTTTTCATCTATCAGGACACTAGGCCCTACTGCCTTCTCTAAGTGAGTCAGTGGGTTTGATAAGTAAGTCTCTGTCTGGGAAGTGAGATCTGTGGGCCTGAGGCTCAGGATGGATGGACAGCTGCATGTTTACTTTCCGTAGCCAGGTTCTAGGAAGAAAAGTCATGCTTGCCCATTAGGGAGTACTGAAAGAGGAGGGCTATTACTTCATAAGACTCTGGTGCACTGGGAATTCTTTTCTGTGCTTCAGGGAATCCATTGGCTAGACAGCAAGGGCCCGAAGCTACATTCATACCAAGGATCAGTATGTCTGGTCAAATAAGGTCTGGGGCAAAGTCATGAAGATTTGTGGTAGGTAAGGACAGGGCCTTCTTTCTTCTGTTCCCATATCTTTCTGAGTATCGAGATGCCATCCATATGGAGTGGGAGAATGCTTCCAGACTCGTACCTGCCTTTTGCATGGAGAAGGCCATAGTTCTACCAGCATTTTGATCTGTTCATCTGTGACTTAAAATTATCACGGGAGTTGTGGATAGCTCTCCATCCAGTTTACAGGGAAAGAAACTTATTTTCAAACTGTTATTTTAAATTCCAGTGATCTCTGCACATTCTAGTCACTGTGGGTCTTGGTGGGAGTCGGATAAAAGTTTTTAGGCTATCTTCAAACTGCTTGCATGAGGAACTCATTTCAGGGAAGGAAAAGAGCCATGTGGGATAGTAACTCATCACTGGGTGTCTGGGGGCAGGGAGTCTAGTAGGAAACCTCCAGTGCTCTTAAACATTTCTCTAGCATCTTGGTTTTTTTTTTCTCCATCCCCCACCCCTTGTTTTTTTTTGGTAACTCAAAACATCTGACATAATTCTCATTAAAAAACATTAATATTTTTGTATAAATATTTCTTTTTATTTTATGTGTGTAAATGTTTTGCCTGTATGTATATAAGTGCACTTTGCATTTTCATGGTTCTCCGTAGACATTAGAAGAGGACATCTGATCTGAAGTGATAGACAGTTGTGAACTGCCTGCCACATGGGTGCTGGGACTTGTTCCTCAGCAAAACAAATGCTTTTAACTGTGGAGCACCTCACCAGCCCCTTCTTCTTAAACAAACAAACCAACCAACCAACCAAACAAACAAACAAACAAAAACAAAAACTTCCTTTGGTCGGGCAGTAGTGGCACATGCCTTTAATCCCAGCACTTGAGAGGCAGAGGCAGGCAGATCTCTAAATTTGAGGTCAGTATGGCCTACAGAGTGAGTTCCAGGACAGCCAGGGCTACACAGAGAAACCCTGTCTCGAGAAACCAAAAAAAAATTTTTTTTTCTTAATTTTTCTACTTTTTTTTTTTGAGACAGGGTTTCTCTATGTAGCCCTGGCTGTCCTGGAACTCACTCTGTAGGCCATACTGACCTCAAATTTAGAGATCTGCCTTCCTCTGCCTCCCAAGTGCTGGGATTAAAGGCATGCGCCACCACCACCCGGCGAGAAAATTTTTTTTCTTTGGGTTGGGGATGTAACTCAGTAATAAAAGTGCTTGCCTCAGATAAGGAGAGCCTGGTTTGATCCCTAGCAATTCCAGAAAACAAAAACCAAAAACAGCAAACAAAACGAGAGTGCTTTTTTAAAATTAAAGGTTTACTTATTTTATATATCTGAGTACTCTATCTGCATGCACACCTACATGCCACAAGAGGGCATCAGAACCCAGTATAGATGGTTGTAAGCCATTGTGTGGTTGCTGGGAATTGAACTCAAGGAATGCTCTTAGCCTCTGAGCCATCTCTCCAGCCCAGCAGGAGTGTTTCTTCTATAAACTTTGTTGGTGACAATGTACTGCAATGTCAAAAATTTGGACACAGCTGCAAAAAGTCATCCCCAGAATATATGATTATTCTTTGGAGGATTTCTCTGGGTTTTTGTTGTTTGCTGATGTTATTACTTGTTTTTGTTGTTGTTTTGTTTTTGAGACAAGGTGCCTCTGTGGCCAATGCTGGCATATTTTTTCCTGCCTTAATCCACTAGAGAGATATTACAGATTTGGGTTACCACACTTGGCTTTCTTTTTCTAAATTCTCTCTCTCTCTCTCTCTCTCTCTCTCTCTCTCTCTCTCTCTCTCTCTCTCTGTGTGTGTGTGTGTGTGTTTGGATGAGATGGCACATATGTGGAAGTCAGAAGACAACTTTTAGGAGTGAGTGGTCATCTTCTCCTGTGTGGTTTATGGGAATCGAACTTAGATTATCAGTCTTGGCAGCAAACTCCTTTACTAGCTAAGTGCCATCTCGCCATTCTCTCCAATTGTTTATGTTGATATCAAGGGAGAAGTTATGAGACTGGAGAAACATATATATATATGTATATATATATATATGTTTTGTTTTTATACAGACTCCCCCTGTTATGTAGCTTGGGCTGTACTGAAACTTACTAAGTAGACCAAGGTGGCCTTGAACTCACAGACATCCACCTGTCTGCCTCTGCCTCCCAACTGCTGGGATTAAAATTTCCACCTGTCTGCCTCTGCCTCCCAACTGCTGGGATTAAAATTTCAGCCGTCATGCCTGGCTTGCTTTGTTTTCACACATATAAAGTAGTAAGACTCTTCTCCAATTAAGGTGTCTACTGGTTAAAAGGAAGGGAGAGTTCTTATTTTTTCTTCAGAAATAGAAAATTATCTTTAGTCTAAAGCAATGGGAAACAGAAACGGTCTTTAAGAGCAATGATGTCAAAGAGAAAAGGGAGTCAGGAAAGAGGAAATGCCCTTAGAATTATGAGCCTGAAGAGTTAGAAGCGCAAATTATTGGCTTTTCCTGAACAGGATGCTCAGACTTCAGAGAGAGCCCTATAGTCATTCTATAGAGAAGCTAAAACCTTTCAGACTTAATTCAGAATTGTCAAAATGGACAGCTGCCATAGAGACTTCTAGCAATGAGCTCTCAAAATCAGTTTGTTTCAAGTGCCAGGTGGTAAAAGTGTCGAATTTCTCAAACACCAAGAGTAGCTTTCAGTACCTTGAGCAGTTCATGAAAGAAAGTAGAGCCCCCTTTGTATGATTATTGAGTTACCTTGTAAACCCTAGCTTAATTTCACTTCCCCTATCAAATTTTGCCCAAAGATTGTAATTTCCAGTTCCCGATTACTGAATTCATAGTTAAATCAAAAACAAAAAACAAACAAAACAAACAAAAAACCCCAAAAAACAAAAAAACAAAAAACAAAAAAAACCCAGCCTGTACCCTTCCAATCAGGCAAAGTAAGTATTTCTGACTTTGGAAGCTATTTTAAACTTTTTTTGACTACTCCGGATAAAGTTCTGGGCACGTGTGTATTAAATATACTCCTTGGTTAAAAGTTCTGTTCAATGTGTAAAAACTACCATTTTTTTTTTTAAAAAAAATCTATTTCTGAGGCTTTAAGTCTATTTAACTAGGTAAGATTAGGTAAATTGCAAATATAGCGTATCCATTTTGACTATCTCAAAATATCTCACTGTTATTCCTATAGAGAAGCTGAAACCTTTTAAACTTTATTCAGAATTGCCAAAAATGGATAGCTGCCATAGAGACTTCTAGCAATGAGTTTTCAAAATCAATTTGTTTTAAACAACGACCTCATAATGTGCCAGGTGGTAAAAGTGTCGAATTTCTCAAACATCTGGACCTGGAGTGAAATGGTTTATCTAACAATGCAAGTTGCTCACAGATTAACTCTAGGTGTCAACCCAGGTCTGCAGGGCTTTACCTCTCACTTTGTAGCCAGCGAGTCCTATCAGGGAGCCAATTGGGCCGTCTGAGTGCTATGCATCCTGGGAGTTGTAGTTTGCAGCGCCCCACTGCTGACTACATGCTTTACAGAACGCCTGAGAACGGTTGCCTGGTGTCATTAGCAAGCGGCAAGTATGGCGGTGGCTCGAGTCGACGGCGATCTGGCTCCGGGAGAAGGTACGATGATCCCCATCCCAAAATTCCAAAGTTTACTTCGCTAAGTCATATTAAATAGTTGCTTGATGTAAAGAGGAAGCCTGGGTTTAGAGGTGCAGTTTTGGACCAGTTCTTTTGATGAGGGGGTTGTAGGCAACACGGAGGCGCACTTCCTACTGGGAGTTGTAGTCCTGCTCTCTGGTCCAGTCCGGCAACATTGCGGTGAAGGCTGGATGAGGGACTTCAGTCCCCAGGAGCCTTCGCGGTGCCCGGCGTCCCTGTCCCGCGCTCTCCCTAGCCTGACTGGGCAGTGGGCTTCGGACTGCGGTGACCTTTCTGGGACGTTTACTTTGAGTTCCTACTGCCCACAGGAAATTGGCAGAGCTTTTTTATTTCTCGTGCCTCTCCTTCTCGTCGGTTCCGAGAACGTTCAGGAAGCATCATATCTGAAACCGCATAATAGTCTGCTTGAACTCTTCTTTGGAAGTGGCCAGTAGCTGTGATAGAATCTGAGAATGATCCAGACATGCGTTGGTCCCCCTTCATTCTGCAGACCGGGTCCTGGGGTCGAGTTTGATCTTTGTTTGGCAGAGCGCAGGTTGGGGGTGCGCCTGTGCCTGGGAGATGCCTCCGTGGGCGCCGACCTCAGAGCTTTTGTTTTGGTTACACTCTGAGGCGTGATAGCAGCTGGCTGGATTGGGGCAGACCAGGGTAGGTAGAGTTGGCTAATAACCTAGGAACCCTGAATTCTTATGGGGAGGAGTTCTGCTAAAAGATGTGTTGACACTTTGGAATTGAGTGCGAACGCTAGGTGCGCTTTTCCAGGACAGTCTAGTTTTCATCTTGAAGGAGGGGCTCACGACGCCTCACGTGATAAGAAAAGCATTGAAACCCTCTAGGAACCCCGAAAAATTACATCCCAAGGTAGCCCCAGTCTGATCGAAAATTTGAAATTGGCAGTTACTCAGGCCCCGCCCCTCTGATAACTCTTTTCCTAAACCTTCCTAGCTCACCAAGACAACCCACAACAGCAGCAATTAGCATTTACAGAGCCATCCCCCTATCCTCAAAGAGCCAGATGATATTTTGGGTGCTTTTCTCCCATTAGCTCATGTTTTTATGTAGAACAATGTTTATATTATATTCTGACTCTTTTTTTTTTTTTAAAGACAGGGTCTCATTATGTAGCTGTGACTGCTCTAAAACTCAAAGAAGTCCTGTTACTTTTGCCTCCCCAGTGCAGAGATTAAAGATGTGAGGTGTGCACGTGGCTCATCCACTTCTTCTTGTTGTTTTTCGAGACAGGATTTCTCTGTGTAGCCCTGGCTGTCCTGGAACTCGTTCAATAAACTAGTCTGGCCTCGAACTCTCAGAGATGCCTCTGCCTCTTGAGTGCTGGGATTAAAGGCGTTTGCCACCACTGCCTAGTTGTTTTGTTTTTTTCAAGACAGGGTCTCAATATGTAGCTCTGGTTGTCCCAGAACTCACCGTTATAGACAAGCTGGCCAGGAAATTGAAGATGTGCTGGTGCTTTAAAAATCGCCTGGCTGTCATCTACGTCTTGTAGAGCAGAAAAGTTAACTCAAGGAAGAAATGGAGGGGGCAGAGGCTAAGAGAGGAAACACATGGGGGTTGGGGGGGGGAGCACAGTGAGCAGGCAGCCAGCCTCTAGGAGAGGGATCTCAGTTACCAAACCTGCCAACACCTTAATTTTTGGGGGCTTTCAGACTATGAAAAATAAATGAGAAAAAGAAAAGGAAACTTGTCCATAGTGATTAGTCAGGGGGGCTGCAGTTTGAATTTGTGCTACAGGTGCTTTATTGAGTGCTGCCTGCAACCTTGTGAAATCAGAAAATCATTCCATCGATTAACTAACTATACTGTGATTTTTAAAATTACTCGAAGTGACCGGGGAGATAGTTTAGTTGGCACAGTGCTCACTGTACAAGCATGAGGACCTGAGTTCAATCCTCACAACTCAGGTAAAAGGTTGAGCTTGGTGGCAGGAGCTTGTAATCTCAAGTGCCGGGAAGGTGGATATGGGCGGATTCTTGGGGCTTGTTGGCCAACCAGCCCACTCTACTTGATGAGCTCCAGGCAGGTAAGTGACCCTGCCTCAAAAAACAAAGTGGAGGAGGGGGCTGTAGAGATGGCTCAGTGGGTAAGAGCACTCGAGGTGACAGCATCCGGACTGGAGTTGAAACCCCAGCATCCATGGGAAAGCCCAGCACCTAGTGCTATGGGGGCTTGCTGCCTTCCTGTCTAGCGCTAGGCTTTCAGGTTCAGCGAGAGAGTGTAAGAGAATAAAGAGTAACAGAACGGGACACCCAGCATTCTCCTCTGGCTTCTCTGGGCACGCATGAGAGGCACTGCCTCCGACTCCCATACACACGACTTTGGGCTCTTGAAGACATACTTGTAGTTAGGTTATAAACATTTTGATCTTTATAAAAAATTAGTTTTAGGGCCTGGTGTGATGATAGCTATAATCCCAGTATTTGGGAGTTGGGGGAAAGAAGATCAGGAGTTCAAATTTAGCCTTGGTTACATAGAGAGTTTATGCTAGCCTAGCCAGTATCAGACCCTGTCTGAAAACAGCAAAGGATAAAACAAACAAAAAAACCCCAAACAATAACAACAAAAAACAATCCAAAACAAAGAAAGAATTGAAAGATTAAAAAAGGGGGCAAATAAGCCTCGAGGTGGTGGCACCCTTCTTTTGTTATGCCCAGTTCTTGAGAACCCCAGGAGACCTCCAGAGATCACCAATGTAAACTCATAAAAGTCTTTTATCAGGACGCTACCTTCCCTGCTCTGCAGATTAGGAATGCAATGCCCGGGTCTAGAGGATGGGGTGTATGTATGGGAAATGTGTAGGCTGGGGCTTTCAAGCCTTGGCATTGCATGATTGGGTTAGGGGTAAAGGAATGCTATCTTTTAAAACTGTTAATGTTTGTTCAGACAGCAAGGAGGGACCATACATCTGGAAAAAGACCTTTTTGACCTGGGGAGAAATGACTCATTTTGTTATCAGTGACCAGTGTATTTTTATAAGCTGGCCACAGCTGTTTGGGAACGCTTGGTTGTCTCTTTCCCATAGCTTAAGAGTGGGGATCTTATCATTTTAATGACATTAATTTTCTGCCTCCTTCAAAGACAGGAGACTTTGCACTTGGTGCCAGGAAGGGATCTTCACTTTAATCAACCGCTAGGGAGATTGGCAGGCAGGTCTCTGAGTTTGAGGCCAGCCTGGTCTACAGAGTGAGTTCCAGAACAGCCAGGGAAACACTGAGAAACCCTGTGTTGGGAGCTGACTCTGAGCCGAGGGCGGCTATTATCTTTGCAGCCATCTTGAGCCATGTACCCTGACAAGAGACTTGTTTTCAACAGCCTACAACAGCTGAGCACACTCTGATTATCTTGATCCTTTCAGTCAAGGCCAGGAAGTGGTAGCACACGCCTTTAATCCCAGCACTTGAGAGACTCAGGAGAGATATAAAAGGAGCAGTCAGAGGCAGAGCACACATACTAGTCAGAGCAGACAGACTTCGTCTCCAGAACGACTCAGAACAGATAGACTCAGAGCATACAGACTAGACTAGACAGAGAGACTAGACCGAGACAGACTCAGACAGACTCAGGCAGACAGACTAGACAGAGCAGACAGACTCAGACTCTGTCTCCAGAGCAGACTCCGTCTCCAGCAGGCAGACGTCGTCTTTGACCAGACTTCGTCTTGTCTCCATTCTCCGCGTCTCTGTCCCCACTCTCTCTCTTGCTCCCTGACCCGCGGACCGGAGCAGCAGAATGGCTCCTTACAACCCTGTCTCAGAAAATTAAAATAAAACCCAGAAAAAACCTGAGAAAAACAAAATCCCAAACCCCTCAAAAGAAACTTCAATCCTGTTTTTTGAATGCTATTAATTAAATAATACAGTATACTCAGGATTTGCATGCTAGGCAAAGGCTCTGCTTCTGAGCTATACTCCCAGCCTGTAATTTGAGAGGGAAAAAAATGTAGTATTACAGCTCTGGATTACTATAGGTTGAAACTCTTGATACTTGTGCTCTGGTGTAGTTTTAAATGTGTTTACATATTTTTTCCCTCAGTGTGAAATGCTAAGCTCAGTTGTCATATTTGCTTTCTAACAAGATATCTTCTCTTCTCAAGGATCAGTGGTGAACTGGTCAGGGCAGGGACTGCAGAAATTAGGTACCAACTTGCCCTGTGAAGCTGATGTTCACACCTTGATTCTGGATAAAAATCAGATTATTAAACTGGAAAATCTAGAGAAATGCAAACAGTTAATACAGGTAGGTATGGGTTACATAAGACTAATTTATTACTAAACAAAGCCAAAGAGTTACTCTACATGCCTGGAAAGCAGTAAATGTCACCTTAAAGTTTTACATGCTAGCTTCTGAAGATGAATACATGTATTACACTTACAATGGAGGAAAGAGAAGCAGTATTACAAAAATGAAAACGGCCGTCAAGACAGCTCAGTAGGTAGGACCTGAGACCCGAGTTTGATCCCTGCCACAGGTAGAAGGAGAGAACTGACTTTTGAGAAGATGCTGGTGACATTTGCCCATGTGCTGTTGCTCAAGGGTACTTGCAAATGTGTGTGCAGGCATGCATATGCACGCTCTTGCTCTCTCTAGATACATATTTTAAATTTCTTATTTATTTTGGTTTTTGTATAAGTATATTTGTGTATATCTGTATGACTATATGCCACATGTATATGAGTACACACAGAGACCAGAAGAGGAGGTCTGATTCCCTGGAGCTGGGGTTACCTGTAGATGGTTGTGAGGCGTCAGACTTGGGTGCTAGGAACTAAACTCTGATCTTCTTCAAGAGCAGCAAATGTTCTTAGCTGCTGAGCCATCTTTCTATTCCCATAAATAAATACTTTTTTTTTTTTTTTTTTTTTTTTTTTTTTGGTTTCTCGAGACAGGGTTTCTCTGTGTAGTCCTTGGCGGTCCTGGAACTCACTCTGTAGACCAGGCTGGCCTCAAACTCAGAAATCCGTCTGCCTCTGTCTCCCGAGTGCTGGGATTAAAGGCGTGCACCACCACTGCCCGGCTAAAATACATATTTTTAAAGAGAACATTATATGTTGACAAAATATTGTGTTAACCTAATTTTTACTTCGTATTGGGATAAAGAGTTTATCCATCCCAGAATGTTGGGGTTGAGGATACACTTGAATGCCAAGAGTACATGCTTAGCATACTCAAAGCCCTAAGTTTATTGTCACTACTGCACCAAAACAAAGGAAACAAAAAAGAAGTGTTTATTTGGTCCCTCTTAGTATACTTGTCATTGTCCTAGTTTGTGACTGAAATGGTCTGAAGACCGTTTTTGTGGAGCTTATATTTCCAGGTTGTTGATCTGTTAATGTCTTTAGGCGATGGCTCACTGGCTCTGCAAACACACAGGCTTGAGTTTGGATCGCCAGCACCCATATAAAAAGCGAGGCACCGATGCATGTAGTTTACGTTCAACCTGGTCATTGGAGGAGAGCCAGGCAGATCCTGAGAGCCAGCAGGCCAGCCAATTTAGCCAAAATGATGAGCTTCCAGTTCAGTGAAAGTATGTCTCAAAGCAATAAGGCAGAGAGGGATAGAGGAAGATACCCAAAGTCCTGCTCTAGCCTGTGTGTGTGTACAGATGGGCATGTGCACCCACACACTCACAAGAATGCAACACATAAACACACACCACACACACGCAGCAACCCCCGTATCCACACACCATCCACACACGCGTATCATTAAAAATTAGCAGAGATCTTACTCAGCTTTATCTGTATTTTAAAAAAATGTGAAAGCATACATTGATTATGTATGATACTGGGTTTCATTTGTCTGCATATGTATATACATATATTTCTATAATATTCATCTGTGTTACCCTCTCTCATTTTTGTCCACTCCCTCTAATACCATTTCTCTTCTCAAGTGGCCTTTCTTGTTTTTTTATGTCTTCTTTTTTTCTTCTTCTTCCTCTTCCTTCTCCTCCACCTCTCTTTTTGGGACCAAGTGAATTTCATGAGAGACATGAGTGAGAATCCATTTACAGGAGCATAGACACCTTACCTGTGGCCACACCCCTGAAGAAATCGTTTTTCCCTTCTCTGTCAACCACTGTCTGTTAATCCTCAGGGAGGGATAGGGTCTTCCAAGCTCTCCTCCACCTCCACCTGTCCAGGAGCTCAATCTTCTGGAGATCTCGTGTGGCTTTGAGTTCAAGAGTACAGCAGCCATGTGATACTCAGAAGACACTATTTCATATCTCTCCCCCTCTTTCTTAGCCTTCTTCCACTGCCCTCCTCGAGCCTTGGAGGGGCTCTTACACATGTCCTGTTTATGGCTGGGCATTTTAGCAGATAGTTATTTCCAGCACTGTGACTAGTTCTGAATCTGTGCAGTCAACACCAACCGTTGCAAAAGAGCTTCTCTGAATCCAGCTGACTTCAGCATTGTTCTGAGGGTGTATGTGCTGCAGTTAGAAGTCTGTTTGATAGGTACATTCTATCCATTAGAAAAACCCATCAGTAGCTTCTTTCTAGGGTTTATGCCATCCCCTGCCGTGGGCTTTTGACTGGGTTTACATGACCACATGTGAATTCCTTCCTGTGTCCGGGGTCAGTTGGTTACCCTGCAACAGGTTTTATCTATATTTTTTGTTGATTAGAGCAACAAACTCCAGTAGTTATATTGTAGGTAATGGATGTGTAAAATATAAGTTAGTGTATAAATATAATATATAAATTATATATTTATATTAAAATATAAAATATAAGTTTGTGTATTTGGGAATCTTTGACCATCTACCAGAATGTGAAAGTAATAATATGTGGAGATACAGATTTTGTTTCTAGGAATAATAATGTTCTCCTTTCACAGTTGTCAGTGGCTAACAATCGATTGGTTCGGATGATGGGTGTGGCCAAACTGACTCAACTCCGAGTGTTAAATTTACCTCATAATAGTATTGGCTGCATGGAAGGGCTGAAGGACCTCGTCCATTTGGAATGGCTGAATTTAGCAGGCAATAATCTGAAGGTGAGTGGCTTTCTTCTTGGTAACTAACTTTTGAGATTTTGTTGTTGTTTTCTCTACCTGTTCCCTGTGAAGAGGAAACTTGGCAAGTATAGAAATAAGTAAACTAAAAAATGAGAATGTTCACTTCTATAATCGATGTCAACACAGACTTTAAGACGCCTCCATTTGAGACACATACTACAGTATAGTATACTTTTAAACGTGAACAGAGACTTTCTATCATACTTGAAAGAGTAAATAAGATCCTAGAATGATGGGGGAGGAGATGCTCCTCCACTGAGTCAAACTTTAAGCACGTTTTTAATGATGCAGGGAAAGTCAAGAGATCTGTATTCCGTCTACTGTTTCTGCCACCCAGGAACTATGTAATTTTGGATAAATTAATAGTCATTGCTGTATCTTATTTTCTGATAAGGGGAGTAGAGGGAATTATCATAATAGTTGCCTTTACTGAGTGCCCACCTTATGCTATGTACTTTTCTAAGCATCTTGTCTGTAGTAAGCTCATGTCAGCTTGTGAGGTAGTTAATGTTATTATGCTTATTATATAGGAAGGGAAACTGAAGCACAGACAACTTAATAATCTATCCAGTTCATACATCTAAGAAGTTGCAGAGCCCAAAATTTAAAAAAAAGTTAAGTTAATTTTTGGAGAATTTCATACAACTTAGAGCATATGCTGATTATATTTATCTACATTCTTCCCTAACTCTTTACTTCTGTCCCCATCTCCCTACCCAACTTGATGTTATCTCTCTCTTTAAAAAAAAATATGATCAATTGAATCTAATTTATGCTGTCTGAGTATTCCTGGGTGTGGTACTGTCCATTGGGTCACGGTTGACTCGATAGGGGCCACACTCTTAAGGAAAGTTGACGCTCCCTTTCTCAGAAGCCATTAACTGCCTGTCCATAGGTCCTCAGGGGTGGGGCTTGGAACCTCTTCTCCCTCTATGCTAAGTGTTAACTGGCTTGCTCTTGTGTGGGTCTTATACAGATACCCACAGCTGCTGTGTGTTTATGGGTGTGGTGGTCCCATAATGCCTAAAAGATGCTGCTTTGCTCTGGTCCTTCCCTGATCACAGAGCCAGGATTTAACAGAGGCTGTTTGTCTTCATTCTGATTTTGTAAATTCTCTTCTCTAGTAACAGTTAGATGCCACTGAACTCTCTTTGGGTTGTAGATGTTTGCGAGGTTAGGAATTGCTTGGTAGCCTTGAAAGCTTGCAGCATGGCTATGTTCTGAATGTTGCTCTCCCTTCCTCCCTTCTTCAGCTCAGCTCTGCTGCTGTGCTTCTGGTGACAAGAGGGAGCAGGGGCTCAGCTGCAAAGACTTAGGGGACCATTTTGTCCGTTGTTTTGAAGTGCGCTGAATAACATGATGCTTTTCTTATAATAGACCATGGAGCAAATCAATAGCTGTACAGCTCTGCAGCACCTTGATTTATCAGACAATAGCATACCCCAGATAGGTGATGTATCGAAACTGATATCTTTGAAGGTAAGTGGGTTTTCTGTAACTTCTTAAAAGTTATCATAAATCTAAAAAATTACTAAAAATATGGTCTCACGGTCTCATTGTGTGTATGTATATTTGTGAGTTTATATTTTTCTATTCTCAAAGATGCTGTTTTCAGTACTAAGTATAACTTAATTAAAAACATGAATTTCACTTAATACATGGAGGATGGAGAAATGGCTCAAAGGTTAAGAGCATTGGCTACTGTTCCAGAGGACCTGGGTTTGATTCCAGTGTCATATTGTGGCTAATGAATACTTGTAATCCTGGTTCCAGGGCATGTAATTCCCTGTTCTGGCCTCCACAGGCACCAGGCACAGACATACGTGTAGGCAAAATACCTCCATACATAAAACAAATAATAAAATCTAGCTGGGCGGTGGTGGTGCACGCCTTTAATCCCAGCACTTGGGAGGCACAGGCAGGTGGATTTCCGAGTTCGAGGCTAGCCTGGTCTACAGAGTGAGTTCCAGGACAGCCAGGGCTACACAGAGAAACCCTGTCTGAAAAAACCAAATAAATAAATAAATAAATAAATCTAAACCAAAATCATAGTATAGAGTTTTTTCCCTGTATTTTTGCTTAATTGAACACTATTAGGTCCACATAGACCCTTCAGACCTTGGAAGTGAAATCTGTAGCTCCATTTTTCCCTACGTCTTGAACAGAAATCATTTTATAGCAAAAATAATTTTAAACAGTTTGATGTATCCAGCTGTCCTGATAAATGCTAAGAGAATTCAAAAAGATGATTGGATATTTTCTGCATTTTTTCTTTTGTTATATCCTTTTCCCTCTGGAATGATGTGTGCACGTGCGTGTGTGTGCATGCATTCGTGAGTAGTGTGTGTGTGTGTGTGTGTGTGTGTGTGTGTGGTGGATGTGGGTGTGTACATGGTGATGGGTTTGAGTGGAGACACCTGTGTGGAACAAGATGCTGGGTGCCTTTCTTTATCCTTCTCTACCTTAGTGCTTTGAGATAGTTTCTCACTGAACTGGAAGCTCACTTTTTTAGCTGTTGGTTGGCCAGAAATCCACTTATTACTTCCCTCCAGTGCAGGTAGGAGCCACCATGCCCAGCTTTTTACATGGGTGCTAGGGATTTGATAATAGGTCCTCCTGGTTATAGAGCAAACACTCTGATCCACTGGGCTATTCCTCCATCTATCTGTCTATCATCTATCTATCTATCTATCTATCTATCTATCTATCTATCTATCTGTCTATCCATCCATCTATCATTTATTTTTAGTTTTTTCATGGCAGGGTTTCTCTGTGTAGCCTTGGCTGTTCTGGAACTTGCTCTGTAGACTAGGCTGGCCTCAAACTCAGGGATCACTTTAATCACAAGTGCTGGGGTTAAAGATGTGCAGTACTACCAGCTAGCTTCCAGCTCTTACTTTGATATGTTTGTTTATTTTTCTTTTCTTTTTTTTTTTTGCTTTTCAAGACAGGGATTTTCTGTGTAGCCCTGACCATTTTGGAACTTGCTCTATAGATTAGGTTGGTCTTGGATTCAGAGATCAGCCTGCCTCTGCCCCATAAGTGCTGGGACTAAAGGCATGTGCCAATATGCCAGTCTTTATGTTGACATTTTAAAAGGAAAGGATTATTTTTTTGAATATTAACTTAAATTGCATACAATGCTAGTGCATCATAGCATAGCTAAATACTACATCAACCACATGTTCTTGGGTATGTCATAGGTCCTGTTGGGCCAGAGACCACTTAGGTGCCTTCTAAGTGTTACTCTTTGATTTATGGGTGCTGAGAAGTATAACAAAATAGACCTCTTTATTCTTGCATGTGCCATTTTGGCATTGTCAAGTTAATTTATTTATAATTTGTTGATTTGTATTTTTTTTTTCTTTCAAGACCTTGCTTTTACATGGGAACATCATCACTTCTCTTAGAATGGCACCTGCGTATCTACCCAGAAATCTTTCTATACTGTCTTTGGCAGAAAATGAAATTCGAGACTTAAATGAGGTAAAATTTGAAGTTATTCTGTGGAACCCAGGAAGGAGAAGTCCAGGAGTCTGTGGGATCTAGGAAGGGGAAAAGCCTGGAGAGGCAGGAGTGGGTCTCAAGCTCACTTTTAGACTGGGACCGTCTTGGGAGAACACGCTACTATGGTGAAACGCTTGGCTCTAGAGTGTCATTGCTTTTCTTTCTACTTTTTCCTTACCCTGGCAGGTCAGCAGGCTGAATTTCAGTTGTAATGCTGCAATTACGCTGGTGGTTGGCAAGAAAGAGACATCTACTTTATAGGGGCCAATAAGGAACCTGTCCACCTTTCCCTGGCTGCTATTTTTTTTTTCAAAAATGGTTTTCTCAAGCCAGGCAAAGTCTTGAATGTCTGTAACATCAGCACTTGATAAAAAGAGGCAGGAAGATTAGAGGCTAAAGGTCAGCTTGGGCTAAGTGAGATCCTGTCACAAAAAAAAGAAATCTGGTTTTCTTAACGAGGAAATAATGCCGATACTTTTCTATTGTTCAGCAAGGACAAATGGCCAGGTTTTTTTTTTTTTTTTTTTTTTTAGCGTTTTAGAAGTCAGCGGCTAATAGAATAGTAGAGTATCGTTTGATGCTCTTTAAAACAAGAGGCAAATTGTGACATTCTCAAATGCTGCCAAAGTTATGTAGTCATTGGAACCCTGTGCTTGACACTGGACAGACATTCATTTTGTTCAACAATGGTGTCTTTTGTTGCAGATCTCGTTTTTGGCCTCTTTAAGTGAACTGGAGCAGTTATCAATCATGAACAATCCTTGTGTGATGGCAACTCCATCCATTCCCGGGTTTGACTATCGGCCGTACATTGTCAGCTGGTGTCTAAATCTCAGAGTACTGGATGGATATGTGATTTCTCAGAAGGAAAGGTAGACAGTGTGATCTGTTCAACATGGCACCAATCAAGGGAATTTTGGGGAAGATCAGTTCTAGAACTTTTAGTTTGCTATAGACTATTGATTTTTTTTTTTTTAAACTTCAAGACAGTGTCTCTGTGTAGCCCTAGCTGTTCTGGAACTCATTCTGTAGACCAGACCAGGCTGGCCTTCAACTTAGAGATCCGCCTGCCTCTGTCTCCCGAGTGCTAGAATTAAAGGTGTGTACCATTACCATCTGGCTAATCAATTAATTAAAGTGTAAGTTTAGAAATTAAAAATGCTGGTTTAAAGCCAGGCAGTGGTGGCCCACGCCTTTAATCCCAGCACTTGGGAGGCAGAGGCAGGCGGATTTCTGAGTTCGAGGCCAGCCTGGTCTACAGAGTGAGTTCCAGGACAGTCAGAGCTACACAGAGAAACCTTGTCTCGAAAAACCCAAATAAATTAACAAATAAACAAATAAATGAACCCACATACAAAGCCAAGTATAGCTTTTTGTTCTGTAACTCCAGCATGGGGAACAGGGTGACAGAAATGGGTGGTTACTTGCTAGCCAGCAATAGCAAGCTTCTATTTCACTGTGATAATATTTCAAAGCACTGGTTTTTCAGAAAACTGGCCATGGGGATGCATGCCTATGAATACAACACTGGAGAAATGGAGATCCAGAAATTCAAAATCATGCTCAACTACATATATATTGTTTCAACCACTGGCTGTTCTTACTGGGTTCCATTCCCTGTGTCCACAGGGTAGCTCACAACCAGCCGTAACTCCAGTTCTGGGGCATCCTTTTTAGTATCTTAAAATATCAAGCAAGTTGGTGTCACAACACTTGGAAGATGAAGGCAGGAAAGGCTAGTTTTAGCTACATAACAAGTTCAAGGTCAGTCCTGGCTACTTGAGGCTTTGTCTCCAAAAACAACAGCAAAATTAAACAAAAGCACCAGTCTCTTCTGGTTGTATACTCTATAGGTTGGCTATGATGACTGGGTAGTTCTCAGACAATTTCTTGTATGTTTGGCATCTTCTTCTCCCTTTTATCGATGTTTACATTGGTCGTTGGATATGAAGATGTGATCAGATTCAGTTTTAGGGATTTATTTATTTATTTATTTATTTATTTATTTGCTGAGACAAGATCTCTCTACATAGTCCTGGATGTCCTGGAACTTACTATGTAGACCAGGCTGGCCTGGAACTCAGAGTTCTGCTTTCCTTTGCTTCCCAAGTACTGTGATTAAAGGCTTGTACCACTGTGTCCAGATATTTTTGAGGTTTTAAAGGGAAGGCTACTTTGTAGATACTATTAGATTATACTCAGTGTCTGGAATGTCTGTCTTCTTATTGGTAACTATAAATGATCCATGACCCAAACCATTAATTCATTAAGGGTTACAAAATGGTGAAATTCTATCACTGTTGTTCATTGCATTACTTATGAGAAATAAACATTTAGTGATAAATTTTGTATAGGAAATAAAGTATCAGTAATATTTAATTCCCACTTCCTAACAGTTTTTTAAAAAGTGGCCAATTAGATATTTTTAAAAATTTCCATTAAGAGCTTATAGATTGCTTCTGTTTGACGAAGTAAATGGAGCGAATGCTCATTGCTTCTTCGAAAATACTTCAAAAATATTTGGAATCATTACTACGAACAAAGTGCCTCTAATTGTAAAAAATTAAAACATAAGGCCAAGGGGAGTGAGTTAGGAATATAGATCGGAAAGCAGGGGTTGTACCACATGTTTGTCATCCTGCTGCTGAGGAGATGGAGATGGACATTGCTGGGCAGATGCTGGGCAGCCAGCCTAGCAAAAGACCTTGTCGCAAAAAATAAAGTGTGTAACAATAGAAGAAGATACCCAACCTCAACCTCTACTGTACATATACAAGAGTATTCACACACATGTGCACATGTGGGAATACACATACACACACACACACACACACACACACACACACAGACACGCATGTATGGACACACACCTTTCCTCAAAATTAACTAAAAATAAGTAAGTAAAACTTGAGGGTTTTTTTTAAGACTTTTTAATTTATTTTATATATGTGAGTACATTGTCTCTGTCTTAAGACACACCAAAAGAGGGCATCAGATCCCATTACAGATGGTTGTGAGCTACCAAGTAGTTGCTGAGAATTGAACTCAGGACCTCTGGAAGAGCAGTCAGTGCTCTTAACTGCTGAACCATCTCTCCAGCTTGTTTTTTTTTTTTTTTTTTAAAAAAAATGAAAAACATCCATTGGTTTTTATTAAGTAAATTCGAAAGGAAGATCACTGTTGCTTAGCAATGTATTTGACCCCTGTGCTGTCATCTCCTCCTTAGTCTGAAGGCTGAATGGCTCTATAGTCAAGGCAAGGGGAGATCGTATCGGCCTGGCCAGCATATCCAGCTTGTCCAGTATCTGGCTACAGTCTGTCCTCTTATTTCTGCACTGGGTCTTCAAACTGCAGAGGATGCCAAACTAGAGAAGATTCTGAGCAAACAGAGGTAAGCCTGTTTGTGGCAGCTGAGGACTTTGGAGGTGAAGGTACCTCAGACTTTCCAGTGGTGGAGGGCACACATCTAAATACGGGCCTTGTGTCACAGCAGCTAAGTTACACAGTGTGGCTCGTTCCTTTACCAAACAATAATGGAAGAATGGGTCATTTGTCAACACCAAGGCTATAGATAGCTTTGGTAGATTTGCCTTGCATGTGTAAGGCCCTAGGTTTGAGTCTTTTTTTATTTATTTTTTTTATTTTTAAGCATAGAATAGAGTTTATTCAGGGCATGGGAGGAGAGCC
>NW_021621192.1:4211448-4217668 GCF_004785775.1 Grammomys surdaster
GGGGGGGAGGGAAGGAGAGAGGGAAGGAGGGGGAAGAGAGGGAAGGGGGGAGAGAGAGAGAGAGAGAGAGAGAGAGAGAGAGAGAGAGAGAGAGAGAGAGAGAGAGAGAGAGGTGGAGGAGGCCAGCCATGACCACGTGGAGAGAGGGGGATGGGGAGGGGGGAGGGGCAAGGGGCAGAGGGAACCTGCAGGTGAGGGGGTAAGGGAGTAAGACATCCTAGGTTTGAGTCTTAACACCTGAAGAAAAGTACTTGGCCTTTTAATGTAGGTGCCTCCTATAGGATATTAATGCTAATATTAACAATCATGGCCAGAACTGTTTAGTAATCACTTCCCTTGTTGGAGATCCCATGTTTCAATGCTTTTGCTTGTGAAATTATGTTCATATAAAGTGGGTGAAAAATTAAATGTATAGATTAAGATAGAGTCTTTTCATTAAACTAGATTGGCCTCCAACTCATTACGTAGAGAAGGTGACTTTGAACTGCTGAGTCTGCTGCCAGCAACTTCACTGTGCTGGGTTTATAGACATGTTTTGCCATCCCCATTTTTGTCTAACAATTAAAAAAAAATTTTAACCTTCTTTACACAAGCTGTTGAAAGGAGACTATTGTTCGCCAACGGCTAAAGATACCCTTGTAAACTCGTTAAGTTTCTGTTACCATCATTAACTTAGTAGCAGGAGAAAACTTTGTGCTGGAAGGCAGCGGTATTATTGGTTTTTAGGTTTCACCAGAGGCAGCTGATGAACCAGAGCCAAAATGAAGAGTTGTCTCCTCTTGCTGCTGTTGAAACAAGGGTGCCCCGTACGCCTGAGTGTTCAAGCCCTGTGCAAGATTTCCAGGAACGCGGTAAGGAGGTCATTTATACCCAGTGCTCAAGAACAGCTTGCTCCACTATGTTTCTTCAATTCATTTATTTGACTTGCTGGGTCATAAAACATTAGTTTGTTTCCAGCAAGGTCTCTCTGTGTAGCTGTGACTGGTCTGAAACTCACCGTGTAGCTTCAGCCTGGTCTCAGACTTGCTTCAAATCCTCCTGATTTTATTTTATTTCTCTCTCTCTCTCTCTCTCTCTCTCTCTCTCTCTCTCTTCTTTCTTTTCTTTCTTCCTTTTTAATATTTACTTTATGTATGTATATGAGTGTTTGTATATGTATCAATATTTACTTTATGTATGTGTGTGAGTGTTTGTATGTGTATCACATGTATACAGGAGTCAGAAGAGGGCATCAGATCCCTTGGAACTGTAGTCACAGACAGTTGTGAGCCATCATGTAGGTACTGGGACCTGAACCCTGGACACTCTGCAAGAGCAGCAAGTGCTCTTAACCGCTGAACCATCTCCCCAGCCCCTCTCTTCCTCTTGAATGCTGAGAAATAACAGACATGTGCCACTAAGCCTAGGTGAAAAGGATGTATTTTTGTAATATTCTATGACTTTAACTTTAGTGATCATTGATACTGATTTGTAGATAACACATATATGTATGTGTAAATACATATATGTATATTTTATATATGAATACATATTTCATATATGTGCATACAGTTATGCATGTACATGGATAGTATATTTCTAATTAAATTTTTAAAAGATTTATTCATGTAATTTATGTATGTGAATATTTTATCTACATCTATGTCTGCACAGCAGAAGATGGCATCAAATCATTATAGACAACTGCGAGCCACCATGTGAGTGCTGGGAATTGAACTCAGGACCTCTGGAAGAGGAGCGAGTGCTCTTAACCATTGAGCCATCTCTCCAGCCCCACTATAATTAAATTAAAAAAAATTATTATCGTGTATGTGGTGTGTAGGTAGGTACATGTGTCATGAAGTATATGTGGAGGATATGTCAATGGCATAGTTTTCTTTTTGTACCTTTATGTGGGCTTCGGTGATTGAACTCAGGTCTCCAGGCTTGTGCAGCAAGTACCTTGAACCATTGAGCCATCTTGCTGGTCCCCATATTCCTAATTTGTGTTTGTGTATAGGTTACTGGGGATTGAACCTAGGACCTTAGGCATGTTAGACCAGTGTTCTATGCTTGAATCATAAGCCCGGCCTCATAGCTCTAAGTTTTAAAACTAGTTCTTGTAGGACTGGCGATAGGACTCAGTAGTTAAGAGTCCCTACTGGGCAGCACAGCAGAGCTGGTCTTGGAGATGTGGGTATGGGAGAGCCTGCCTCAGGGCATGGGAGTGGGAGAGCTGATGGCACTCCTCGCCTGGGCAAAGTGGGAGAACTGGTCCTGCTAATGTGTGTGCAGGAGAGCTGTAGGCTGAGCAACTCAGCTTCTACCCAGGGCCAGAGCCAGGGCTCTGAGTTGGCCCACTCCAGCATCCACTCCATCTATCAACTGCTCGAGTGCACGAAGGGGCTGGTCCTGCAGATCCAAAGCTTAGTGATGTCCATGGCACAGGACAACAATGAGGAGTCAGGAAGGATCCAGTGTTGATCATATGGCAGAAGCCAGAGGCCTTGACAATGCCTCATTGCAATGAAGATTTGCAAGCAAAGCTATTTGGACAAAAGATTATACTGTGTGACATGCTGAGACACACGGAGATGTTTTTGTTTTTCTTTATTTTAATTATTTGATTTTTTATTTTAGGAGGAAGGTTACAAGTATGGAGGGTAGATTGAAGAGATGGGGAGCTGAGTGGGATTGGGGTGCATGATGTCAAATTCATGAAGAATCAATAAAAATTTGTAATTAAAAAAAAAAATAGCCGGCAGTGGTGGCGCACACCTTTAATCCCAGCACTTGGGAGGCAGAGGCAGGTGGATTTCTGAGTTCGAGGCCAGCCTGGTCTACAGAGTGAGTTCCAGGACAGCCAGGGCTACACAGAGAAACCCTGTCTCGAAAAACAAAAAACAAAAACAAAAAAAAATAAGAGTGCCTCCTGGTCTTCCAGAGGACCAAAGTTCAGGACCCACCTCAAGTGGCTCACAGCCAGCTAACTCTAGTTATAAAGAATTTGATACCCTCTTCTGGGAATGCACGCATGTGTATACACACACATTAAAAAAAGAAAGAAAAAGGAAAAAAAAAAACACTTTGGACAGTTTTCTTTATACAGACATAGTAATGCTGGCCTTGACTTCAGGAAAGTTGTCTTGCCTCAGCCTCCTAAGTGCTGGGATTGTAGGCATAAGCTGCCACCACTCCTACTGTAATAAATCATTTTCCTGTTATTGTTCTCTCTCTCTCTCTCTCTCTCTCTCTCTCTCTCTCTCTCTCTCCCCCCCCTCCTTCCCTCCCTCTCTTCTTCCCTCCCTCTCCTCCCTCTCCCTCTTCTTCTCTCTTACTCTCTCTCTCTCTCTCTCTTGGTTTTTCAAGACTGGGTTTCTTTGTGTAGCCCTGGCTGTCCTGGAACTTGCTCTGTAGACTAGGCTGGCCTCAAATTCAGAGATCCAGTGCTTCTGTCTCCAAAGTGCTGGGGATAAAGGCATGCCCCTTCTCACCCTTTAATCTATAATCATTTTTTTTAACTTAAAAAAATTCTTTTAACTCCTTTATGTATATGTGCATTTTGTCTGCATTTTGTATGTCCTTGTGTATAAACATCTCTTCTGCTGAGGCCAGAAAAGGGAATCAGATTCCCTAGAACTGGAGTTATAGTCAGTTGTGAGCCTCCATGTGGGTGCTGGGAATTGAACCCAGGTCCTCTGTAAGAACAACCAGTCCTCTTAACTACCGAGCCATCTCTCCTGCAACAAATTAATTTTCTTAAAAATGTTTGGTTTTACATTTTAGTCATGTCTGAGGAAGCTATTTTTTATTGTACTTTACTATATTTTAGGGATTAAATGTCTACAACTAAGGGGTTAGGGAGATGGCTCAGTGTATAAACTGTTATAGGTAAACAATTAAGAAGGCTCTTCAAATCTTGGTGATTTAAATGATACTCCCTTGGATCTTCTAGAACCTGTCCTCCAAATCAATTCTTGGGTTGGGATCAGCAGTAATGATGATCAGTTATATGCTGTTAAGAATAACTTCGCAGCCACTGCACATGCTACAAGATATTCTCGGAATGACCTTCACCTGGAAGATATACAGACCGACGAGGACAAGCTAAACTGTAGTCTGCTGTCTTCAGAGTCCACTTTTATGCCAGTCGCATCGGGACTGTCTCCAGTGTCTCCCACTGTTGAGCTGAGGCTACAGGGCATTAACTTGGGCCTAGAGGATGATGATGATGAAGGTACAGATGAATTCACAAAAGGGCTGGAAAACCAGGATAAAGACAAGGAAAAGTCTTTATGGGATGCAAATGAGAGTTCTGTTCGAATGCCGAAACATAAGATCAGTACAGAAGTAAATGAGGAAGCTGGGCTGTTACCTTGTCCCAAGTCAGTGATCATCAACGCTATCTTGAAGGAGGATAACCAGAGTCTTATATCTCTTCCTGAGTCTGTTGGACACAGTGTGTCCCACAGAGAACTGAACAGTGAAGAAGTCATGTGTCCTACCACTTCAGAGAAATTTCCCTCCAGGATTTTGACCCAGAGATCTGTTGCTTTGGGACAGGATAATGTCACCATTCAGAAACTGAATGCAGCTGCTACTAAGCTTCAGGCCTGTTGGCGAGGCTTTTATACCAGGAACTACAATCCACAAGCCAAAGAGGTACGATATGAAATCCGGCTGCGCAGGATGCAGGAGCACATTGTCTGCCTAACAGATGAAGTGCGGAGGTAGGTTGAAAACTGTGCTGCTGTTCTGTTGGCTGGTGGTTCCAGGTTCTGAAGTTGAGAGCTCTGTTGCAGGCCACTGTTGCTATACCTCATCTCCTGTGATGCACTGAAAGCATTTTGAGAGTACAGATCGTCATATGCATCTCCCTTCTCAGCATGGCAATTAGTATATAGCAAAAGTATATAGGTGTAGGATCACACAAGATGTTGAGTGACTACATTCTCAACACAGAAGCAGATACTGTAGAAAAACTGGACAAAGGGCAAGAGGGAATCCACTTAGAACCAAGTAGCTGACATAAGAGCTAAAGAAAAATATCAGGCATTCAAAGGGACTGAAATTCTGGGGCTAAGGCAGGAATTATTCCTTAGTTCCAGGACATACATGATTGCCTACCTGCCAACCTGTGACAATTAGGAGTTCATTAATACTGCAACTTGTGATGTTTGTTAATATTGCAAGCAGCTTAGGAGAAAGGAGCAAAGGAGCCTGAGAAGGACCAGCCAAGAGAGTGTGTTATATTCATTTACAGTGGGGCAAAATATTTCAGAAGTGAGAAGTCCTTTGTGCAGGGTAGAAAAAGTGATGTTGGATTTAGCCAGTGGTTGTTATTGGTGACTGTAGATGACCCTTAAGACTGTCCTCATGTTCCACGATTTGCTAAATGTTCTTACAGAACTCAGGAATTGCTCTGTTCCCAGTTACTGTTTATTATAGCAGATGCATACAGTTTAAACTAGGGGAAATCATTGAGGAGGCTGGTGCAGGCCTCTGGGTGCCCTCTTCCAGTTACCTCCTAGCTTCCTTCCTTCCTTCCTTCCTTCCTTCCTTCCTTCCTTCCTTCCTTCCTTCCTTCCTTCCTTCCTTCCCACTGTGACATGTGATGATACCTACCAGAAGCGCTTTCCTGCACATTTCAGGCCATGGTTTTTATTGGGGTTAGTTATTTAGGAATTGTGTGCTCATGTGACTGATTTTTTCTTCAGATTTCTCATCCTGAGAGGTAAACTGGTACATGCGTCTGAGGGCCCCAGAGCAATGGAACAGGTGTTCATTAGGAATCATATTGTTAGCTTAAGCTCTGGTGCACCTCAGTACCTCAGGTGTACAAATGGTCTCTTCAGGTAACTAGTTCAAGGGCTTGGAGGTTGCTGTACTCCCTCTCCTGTATTTGGAACATGCAGGACACAGACATCCTACATTCCAGGTCTGATGGGTTAACTCTTCACTGCACAGTAGGTTTCCTGAGAGTGACTTTATTGGTGTGGGGATGAAAGCAAGTTTAGGATGGATTGGATAATGAGTAAAAAAAGTAAAGAGCTTAAAGAATGAGTGGCACCAGCGCTTTGGGAACCCAAAGCAGGAACCTGGAGCTAGGACCTGAAACAGAAGCTGTGGAGGAACATTGCTTTTTGGCTTGCTCCTTAGAACTTGTTCAGCTTCCTCAGCCTGCTTTCTTGACTCCTCCCTCCCTCCCTCCCTCCCTCCCTCCCTCCCTCCCTCCCTCCCT
>NW_021621192.1:4217678-4218086 GCF_004785775.1 Grammomys surdaster
CCTCCCTCCCTCCCTCCCTCCCTCCCTCCCTCCCTCCCTCCCTCCCTTCCTTCCTCCCTTCCTTCCTTCCCTCCTTTTGAGTTTAATCAGGCAGGAGAGAGAATAGTGGCTCTCCAGCCTGCACAATATCCTCTCTGCAGCCGGGATTCCTGTCTCCCTCCCCTAAACCGCTTGGCTCTTACCGCTTGGCTTGCCTTGCCTGCAAGCCTTGCAGGCCCTAACTCTGAGTTAACAGTTCTCACCCCCCCACACCCCCGCAGGTAGTCAGAACCACTTTTCTCTCTAAAGTTATTCTGAGATTATCCTGGCCAGTCAGCTGGTAAAGGGGCTTGAAGTAGAAGGGGGGAGGGGAACCTGAGAGCCTTATTTGCATACCTCCCTCCCCTCCTGCAATAGAGCCCCCCCCCC
>NW_021621192.1:4218186-4255216 GCF_004785775.1 Grammomys surdaster
CCCTCCCTCCCTTCCTTCCTTCCTTCCTTCCTCCCTTCCTTCCTTCCCTTCTTTCTTTTGATTGAAAGTATTTTTTTTTTTACAATATCTTCTGATCTTGGTTTCCCTCCCACATCTCCTCTCTCGTGGAGTGGACCTTAAATCCATAGTGGATGCTCACACCTACAGTGTTTGTGCAACTATTGCACCAGTGTATTGTGCATCAGCCTGCTTTCTTATACAACTCAGAGCATCTGCTCAGAATGGGCATCACCACAGTGGGCTGGGATTTCCCATAGTAATCATTAATAAAAAAAAATATGCCCCATAGACTTGCCTATAGGCTAATCCTATAGAGCCATCATTTCAATTGAAATCTCCCAGATAGTTCTGGGTTTGCATCAAGCTGCAAAAGCACTAAACCAGGACAAGAAGTTAGATAAAGAGTCACTTGAAAATAGCAGTGAGGAACAGTTGGATGATCCTGATATATAAAAGAAGGAGAGAAGGCTTCTGCTTGAGAAAGCTACAGTGTTTGTGCAAATGGGTCTCTTTTGGCTAAGGAAAAGTTCAAAGAAAGGTAATCTATAAGGGAATTTGCTTCTTACCATTCAGGGCTGTCAGATGCCACAGTAGAATGGCTTTTTGAGAGTCTAGAGAAAGTGTATACTCGTGTTGGAAGTTCTGAGAAGGAATGAGGTAGTTTGGGGTAGAGTCTCTGTCTAGCAGGTACAAGGCCCTGGTTTCTGTTTCCAGTCCTGCAAAAATTAAAAAGCAAACACAAAATAAACTTCAGGTCAAAGTGGGGTGATATTCATAATGGTAATGGGCAACTAAGGAAGCCTTTGCCTTGGAATAGGCCTAAGAATCAAGATGGCGTCAGTGATCTCAGAGGTAAGATGGAGGTATGAGAGTAAGGTGTAGATGGGAGAAGTCTGTCACACCAGAGTATCAGGAATGGGGCAACAGGAAAGTGTGGCTGATGGGTTAGTTCTGCTGACACCTTAATTGCTAACCTGTGATCCTGAGCACTGAAGTGTAATCATGAACTGTTTGGAAGCTTTGACTAACCAGCCTTTCCTGTGCCTGCTACTAACTTGTGTTTGGCTGGGAATACATAGAGATGTTTAGTACATAAGCATATGTACATACACTCACACTCATACAAACATTTCTCTCATCGGCAATGCTTTATAGAATGAATGTGTGAATTTCAATTTCAGACACATCTTATTTGGCTTCTGTTTTGAAGCATAGTTTTGAATAAGGTCTGAGCTTAGATAGTCTAAAAGTGGCAATGGTTGTTCCTAGGTTATTAATCTCTTTCTAATGCATTTGTTCAGTAGTTTTAACAGGAAGTTTAAATCAAAGTTTTCTTCCTTATGTCAGCATGATCTTTTGAATCACTGTAGGTTAAGAAAAGAAAGAAATGAAGAACGTGTGAAGAATTTTGTGCAAGAAGAAGCTGTCAGGTTCCTTTGGAATGAGGTAAACCCTACTGCCGATTCCTCTAGTATCTGTGAACAGAGAACATTTCTAGTCAGTGAGACCAAAGTTTTTTTTTTTTTTAATTTTTTATTGTTTCTTTGATAGTTTCACATCAGGAACCCCAATCCCACTCGTCTCATCCCCTAGTATCTGCCTGTGGTCCTTCCAAAATAAAAAGCACACAAACAACAACAACAAACCAAAAAACAAAACAAAGCATACAAAACATCTTGTGGAAGCTATAGTGTGTCACAGTGTGTTCCACAGTGTGCCCCCTCTGTCCACACATCTTTACTTGCGTCGGGGTCCAGCTTTGACACAGGATCAGAGTTCTCAACTGGAAGCAGGGATATCTGGAAGGCTCATAATAAACATACACAGACTATTTTTTTTGAGTACAAGCTGACAGGCAATTTTTTAAGGCTTAAAGTTTCTCTCTCTTTCTTCTCTCTCACTCTCTGCTTTCTTTCTCTCTCGCTCATTTGCTCACAGCTTGAGGCTGCACACACTCTGCATTCTCCTGAGCACTCTGCTTTTCTCCTGTGTGCTTTTTTCTCTGAACTCCCACACTCCTACACACACATCTCAAACACAACTCTTCACACACATCTCACATACACTTCATGCACACACTACTCACACACACACTCTCCGTGCACACCTCACATTCCCTCTTCACCCACTCTTTGTATGTTCTTCTCATGCTCGCTCGCTCATTCACTAGCCTTTTTCTTGCCCCAGTCTTTTACTGATACTCCAAAGACATTGTATAATCATTGCCAAATCAAATTCAAAAGAGTAACCACATCCCACGAAGAATTAAGAATTACAATTTGTTCCTCAAAGTTTCAAACTTCCCTATTCCCAGGCCTGTAGCCAAAATAATAATAATTGCAAACTTATCATTATTTAAACTTTAACTTTTATAAACCTATTATACTTCAGAGCTCAGAGCTCTGAGGTCAGCTACTTGCATTTTCTTGTGAAGTTCTAATGATAAATGACATGGGCAAAGCTGCCAGGCAGTGGTCATAAAGAGTCAAGTTAACCCTTAACTCAGTAGTTCCGCTAGCTTTCTGCTTCTGTACATTGCACACAGTGACTCTCCTAAGAGTCCCAGTGTTTTGACAAAGTTAGTGTTTAAAATATATAATTGTATGCTTTCTATACTTGCTTATTTAGGAACCACTCTTAAATGTTATGCAAAACTTATTTCATAACTTCAATAGTTTTTTTTTCTTTTCTTGGGATCCTAGTGTTGACTCTATTTCATTTTCTAATAATTTTTAAACTTTCTTGGCAAGTCAAGCATTAATCTGGAACTACCATTGTGCAGTTTCCAAGATGAGAACACTCAACATGCACCTGGGTCATTAGGACTGTGCTGTGCTGTGCCCCATGTCTCAATTTTTAATATTTTAAGAATCATTACATCAAGGAACATCTAGTTTCACAGAATTCACCAGAGCAGAAGGAGAAAGAAGTAAGAAAGCCGGATATAATAGAATAATTATGTACACCAAGGCCAACTGAAAAGCAGTCACACACAAATGAAATCTATACAGCCATGGGCTACTGAAATGTCTCCATCCCTGCCTACTGTGGGCAGTCCCTAATTTCAAATGGCAGGTTCCCTGGAGGGATGTGTCTCTTGCTGCTCAGGGTCCCAGATGCCATCCTCTTTACAAGGAGCTGCCCTGGGCTTCTGAGATGTCTCCATCCTGGCCTTCTGCTGACAGTCCCTGTCATTTTATGCTGTCCCCAACACATTTGCAAATGTTTATTGCAGTGCATTATTAGTCTGGTTTGAGTTCTCTGGCTTCTGGGACACCATCAATATTGTTTCCTCACCGGGACACCTCTTGGATTATCTGTTTGTCACCCTGTGTCATGGGGATCCAGCAGGTTGGGGTTAATAGGTGGCCCTTTCATGCACCCCAACAGTTCTCAGATGATGAAGATTTTGGACTGGGCCAACTCGAAGCTCTGGATCTGGGCCTGTGTGGTAGCTGAGCTGGTCAGCATCCTGGCTCTCCTTTAGCCAAAGCACCAGGGTTATTCTCCAGCATTGCTTTATCTAGGCCACCCAATGGCTCGACTTGGTTAGCTTTCATGTTCTCATGCTCTCTGGCTGGCTCACTGGTACTCATGCCTCCAGAGCCAGCTCCACTGTGCTGCCTAGTCAAGGCACAGGGCATACTCTCCCAAGTGCTGCAGCCAGTGAGGGTCTGGGTCAGCTCTTCTGCACTCTTTCCCTGGGTGTGGGTGGGTCTCCTGTGTTTCCTCCACCAGGCCTAGCACTACTGTCCTGACCAGGCAAGGGACAGGGCCTGTTCTGCTTTCCTGAGCGCTTCAACCATACTCCAGCCAGTGAGGGATAGGGTCAGGTCACCCTCTGTCATGACCCAGCAGGTGGAGGAGTGGGGGGTGAGGAAGCTGGAGGGCATCATACCTACAGCACCTCAAGACAGGGGTGAGGCAAGCTCTCACTTGTCTTTGTCCTCGGGGCTGGATCACCTGCCAGAGTCCTTGTCCAGGAGTTTAGTAACCTGGATGGAAATGTAGAATCAGCAAAAAGAAAGACTCTGACCACTGGTTGACGTTCAAGTAATTGGCCCTGAAGAGTGCCACCTGTCTTTATTTATACAGACTTTTAGAGCACTCAAACATGCACTTTCAGCTGGGCAGTGGTGGCTTACGCCTTTAATCCTAGCACTTGGGAGGCAAAGGCAGGCGGATTTTTGAGTTTGAGGCCAGCCTGGTCTACAGAGTGAGTTCCAGGATAGCCAGGGCTACACAGAGAAACCCTGTCTCGGAAAAAAACAAAAAACAAAAAACGAAAACCCCATGCGCTTTCAGACTTTTCTTTAATTTTTCTTTAATTATCCAAGAATCTCAACAAGTGTTTATTTATTAAAATTCATTTTAAGTTTCCCTTATTTCCTTGTGGTCAGTGATTAGCCTTTTTCCATATCTAAGGAGTATAGTATTATAATCCAAATGATGATGTCATAGCTAAGCACCTGAATATTGTAAGCCAAATGATTTAAATATCGCATTGCAAGGCAAATGATTATATCTAGCCAGGCATATCCAGTGTGAATTGTGCACAGGCTGGCAGCAGAGATGCAGTTTCTTTTTTCTTTTTTTCTTTTGTTTTTTTGAGACAGGGTTTCTCTGTGGAGTTCTGGCTGTCCTGGAACTCACTCTGTAGACCAGGCTGGCCTCAAACTCAGAAATCCACCTGCCTCTGCCTCCCAAGTGCTGGGATTAAAGGCGTGCGCCACCACCGCCCGGCAGACATGCAGTTTCAAAGTAAAAGACAATTAGAATCCAAACAAACTTTTTTTTTTTTTAAAGAGGGTGAGGGAAGAATTTAATTAGAACTAAAAATATTATTAAATGAAGCTGCTGGATTCAAAAATCAACATACAAAATTTGTGTTTCTATGTTCTAACAAATCATCTATCTGAAAAGGAAACCAAAAAAAAATGCCATTATAATGTCACCAAAAGGGATAAAATAATTAGAATAAATTTAACCAAAAGGTAAAATGCTTATATACTGAAAACTACAAAATAGAAATGACAAAAGATACAGAAACCTTCCTACCACACAGGCCTTACACAGCCAATCAGAGAAGTTCAGTCCACAATCATCAAGGCAGGAGCATGGCAGCATCCAAGCAGGCATGGTGCAGGAATTGCTGAAAGTTCTATATCTTCATCTGAAGGCTGCTAGCAGAAAATCACATTCAAGCAGCTAGGATGAGGGTCTTAAAGCCCACACCCCCAGGGGACACATCTACTCCAACAAAGCCACACCTATTTCAACAGGGCCACATCTTCTAATAGTGCCACTCCCTGGGACGAGCATATACAAGCTATCACAGTGTCCATCTGTAATCCAGTTCTAAGAGGCAGAGCTAGAGGATCCCCAAGCAAGCTGACCAGCAGACTGGTGAGCTGGTGATACAACTAAGAGACCCTGCTTCAGTTAATATGGAGGACAATAAAGGAAAGCATCCAACATTAACTTTTGACCTCAACAAGTATGTCCATGAGCAAGAGAAAGAGAGAGAGAGAGAGAGAGAGAGAGAGAGAGAGAGAGAGAGAGGCCTAAATATGTATTACTGATGATGAAGCCAATCATGTCATCAATCTTTCATATCTATCTAATGTATGGCTGCAATTCCATGGCATTCTAGAAAAGACAAAACTATGCAGACACTAAGAAAGGTCAGGGTATGTAAGGCCAGGCAGGGAAGAGGAAAAAACAGGCTGCATGCAGAGGACTTGTGTGTCTACTTGGAGAGTGCTCCAAACAAACTTTTGTATTTTTATCACCTTCTGATTCAACATGCTTGCAATGTATTTTAAGTTGTCTTTATGCCATAATCTGTCTAGTTTTACAGTATGGTCCTACTGTATACAACTTTTCTATGAAGAGTAGAAACTAACAATTAATACCTTCCCATCAACTTGTACTGTTCCCCTTGCCTAAGGCAAAGATGAATCTATCCAAGTTATATTTCTTTTAAGAGGTAGCACATTTTACTTACTAACTTATCCTATGGATGGACTAATTTGTCCTGAGAATGAACTGTTGACCTTTAGGTTCTATCTTCTTTCTCTCTTTTTAAAAATTGGATATTTTATTTACTACATTTTAGATGTTATTCCCTTTCCCCATTCCCTGTCCCCTCCCCCACTCCCAAGGCCCCTATCCCATCCCCCCCTCCTTTTTGCTTTTATACCATTTTAACTACATGTGAGTATTAAGATCAGTTTTAGGTTGAGGAACTAGCAATACAATAGATGCAAATAGTCAAGGAGCAAGCAAGACAATAAACACAAATAGTCAAAGAACAAGCAAGGCAATAAGCAAAATTCCGTGAACACTCCCATGATCACTGTTTCTAAGGGCTTATCAGGATGACCAAAATATCTGAGCCAACTTTCTTGTCCTAGCCCAAAGTCATTTTCATGCCTGAAGCCTACTTCTTTGTTCTAGCCTAAGATTTTGAGTCCTGCCTGAAATTACTTTTTTGTTCTAGCCTGTCAGAATTCTGCCTGAAGCCTACTTCCTTGTCCTTGGCCAATGTCATATTCCTTCCAAGCAGCCCATTTCCTTGTCCTTGGCCCATGTCATATTCCTGCCAAGCAGCCCCCAAATCTCCCCCTTTTTTATTTCATAAACAAGACTGAGCCTGTCTTAGGTCATTCTGACAAGAATGCCTTCCTTACTCATCATGGAATATACATTATCCAAAGCAATGCACTCATGTCTTAGGTTGGTAAGGCTCTGTGAGGATCTTACCCACCCTTGGCTTGCCAGCCTGTTAATTTAATAACTCTGTCTGGGGGTCCATTTTCAGGTTCAATCCATGTACTTTGGCTGCCAAATGTTGATGTTGTTAAAGACAAGCTTTAACACAAGGGGCAGGAGTAAAAGTATTCCCAGGACAAAAAGGGAACAATCAATCTGTATATGCCATTTTTGATGCTTGACCAAAATGGAAATACTGACCTCAGGCCATGGATAATTTTATTGGCATTATCTGCAGCATCAAAGCTCAGCAGAGCAGCATTCTTTAAATTCATAAACTCACTATGCAAAGTTAAAACATCCAGATAGGTGTTAGAATTATGCCAAATACCCTGCAAATGTCTTTAAACTTTTTCCTAGTTATAATGACTATCATTGTAAATTTTAGAAGTAACACAACTCCATTGGTATTTGGCATGACACTCAAGATGGCTCCTTACTCTTAAGCTCTGAACCTCTTTCCAATAAATAGGATAAAGAGCATCAATCCTATATTCCAATGCCTATCTAAATCCTCTTGTATACTCAACACACTAGTAACATTTTTTTTTCTAAATGATTAAGAAAAGTAGCTGTCTTCTTGTGTCAAAGCAATTGCAGAAGTGCTAGCAATTAATGTAATTAAAGCTGTTATACCAGCAATAATCAAGCCCACTACCCTTTTGCTTCTGCGTAAAGCCTAGCTCACTTCTTCCAGTACTTGCAAGCTTTTTCTTTCTTCTTCAGAAAACCAAGGTTCTATAATACTCAGGGCAATAAGACAAAAGCTGGCTGATAGATCCCCGTAACAGACATGCCATGTTTCAACACACTAACACAATTAGAAAGTGTACAATCAATGCAATTTATAATAAATACTGTAGAAGAAATAAAAGTCATTTTAACTTGACAATTAAAAGAGCCTTAAAACATGCACTAACACTTGTTTGAAATCCAGATCCTGTCCCAACTTTATCTCTTGCTAACATAACATCATAGAAAACTGCAGCTAACTTCCAAATATGTCTCTGAAAATGTCCAGAACCAGACTTCCAAATGAAGACTGATATTTCTAATATTGGATTGATTTCTAGACCAGTACATGATTGAGTCTGAATAACTGGTCCCATTTAAGAAAAATACAAGAGCCCTTATAACTTCTCTTTTTGATTCTCTGTCCCACAAGGTCTAAAAACTTGAGGCAAGGCAGCTTGTCCCATCTTGGGTATAGGCAAGCAAAGGTGGGTCAGGAACATATGTCCAATACAGCTTCCCACTAACGTTGTCAGGACACTCAGCAAGCTCACAGGTCAGCATCATTCTTTGTCAGCCTGTCTCACCAATCACTCTGGCAGCCACCATGATCCTGGGCATGTTAGTGCTCCTGGGAGTCAAGCCTCTTGAGTTTTGGGGGATTGGGCGCAGAGCTGATGCTCAAGGCCTGCTCAGGGCACTGGCACAGACTGGAAGGAACCCGTGCCACTGTCGGGGAGTCTCTATGTTCTTTTAATAGGTTTAAACTTTCCCTCTCTTCCGTATATTGGTAGGCTTAAGTCCTCAGAAGTAATTGATATTTCCAAAGCCTTTCCTATTTCCTCATACATCAGTTTTTGAGACCATCCAATAAGGCATCCTTTATAAAGGCCTTGATCAATCATGTCTTTACTTAACTTTTTATGTAAGCAGGAATCATAGCCCCCCTCTCCAGAGGATTGACACAGTTGTTCTGGATATCATTCCCACTGGTCCTTGCCAAGTGGGAGAGAAGTTCCAAGGGCCTTGCCTCCAGGAGGGCATCTCCAGGACGTTCATGCACCTTTCACAGGAAAGACAACCTGGCTCCCACTACTCACCCATGCCCTCTCCACCAGGACCAGCAAGTGTGCTGCCCCGTTGAGGTGCAGGGCCTGCTCTCCTGAGTGCTGCAGCCTGCGAGGGGCAGAGACTGAAGTCATTTTAAGCCTTTGGTTTTATTAGTACAGAATTTAGCATCAACTTGGTTTTAAAACAGTAGTTCTCAACCTGTGGGATTAAATAATCTCCCCTTGAGGATTAAATAACCTATTCACAGAGGTTGTATATAAGCTATCCTGCATATCAGAATTTACATTATGATTTATAACAGTAGCAAAATTACTGTTATGAATTAACAAAGAAAATAATTTTATGGTTGTCACCACAACCATATTAAAAATTAAAGGGAGAGTAGTCAAAGTGAAACTAAAACATCTCTGTTTGGCTTTCTCCTCTCCCCAGCTGTCTAGTTCATTTTATTTTATTTTATCTTATTCTATTTTTGAACTAAGTTCTCATGTGGTCCAGGCTAGTCATAAACTCACTCTAGCTAAAGATGACCTTGAACTCCTGATCTTCCTGCCTGCATCCCACAAGTGGTGGGGTTACAGGTGTGCCCCATTACAACTGATTTATGTAGTGCTGGGGTTCCTCATGCACGCTAGGCAAGCGCTATACCAGCTGAGCTATACCCCTAGTATTACTTTCTTGCTTGCAATTAAAAAAAAAAATTCTGTGTATGGCTGTTTTGCCTGCGTGTATGTATGTGACGTATGTGTGTACAGTGCCCTTGGGGTCAGGAGTGTGGAAGCCTGCACCTGGAGGTACAGACAGTTGTGACCTGCTTCGTGGATGTCGGGCACTGAGCCCTTTCCTACCCTTGCTTGCTTTTTTGTTGTTACTGTGTTTGTTTGCTTGTTTTGTTTGTTTTGTGAGACAGGGTTTCTCTGTGTAGCCCTGGCTGTCTGGAACTCACTCCATAGACCAGGCTGATCTCAAACCCACAAAGACCTGCCTTGCTTCTGCCTCCCAAGTGCTGGCATTGAAGGCATGTGCCACCACCACTCAGCTTGCAATTTTTATAGTAAAAATTTGAAATGACTTTTATAACTTTAAGATATAAAGGGTCATATTGTTAAGAACTTGGGACATTTTTAGTCATTTTAGAAAGTTATAAATAATGCAGTTTAAAATAATTGGAAATCCTATGTCTGCATCTATTTCTAAAATAGACTGATTTTAGAAGATCCACTTAGACTCACAGGTGCTAATCGACCCTTATCGACTAGATGTTGGTCTATATTTTGCACATTATCGACCCTTTAGTTAGTGAGACAGATGCTGCCGTACTTCTCCAGTGAAGCAGGAGAACTGCTACGGCCTTCCTCTCGTGCTGGGGATTGCCCTTTGCTACCAAGGACACAAAACACTGTGCCTGCCCAATTAGGCTGGGGGTCAGCCTTGTGAAGAGGTTAGTGGAGAAATGAATGCAGGCAATTGCATGAATTCTGGGGGGAAAAAGCTCCAGACATTTTAAAAAGACAGGATACTTACTTTATACTAAAACTGTATCTCCTGGTTTACAGGTAAGATCTCTACAAGCTTGGCAACAGACAGTGGAGCAGCGTCTAGTTTCCTGGCATACTGATGTGCCTCCTATATCAAGTACTCTGGTGTCACCTAAGCCTCCGTTATCTCCACAACATCAGGACCCCTCTTCCGATCGGAATTCGGATTGGTTCATTGCTGAGGATGAAGCTCCCCAAGGGAAGTCAGTGCCGGACTTTCCCGACTCTGGTTTTCACTCCTCCCTGGCAGAACAAGTTCACTGTTTGCAGGATTCTTTGGATTTTGAAAAAAGTTTGGTAGAAAGCAGCGAAAACTCCGTGTTGGGGAATTCTGCTGACACAGTTAAATGTGTTAAAGACCCAGACTCAGAGGCCACAGCTGAGGAGCACAGTGACTGCAGTAAGGAAGGCTCAGTCAGTGAGCAGGACAACACCCTGCTCCAACAGTATTTAACTTCGGTCCAGCAGCTGGATGACGCTGCGGAGATGGCAGATTCTGCCGATGTGGCAGGAGACAATAAGTGTCACCTAGCTTGTTCTCCGGAAAGGTTAGATGCCTCCTCTGACAGTGAGACTCAGAGAGTATCTCCTACTTTTCAGGAGGAAATTAGTCAGATGTCAGAGAATTGTAAGTTAAACGAAGAAGCCCAAGGGCAGCCTCCGGAATGTGACGCTTCATTTCAGGTGCTGCATGTGGGTGTCACTGTGTAACCTGTCTGATTAACTGGGAAGCAGAAATTCACTTCGATTTTCTTAATGTTCTCAGTTTCTTTTGCAGGGGAGCAACCCTTTCCCCCGTTTTGTTATTCTTTATATACAACCTGTACTCTTGTCCCACACTTTTGAGATACTAGCTACTGAACTACATCTTCATCTTCATTGTACTACTGTACTAAACAATATTGATATTAAAAGGCATATGCACTTTATTTCTTAATAATTACACCAATAATGTTTCCTTTACATCCGTACTGCCTTTCAGAAACAGTTTCTTGAAGTAGCTTGGTTATTTTAATAGGAGAACTTGGTTCTTAACTACATGACGAGGGGTATATCATGTGAGGGGTGATGAGGATGAGGGTTATGGACAACTGAGATTTCCCAGGCAGTCTCCTTGGGCTAAAACCTTGGTTTTTCACACTGAGTTAAGGAAAGCCTTCTGATATAGGAACACTTAGGGAGAATAAGGTTTAGTGTGTGTGTGTGTGTGTGTGTGTGTGTGTGTGTATATGTGTGTGTGTGCTGACAGTTAAACCCTTAGCCTTGAGAATGCTAAGCATGGGCTCTGCCACTGAACTGTTCACCTAACTCCTAGATTATAAGTTTTAAGTGGGGTGATTAAATTGCCTCATGACAAACTTTAGCTAATTTGTGGATCAGTTCTGAAGTGAAGTGTTCCATACAGGATTAAAATCAAGCTTACTTGGGCAAGGATATTTCTCTTTGATATGGAGGAAGGAGACATGAGAGGTATTCACTTGGAATCATGCTGTTCAAATCTCTCTTTTTATTACATACTTTTTTTAGGCTGTTGACATTTATGTGCCAATATTTGGGAAGAAATAGATTGTAAGAAATCAATATGTATTCATCATTATGTTCTTGCTTTTATATACTTCACCAGAAGAGCCAAAGGTACATTTTGTGTGTGTGTTTGTATGTGTGTGTGTGTGACTGTGGACCAGATCTATGGCCCTGTGCATGCTAGGTAAGTTCTGTACCACGGAGCTGTGTCTCAGTCCTTATTTCACTCATGACCTTTGTCCCATAGTGAAGAACATTTAAAATCCTGATAGACTGGAAATGATTTTTTTTCTAAAGGATTTTTTTTTTATCTAATCTCTGAAAAGTACCCCATTTGGAGGACAATTTACTGGTGACTAAGAAAAAATAAATTAAGCTGGGCCTAGTGGCGCATGCCTTTAATCCCAGTACTTGGGAAGCAGAGGCAGGTAGCTCCCGATGAGTTCAGTGACAACCTGGTTTACTAGTGAGTTCTAGGTCAGCCAGGGCTACATGTGAGATCCTGTCTCAAAAAAAAAAAAAAAAACACAAAAAAACCCCAACAAAACAGTAAAAGCAGCAGTAGTAACAACAATAATAGAAAAGAAAAAAAGAAAAGAAAATAATAAAAATTATCTTCAGGAATAATAATATTGTGCTTGAATGTGAAGATCTGTCAATCAAAGGTGACATTTAGGAACTTGGCATTATATCTATTAGAATTTAGAATGTTCTGCTATCATTAAATAGCACAGCCCAGATCTGATTGTTCCAACTGTGGACAAGCAACTGTTTCAAATTCTGGCAATATTCTGATCTCTAAACTTAGGCGCTAATATCACCCATTTATTCTGTTAAAGCCATTAGCGCCCCTTTAATTGAAAGTATATAAAACAAAAGTTTTGGTCCTTCCAAAATAGAATTGAGGACCACATGGTACTTGCTGAGAGGATCATTTCTACGTTATGGCGAGCTGTGCTTGCTTGCTTAGTTCGTAAATATGTAGCACTCAGGTTGAGGAGGCTTCCATTTCATTCTCAGAAATCCAGAATCCTTTGAAAAGGACATGTTTTCTATGTTTTATAAACATGACAACAGTCTTGACTTCAAACTATTTTCTCTAGTATAGACATGTAATATTGAATGCTTGATGGATAAAAACTGAAAATTTAACTCTGAATAATAATTACCTTTTATAATTTTGCATTTCTTTTTAAAATATTTGTGTGTGTGTATGTGAGGGAGTATCTGTGTGTGTGTGTGTATGTGTGTGTGATAGTGTCTGTGTGAGTATGTGAGAATATATGTGTGTATGTGTGAGAGTTGTGTGTATGTGTGCAGTGTATATGTATAAGAGAGTGTGTATGTGTGAGAGATTGTATGTGTACACGTGAGAGCTTGTGTGTGTGTATGTTTATATGTGAAAGTGTGTGTTGGTATGTGTGAGAATTTGTGTGTGTATGTGTGCAAGGGAGAGTGTTCATGCATGCGAATGTGCCCCCTGGAGGAAGCCAGAAGTGGGCGTCTGCTCCCTCGAACCTGGAGTTAGAGGTGTTTGTGAGCCGTCCTTCAAGCCCACCTTTCATTTGTTTTTCAATAGGTGATAAGGAATTTTCTTATTTTTCTATTTTTATAGTTAAATGCCTCATTTGCTGCCCACAGTTAGAGAAAAGCATCCCACTGCGGTGGCACCAAAACCGTGTCACGGCACATTAACTTCAGAAAAGTGGCTGCCTCGCCATGGTTGAGCTTCCCTGAGTGCCGTTCTGGTAGCCGCTTCTTCCTTTACTTAAGTAATCGCAGATACAACCATTTCATATGATAGGCACCGTCAGCAGAACTTACTGTTCTTTTGTCTGTTTTTCTAGTCTGAAAATGGCATTCAACGCATCTTTGTGAAAAAACTTGGCAGATATGATAATTGTTCGTATTCTGCTTTACCTCTCTTTGATTTTTGCTAGGCTTTAGAAGTATGGGAATGGGAAGTAGCCTGCTTTGAGCTGCAGAGAATCTTGAATGTAGGTAAAAATGCAATACGCTAGAACGTAGGAAAACTAAGGCAGAGACTTAACGTATATTTATTGGTTTATATAATTTAAAGGTAACTTATGTAACTCAGGAATAGTAATTTATGTGACTCTGGATTATTTGTCTGGCTGGAAAGAGAACAGACCAGGGAGTCTGGAGAGTTGAACTTTGATCTTGGCTTTTTTTGATTGGAGAGATTTTGTTCAGTTGTGTTGTTTTGACTCAGATAAATTCTCTTTTTTATGGAGTATTTGATTATCAGTTGGAATTACTGCAGAAGCATAAACTCATACCATATAGACAGGCAGTGGTGGCGCATGCCTTTAATCTCAGTGTGTGGGAAGCAGATGCAAGAGAATCTCTGAGTTTGAGACCAGCCTGGTCTACACAGAGAATCCCTGTCTCAAAAAACCAAACAACCAAACCAAACCAACCAAAACCCTCCAAGCCCCCTTACCCCCAAAACATCATACCCTGTGAGAATCAGAAAGAATCTTGAGATTATCTATTGCCATTACTATTGTCGTTTTTATTATCACTGTTATTATTACACAATGCAGGAGAGGTGCTGGCCTTATGGCGGGGACTGACTCCATTTTGAAGAAGAAACAGAAACCTAGGGATGATAACCAGCTTGTCTTGAGGTTGTAGTAGTCAGCAGTAAACTGAAAACAGGTTTGTGTGTTTCAAGCTTTCCATACACCTTCTCTGTTAATCTTTACAGTAGTGAGTAAGTTGCTGCATTTTAAAGAGGAAAAACAGCTTTTAAGAGGGGTCCTTTGGCCAGGCAATGGTGGCGCACGCCTTTAACCCCAGCACTTGGGAGGCAGAGGCAGGCAGATTTCTGAGTTAGAGGCGAGCCTGGTCTACAGAGTGGGTTCCAGGACAGCCAGGGCTATACAGAGAAACCCTGTCTTGAAAACAAACAAACAAACAAACAAACAAACCAAAAAAACAAAAACAAAAGAAAAAAGAAAAATAGGGGTCCATTAATGGCAGAGTTGTAGCAAACAGCTAAATTTTTCGGAACCTTGAATGAGTGTTCTCAAAAAAAAAAAAAATGGGACTAAAGTTTGTTTAAAGTTTCTTAAAAGTTTGTTGGTATAGAGCAATAATAGCAGCAGGGAATGGCAGTGCACACATGTATTTTTGTTTTTGTTTGTTTGTTTTTTGAGACATGGTTCTGTAGACCAGGCTAGCCTCCACCTCGGATATTTGCCTGCCTCTGCCTCCCAAGTGCTGGAACTAAAGGCATGCAGCACCATAGCCCAGCAGTAATACACACTTGTATCACTTGTAGTCACAGTACTTGGGATGTCAAGGTAGGAGGATCTAGGAGTTCAAGGCCACCTTCAGCTACATAGTGAGATTCAGGCTAGCCTATGCTACCTGGGAATCTGAATCCAAAAACAGCAATAGTAAAGTTAAAACTTTAGGAAAGAATCACTGTATCTTAATCATTTATTTGATGACAACTAGTCTTATAAGATTGCCAAAGTAGATAAAACTTTCTCAAGAAATACTGAATTTGATGTTTCATGTTGCCTTTTATAGAGGAGCAGATGGTAAGAATTTTACTCTCCCAGTGTGAAAAAGATCTAATCATGACAGCTGACTGTATTCAAGTAGTTTGCTCTTATATGTCTAACTACATAGGACACTATAGCATGCATGTTTTTGAAAATGTTTGGCTACATAGTTGTTTATTTGTAAATAACTTTGTTCTTTAATTATATGGTGCTGTTCCTGAGTGTATGTTTCCCCTAGATTTATTTGAGGTTAATTTTAAATACATAAGCATCATAATAGCACACTCTTCTGAATAGCATACTCTTCTGTTACCTAAGTAGGGCAAGTCTTCTACTTTTCATAAATGCTTTCAGGAAGATACAGCTTTAAATATTATATTATCTCTCCTTGTAATTTTTACATAAAATATTAAGGTTGGATTTATAACAATAATATATATTTTTCCTGAAATAGGAAGGGGAAATACAGTCATTGGATTAGTTCTCATTCATAAAGAAAAAAAGAGTCTCAGTTACATGGTTGTTTAATGTATATTCTTATTTTGCTACATCTGTGTTAAAAGAAGTTTATTGCAGTTATGTTTTAAACTTTAAATTCATAGTACTTTTATTTTTTTGAAACAAGGTCTCTCTAAAAAGCCCTGGTTGTCCTGGAACTCGATATGTAGACCAGGATGGCCTAGAACTCACAGAGATACTGTTCGCTTCTTCATCCTGAGTGCTGAGATTAAAGGCATGCACCACTGTGCCCAGCCATGGTACCCTTATTCTTGAAGTGAAGCAGAAGTAGTTTGTAAGGAACATTTTAAATTTTTTCTTTTTTTGAGATGAGGATCTTATTATGTTGTCTAACTCCTGGCTTCAAATGATGCTCCTGCCTCAGCCTTCCAGAGTAGTTGAGCCTATTGGCATAGAAACATTTAAATTGTAAATTTTAATATTAAAGCCTATTGTGCCATATTACAGTTAAAAATCAAGTAAACAAGGTGATTCTCAGAGCCCTGGAGAGAGATCGATCATCATCTTTTTAGGGTGAGGTACTTCTTATTGTTAATGGGTAGAAATCACACTGAATTTTAATTCTTTTATTACTTCTAGTGGATAGAATTACTCCTTAGAGTGGCCTTGTTAATATATTTCTTTGGATGTTTTGTAATAATTTGTGTGTGTGTATGTGTGTGTGTGTGGTGCTGGCATTCTAGACAAGCACTGTACCACTTAACTGCATTGCAGCCCTGTGTTCCAGAATATCACTGATGTTGGCAATAAGAGTTTAAAAATAATTTGGTTTTGCACTATTTCTTGATTTTTTTTTGTAAATGTTAGTATAAACAGAGTAAGACTTAGGTGGCCGAAGTCTGTTTTATGAAGGCTTACTGTTTTATATTGTACTCTTCGTTTGTTTTTGAGTCTGTCTAATTTTAAATAAAAGCTTTACACATTTAGGTGTGATCTCTGGTTATTTCAGTGATCAGTAGCCACGGTTATTACTCATTGTGCTCACGGTTAATCGGTAGGTAAAGTTCAGAACAATTTTACTTCAGAAAATTCATATACAAAAAGCATGAGACTCTGTTCCAAAGCATTGTCCTTTCTCCACAAAGGAAGCATGGGGATTTTACCCAAGGGACTCTACGTATTCATCTGAAGGTGAGTTCATTTAGAAGCACACTCAGTTAAGAAGTAGATTCATGCCTGGTGGTGGTGGTGGTACACGCCTTTAATCCCAGCACTGGGGAGGCAGAGGCAGGAGGATCTCTGAGTTCAAGGCCAGCCTGGCCTACAGAGTGAGTTCCAGGGCAGCCAGGGCTACACAGAGACCCTGTATCCAAATCAAACCAAACCCAACCCAACCCAACCCAACCCAACCCAAACCAAACCGAAGAACATTCCTGAACACTATCAGTTTAAAGTCATAATGATGGACATATTATTTTAGGTGTGCTTAGCTCTAGGTCATGTTACAATGATGGACAGAAATGCCTCTGGACAAGATCAGCCTGTGCTATAAAGGTCTTTTTTTTTTTTTTTTTTGGGTTTTCGAGACAGAGTTTCTCTGTGTAGCCCTGGCTGTCCTGGAACTCACTCTGTAGACCAGGCTGGCCTCGAACTCAGAAATCCGCTTGCCTCTGCCTCCCAAGTGCTGGGATTAAAGGTGTGTGCCACCACTGCCTGTCGATAAAGTTTTATAGACAGTTTTTAGATGGTGGTTTTAGTGTTGTTTGCCTTTTTAAAGATTTAGTTTTACTTGTATATGGGTGTCTAGTTTGCATGTGTGTCTGCCCATCACATGTGTGTGCTTATGGAGGCCAGAAGAGGGTATTGGAGTTACAAATAGTGTGAAACACCGTGTGTGGGGGTGCCGGAAACTCACCATAAAGTTTTAGCTGAGACTAAAGGCATGGGTATGTTGAAGGTGTATTAACTCGGGCCTTTGCCTCTGAAGGTGCCTGCCTTCCATACTCATGAACAGATGACCTTTGGCTGGTGATACTTGATTCTTTCTGCACCCAGCACATGCCTACATTTATGTGATCATGACAGGCTATGCCTGGCACTTCATACTCTTCCCTTCCCCTTCCCCTTTCCCTTCCCCTTCCCCGTCCCCGTCCCCGGCCCCGTCCCCTTCTCCTTCCCCTTCCCTTTCCTTCCCTTTTGTCTTCTTCTTTTTTTTTTTTTACAAATCTTTTTATTGATTCTTTGTGAATTTCATATCATGCACACCAGTCCCACTCATCTCCCCATCCCTTTTATCTGCTCACCAACCTTGCAACCTCCTCCCAAAAAGAAAACAGACAAATGTAAAAATAAAAGAAAAACAAACGAAAATCATCTAGCTGTGTGTGGTGGTAGCTGCCTTGTGTAATGAGTCATTGGTCTGGTTTTGAGGCCTCTGGCTTCTGTTACACTATCATTTCTGGATCTTCGTTGGGACTCTTCTCAGATATCCTGTTGTTGTCTTGAGTATTGGAGATCCTGCAGCTTTGAATCTGCAGGACCAGCCCTTCACACACACTAGCAGTTCATAGATTGGGTGGGTGTGGAGGTAGGTCAGTTCAAAGCTCTGGATGTGGGCCCGGGTGGGAGCTGAGTTTGCCTGCCCATCAGCACTCCTGTGCCCACACCACCAGGGCCTGCTTTCCTACTTTGCTCAGGCAAGGGGTGGGGCCAATTCTGCACAGCCCTGGACATCAATATGGTCTCAAGGGTCAGCCCAGACCAGGAATGTCTACGTGGCCTTTGGTAGTAACATGGGCTACAGACATAGATGCAGACCCCTGGCCCTCTTGGCAGCATAGATTGGGACTTCACCTTGGCCTCAGGTGGTATCTCATATTGTTCACATTAGGCTGTTCCTTATCGCCTTCATGTCTCATGTCTTCAGATCTGCCTCTCTTCATAGTACACAAACTATTTCGATTCTTTTTTCCTATCTCTCCATCACATACTCGGACATTGTAGTGGTGCCATAGAGGGCTGGGACACAAGGCAGGTGGGCCTCTGCTTGTCTTCCACTTGCCCACACTGCATGGTGGTGAGTGGGTCTCTCCCTCTTCTCTTCTCTTCTCTCCTCTCCTCTCCTCTCCTCTCCTCTCCTCTCCTCTCCTCTCCTCTCCTCTCCTCTCCTCTTCTCTCTTCTCTCCTCTTCTCTTCCTTCTTTCCTTCCCATTTCATTCTTTCCTCTTCCTCTTCCTCCTCCTCCTCCTCTTCATCTTCTTCATTTGTTTTTGAGACAGGGTCTCACTGTGTAGCTCTGGCTGTCCTGGAACTCAATTATGTAGACCCAGGCTGGCCTCAGAAACTACAGACATTTACTCGCCTCTGCTGGGACTAAAGATGTACACCATTATGCTAGCTGACCCATACTTTTGAGCTGTGTTGGGTGGTGTGGTCTCTGAAGGTCGTCTTAACAGAGGCAACTACGAAGTGTTCAAACCAGCAATAGCTATCAAGTTGTGGAAAAACCAGCCGTAGGCACCAGCTTATCTGAACATCTGAAGAAGCAGCTGACCAGCCGAAGCATCTCCAGGGCAGGAAGAGAAGTGGAAACAGAGAAACCAGAACTGAAAGCTGGCAAAAGGTAGTAATCCTCCCCACAACCCCCCAAAAGTGAACATGCTAGCCCTCATCCCTCTAACCAGAGATGTAGCAAATCCTCAGGCCTGAAGGTCTCAGACCCCAGGTTGAGAGTTGTAGTACAGGCTGCTTGTCAAGGGTTAAGGGTCTCAAAGAAGGCCTGCATAGGGGCTGTAACACTAGTATGGTCTGATCCTCAAGGCATAGACAGAGACTGATAGTAGAGGGTGCCACTTGCTGTCACTCACTGGTGCTCAGTGCATGGGTTGAAGAAATGGAAGTATATTCAGCCAGCTGATGGTGACAGGGGACCAGGGTGGGGTGGGGTGAGGAGGGGTGGATCAAGCCCAGAGCGTTGCACATACCAGATAAGGGTCCACTATTCACTTAGTACTTAGTCTCAGAATCTATACTTTTGTTGTTTTTAAAGTCAGGGTTTCTCTGTGTAGCCTTGGTTGTCTTGGAATTCAACCACTGACCAGACTGGCCTCAAACTCAAGAGATCTGCCTTCTTCTGCTTCCTGAGTGCTAGAATTAAAGGTGTGTGCTACCACCAACCCGGCAGAATCTATAAGTTTTTAAATATAAATTTTTATTACTCCTTTTAGAACTTCATGCAATGTGTTTTAATCATTTTCAGTCTCTACTCCCCCGTGATCCGCTTTCAACTCCCTTCACTAACTCTGTGTTCTCTTAATTAAAATTAAAAACAAAAAAAAACCCAAAAAACAAAACTCTTAGTCCAGTTTGTGCTACACGAACACTTAACAGGTGTGGGGTCATTCACTGGAGAGTGGTTGATCTACCAGGCCCTTAAAGAAAGCAGTATCTACTTCTCCCAGAAGCCATTATTGGGTCTTCAGTTAACGAGGGTACACATGAATCCTTTGTCCTGCTATGTTAGAATGTTTGTGGGTTTACTTTTGTTCATGTCTGTGCACAGGTGCTCTGCGATCATGAACGCAGGGGTCTTATCATGTCCTGGAGACAGTTGTTTTGCTTCAGTCTTTCCTGACCTCAGGCTCTTAGAGCTCCGTGGTCAATAAACAGAAAGACGATTAATGACAGATGTAATATATTTATTTATTTTTGGACTATAATGCTTTATAATTTCTGATGAAAAAATATTTTCACTTATATTTTTATAAAGTAAGTCATACTTGAGAAAACATTCCTTGATTATTTTTTCTTTTATTTTTTATTAGTAACTTTTTAAAAATGTTAATCAAAGGCTTTATATGTTTGGTAATGCTCAATAACAAGGCCCATACAATCAGAAGTGTAGCTCAATACTCAACCTAGATAAACCAACTATCTTTGACTGGAGGAGACACCTGACTCCATGTCCCTCCCCATCCCCCTTGTCCCCTAGCTCCTCCTCTCCTCCTCCTCCTCTCCTTACTCCCCCTCTTCCTTTCCTTACTCCTCCCACCTTAGCTCCTCCTACATATCACCTTTCCTGTTAAAATAAAACTTTTCTCTCAAAATACAATTAGAGCATAACTATACCAATTTGTATCAGTAAGGTACAAGATAGACCTAATACCCAGTCCAAGATTTTGTTGACTAACCAGAACCTCTGTCATCACTCCTAACTAAAAGACTTAGTTCTGCTGTAGAGCATCCTCTGAGGACTGGTCTTCAACAACTTCAGTAGCATTGGCCCTTTCTGTAAATCTCCAGGGCTGTGTCCTTGAGCCTGGGCTGTTGTCCTTCTGTTGTCCCTCCACCTCCAGCCCAGATGACCAGCTGCTGCTGCTCATCCCTCAAGGAGTCTGGGTGCACGCTGGTAATAGACACTGGACTCAAAACTCTTGAGTGTCCTGTTCCTTTCTTTAAAGGTACCTTATCTTGCTGGGTGTGGTAGCACACTGGTAATGAGAGCTCTTGGGAGGCTGGGGCAGGAAGATCTGGAGTTGAGAGTCAGCCTGGGCTCTTCAGTGAGTTCCAAATTACACAGCAAGACCCTATCCCTTAACAACAAAGGAGGCAGTGGGGACAGGTTCCTTGGATGTCAATGTTCCATTTTTCCTTCCTCAGTTTAGTGAAGTTTCCCTAGATTCCATGAAAAAAAAATGGGAAGAGGTTATGCCCAGGCCTTGCCCTGGCTCTTAAGACTGAGGAAAACAAGAGGTTGTGAGTATCTATGGTTTGCTCTGTGCTTGATAATTGATTGACTGTGATCTGCCTCTTGACTATTTTGATAGGCCTTTTCAGTGATTTTTTTTTTTTTTTTTTGCCACATCACACTCTTTACCCAGTACCTTTCCTTCAGGTGTAGAAAGTGTATTTGCCCCACTTTTTCTGGTGGAAAATCTATTGTTCATGGCATGAGTCTGCAGGCTTATGATAAAAGCGAGAACCCTCTTAGACCTGTGTTGAGTGTCTCCAGCCTGGTCGCTGTAGTTTTCTGTTCCAGCTCCTAAGGAGTACAGATGGTTGTTTACTGCTAAGGGAGGCCCAGGGCTCTGGCTCCTGCCTACCTGCTTCTCCTGTCCCCTGCCACTGCCCAAACCAACCTCCCCAGCTACTGCACAGTTGTCACCCACTGACTTTGCCATTCCTCAGTCAATTCCTGTTTCCTCCTGATGTGGAGGCTGCATGGGTTGCTCTCACAGTGCTTTCCCTAAGCCTGCATGGCTGCTACCTCACTTGTGGTTATTTAAGCTTATCAAGATTTTTAGAGTGACTAGAAATGTCTCCTGCTCCTGAAGCCCATTTACCTCTTCTCTTGGAAGGCAACTTACCTCTCCCTGCAGCTTTCTGCCCTCGGCAATCTAGCTAAGTTTCCTACTCCTAGAACTTGAGGAAGAAATCCTTAGCAAGAGCTTTGGCTGTCTTAGAAGTGAGCTAGCTTAAGTCCATTTTTGTGCCTCTAACTCAAAGAAGTAGAGTGAGCTGCGTCTCTGGAAGCTTTCTGTTTTATATCAACAGCTCTATCTATTTTTAAAGCAATGTCACTTTGTTTTGTTTACACATGTATTAAATATTTGTCAAGATTACTATTTTGTTACTCTGTGAAGTTGGTTGCTTGTTTCACCAAATAAAAGTTATTTTAATGTTGCCAAAGTTATTTATAAGAACTAGCAATTAGAGGAATAAAGCATTTTGTGAAAAAAAAAAAAAAGACTTAGTTCTGAACCTGGCTTTTTTCTTGGCTTTAGAATGAATGTCAGCTGAAAATCATCCTCTCAAATCTTTTCTCTAAAAGCAAATAGCCGGGATTGGCTACGAGACTATAAGTCTTCAACCCCATCAGAAATCCAGAATGACTGAATTAACTGAAATTATGAGAAGCACAAAGCATAGCTTCTAAAACTTAGCCAATTTATAGAGACCACTGAACACCTGGACAGTCCCTATACTACAAAACATTGGAGCATCCGATCTTCAGCCTTTTGGCCTAGGATCATCTGACAGACCTAGTGATGCAGAGTTATTAAGGGCTAATTACTCTGCCTTGGCAGATATAATCAGTCGACTATTCTGCAAGTATCTCCTTTTCAGGACAGTAATTTATCTGTAGATGAAAAGAGGCAATTCTTGCCTAGTGGCTGTCTCACCACAGACAGTTGTAATTTATACTGATTCTTTTTCAACTTGGGGACTAAGTCTGAGGGCAGGCTTTTTTTTTCCTCCAGTATTTTGCTCATATTACAAGACCAATCCCACTGTGTTCTATGATCTTTCGAGAAACACAGCAAAACCAGGAACGTCTTTCGTCCCACACAGGCCCTTCTGTCCTCTAGGGACTCCTCAGCATCTCAAACTGCTTTTGACATAAAATGTCCAATCTAGGATAATCCAGCATTGAGGGTGGTTTGGGTAGAATATTCTGGCACTTTTGCCAAGAGACTAACTTCAAAGAGAGAAGCTTCAAGACAGCTGCTATCTCTATGCTCACGTTTGGCAAGCAGTGTTTCTCTGGTACCAGTAACTTGCCACTGATGGGTCAGCGTTGTAGTTAGTTCTCAGGCAGAGAACCAGCTGAGGGGCGCTCCAGAGAAACGCTGATGTTCGAAGGTCATCTGCATTTGTGTCTCCAAAAGGATCCAGCCCTCGGGCTAGAGAGTATCTCCGGAGGTACACAGTCATCAGAACACAAGCTCCCTAGGGCGGAGGTTAGCACAGGCAGTGCCAACTCCTTTAGCTCGCCACTGCTGGGCACATCACCCAGCTTGCGCGGCTGTCAGTCAACATCCCTGCCCCGCCCCGCTCCGCCCGTAGTCGGACCAATCGTAGCCGGGGGTCGGGGGTGAGGCGCCGTAGCGCGGTCAGGAAGCGGGGAAAGAACGGCTTGGAGCGGAGGCCACTGATCGGAGCGTCCACATCCCGTGGGAGGGCTAGCGACCAGAGAGACCGGAGACCTGGTGAGTGCGAGCTGCGACTGTGCGCGGGGCGGGACGGAGCCTGTCCGGGGATCGCCGGGTGCGGCGTGCCTCGTGCGCCCCGCAGCTGCAGAGCCCTGTGTTCTGCGCGCGGACCCCGGGTCCTTAACGTCCCCGGCCCGGTGTAGGGAGCTGCGGTCCCCAATTATGTGAGAGCCCAGGGGCAGAGGCCCGGACCGAAGACAACAAGCAGAGAGCTTCAGCCCTGGGCTGCAGCTGCCAAGGTCCGGAGGTTCCGAGCCGCTGCAAAGAGGATGCAGGGCGAGCCTGAACATCTTCATCTTCAGTTTCTCCACTTAATGCAGCTCTGCAGCGCCTGGTAGCAAGCACCTCAGGTGACCTGCACCGGAGAGCGCAGCCAGGCCCCTGTATCCCCCACCCCCACCCCATACTTCTCTTCTTTTTCCCACACCCAGTGCAGATAGCTTGGCGACACCGCTTAGTCCCTATCGCCAGTCTCATCGCTGCTAGGGCGTCAGCTGCCTCTTTTCATGTCTCGTCATACTTTGGACTATTCAGGCCTTACTGAGCTGCAGTTTTGGAGGCGTCAGAGTAGTCATGTAGGGAGAAACGAGTGTGTGACAGTACTTTGTGTGATGTTGAGATCTTGGCTTGTGTTCTATCTCTGCTTGATTTAAGTTCAGAAGGACAGTGGTGCTAAGAGACATTGTGAGGCAGGATTTTGCAAAAACTGTAATTTCCCCCTTGCTTTTCACCAACAAAAGATTATTGCCATGTTTCCAATAGATAAAGAATCACACTGCCCTGGTGATTTCACTCTCTTTCTATTGACATTATTTGTCATTTGGAGTATTAGGGTGTCTTTGAAGCTGGCAAGATGCCCGGACCCTCATGACTGTCTGATTCCTCTCAGGAGAGGTCACCCCATTCTTTAACCCAGCAGTGTGGGGCTCTGCCCCCTTTTGACTGGATTTACCGTCTTCTTTCCATGTCTGTTATCTTCACAATTTCCTCTGGGTTGACAAAGTGCTGTGATCTGTTATTGAGAAAGGAACTGAAGGGATAGGTCACTGAAGAAGGGAATGGCTGTCCCTAGTGCTCCAGAATCTGTTGTCCTGAGAGACCATGGCAAGGCACAATTCAAAATTCATTTTAGTGCCACCAGCACTTGCCAACTGAAGTAAGTAATACCCCCTGGCCACTCTATTTAGAGGTTCTTCTACTTGACCATATACTGTAACTATCTAGGGATATCAAGGGTTTCAAAGCAAGCAATGCCAAAGGGTGCCTAAGCTGTAGACATACTACAAGCAGCACCAGCAAAGGTGTTGACTTACTAAGATATAAAGAAAATTCATTTGCAGAGAGCAAAGGCAAAGGCCAAACGCAAGCTGGAATGTGATTCTACTTTGTGGTTCCTGGGGATCATACTCCGGCTGCCGGGCTTGTCAGGAAGCACCTTCACCTGCTGAGTCACCTCACTGGCCCAATTTTACAGAATTATCATTTCTAATAAATGAAGAGCCTACCTTTTCAAGGTAGCAACAATCCCTTGGCTTACACTAAACAATGTTTCTAAATGTATACCCTTGTCTCTTACTAAGGTCTATAGTAGCCTGTGTTTGATCTCCAGCCAAAGGCTACTGGAGCAGTAGATACTTTAAACAAGCTTTTATCAACACTGGCACACAGACTGGAACGACTTTCAGCTGTAGCCTGTGAGGGAACAGTTTAGAGGCAGCAGAAACTGGAGTTGTAAAAATGGAGTTCTTTCCGATCCACCTCCTAAACAGTAGAGTAAATCTGATCAGGCTTTCCAGAGTAACGTCAAAATAACCGAGGAATGAAAAGAACAGTAACAGTAGCTGGTGTAGAAAATATCCAATAAAATAACAGATGAGGGTCAGAGGAGGCTCAGCAAGGAAAACTTCTTGCCTTGAAGATCAGTGTTCTAAGTTCAGTTTCCAGGACCCCCATGGTAGGAAAGAACTAACTATTATTAGTTGTCCTCTGACATCCACATGTGCGCACACTCACACACACACACACACACACACACACACACACGTAAATTATAAAAATAATTAAAAAATTTGAATGGTAGATGATAATGATAATCAGGATTGCCTGCCCCTTCTAAACTCAGAAGATGATGTCAACTCGTCTGCATTTCCGTGCAATATAAGAACTGAAGATAAAAAGTGCATACATGAACATTGTCTTAGTAAGGGTTTCTATTGCTGTGAAGAGACACCACCACCGAGGCAACTCTTTTTTTTTTTTAAATCAAATCATAATTTTTACTTATTCACACAGGGGCTATAAACACAAAAAGGCAGGACGTGGGGAAGGGGATGACACTGGAGCGTGGGTGTTCAGCGGGAGTACAGATATCTTTCAGAACAGGGTATCGGCTGGGTGAAGGTTCAAGGGACAGGTCACTATACTCTGCCTATGATTCACGTGTCTTTATCTAAGTTGGTATTATCCACAAAGGCTACCTATTTACAAGGTCTGTGACTACTCAGGCTGGTAAATTTCCACAAAAGCTGCCAGTTTACAATAGCTTATAGCCATCTGTTTCAATGTTTTTCCACAGAGACCCAAGACTTGATGTTAGTATACATGTATGACAGACCTATTGCTGATGTTAGGCCTATGGCTGATTTTAGGCCTTCAGTATATAAGCAGGGCTGCCCCTGACATCTCCTCCCTTCTTTAAGTATAGAAGGGCTGTGGTGATTCTAATCTTGCGAAGGCAGTAATTGAAGGGGACCTTGTAATGGCTCCGGTTTCCCTGTCGTTGACCAGTGAGGCATGAGGGCCATATCCATCCTGATGTCTTTTTCCTGGAGAGGGGATACTTTTGACATCAACCCCTATGAAGTCAGGCTTGTCCCTTAGGGAACCTAGAGAGATATTTTTAACATTTATTTATATTCCCTTGCAATGCTTAGCCTCACAGCCTAAGCAAGAATTCAGATCACCTGTCAGAGGGGGTTCTGGGTGGCCCCTCTCTGCCTGGTCTAGGGGCAGAAGTACCCTCTTTTAGGTTGGGTGGAGATGGGTTTTGGGAGCACCCTGGATACAGTAACAACCTCATCTTGAGTCTCGTGGTCCTCCATAGCTAACTTATGATAATGTATCTGAATAGGTTTTGCAACGAAATTATTTATCTGTTGTTTCACAAAGTTAGTCAGTCTATTTAAGGCCCAGGGACCAAAAGAAATAAGCAAAAATAACCTAATTAATGGTCCCAAGATGGGAGGAAGTAGGGTTGACAACCATGGAGAGGATGAAAGCCAATTTCTCGTACCAGCTCTCATCTTTCTCTTTCTCTCTCTGTCTTTTCTCAGGGCCTTCTCTGACCTTTTTCATGCTCTCTTTAACCCTCCCTGTCTTGTCTATGTAAAGGCAACATTCTTCTTTAAGGACTGTACACAGTCAAGAGCTGTACACAGTCTTTTCTTATAAAGGACAACATTTTATTGGGGCTCGATTACGGATTCAGAGTCCATTATCATTAAGGCAGGGTAGGATGGCAGAGTCCAGGAAGACATGGAGCCAGAGGAGCTGACAGTTCTATATCTTGATCCAAAGAGAGATAGGAGAAAGCTGACTCCCATGTGGCTAGGAGGAGGGTCTCAAAGCCCACTCCCACAGTGACACACTTCCTCCAGCAAGGCCTGACCTCCCAATAATGCTACAAACATTAACAATCATTAACAATCGTATCAAAGCAAGCAATGCCGAAGCGCTCAAGCCTAAGCTGTAGACATACTAAAGAGTCCTTTGCTTACTAAGGTGTCAGGGAAATTCATTTGCAGAGAGCGACGGCAAAAGCCAAGCACAAGCTGGAATGTGATTCAAAATGTCCCTTAACAGGAACCTTCACCCCAGAGCATACCTTTTGGAAACAGAAATAGTTACTTCCTCTTTACATGTCCTTTGGTGGAAGGAAATGTATGGGGGGGATGGGAAGAGGGTGAGGGGAGGAGGAAGAAGAGAAAGAGGGGGAGGGGCAGGGGGAGGGGAAGGGGAAAGGGAGAGAGAGAGAATATGACATATGACTATGATTATAGATAAGAGAACTCTTGCTTTAAGACATTTTCTAGAAAAGGGTTTTTGTTTTGTTTTGTTTTGTTTTTTGTTTTTGTTTTTGAGACAGGGTTTCTCTGTGTAGCCTGAGCTGTCCTGGAACTCAATCTGTAGACCAGGCTGGCCTCAAACTCAGAAATCCTCCTGCTTCTGCCTCCCAAGTGCTGGGGTTAAAGGTGTGCGCCACCACTGCCTGGCTCTAGAAAAGTATGATAATTAAGTAAACTGCTTGACATGCTTCCAGTCCCTACATATCTGGAGTTTAAAGCCATATACATGCATTATTTTTAAATTTTGTTTTACAGAAAGTAATAAAATGTCCTTACTTTAAATACTAAAAACTAATCCATTCTTGAACCAGGAATTCCCATAGTATACAAGAAAAAAAAGGTTGTCTACAGAAATTACTATATTTTCTAATGAATTGGCATATATATATTAGAAGGAAGGAGGTCAGATCAAATGTTTTTTGGCTTTTCTTTTTGGAAAAACTTGTGTATTATTCTGTCTACTTTTCTACAAAGATAAGATGTGCGGTATCTATTCCCTGCTATAAAACGAGAAGTTTCTGCAATCTCATAACTGTTATAAAAATGGTATTATCAGAGTGAGGAAATAATTGAAATCATTACTGAGTAGAAATACCCCACTCCCCAAACACAGCAGCAGGAACAACAACGTAAAACCAGCAATTGGAGAGAACATTTTGAATTTGCTGAGATTCTAGTTCTTCGCCGACAAACATCTGTGATAAAAGAATCAGGATCTCTTACAAAATCTTCAAGCTGTCTCTCCCCACCCCCAACCCTCCACGTCTTCGGGGTGAGTGTCTTTCTTCCTAAGTCTTGTCACTGCTGAAGAACAGGGACCACCTGTTGGGGGAACTGTAAACCAAAGGCTGGTTTATAGCTTGCTGTGGGGGCTGGTAATCTGGCTTTCCTATAGGTCAGAGTGTTTTGCACAGTGTTCTGGATAGAACTCTTCATAAAAACACGAGGCCTCCTCCTAACACTCTTTATATATAACAAATATGGAAATGTTATATAACTTAAGGTATAAGGGAAGTGAGATGATATTACCTAGTTAAACTCTAGAAATTTGGGCCTGGAGAAATGGCTCAGTGATTAAGATCACTGGCTGCTCATCCAGAGAACCCAGGTTCAATTCCCAGCACCCATATGGGAGCTCACAACTGTCTGTAACTCCAGTTCTAGGGGATCTGATGCCCTCACATGATGGGAAAATACCAATGTGCTTAAAATGAAAATAAAATCATTGGGGTGCATGATGTAAAATTCACAAAGGATCAATTAAAAAAAAAGTCTAGAAATTTAATGTTTACTTTTATTTTGAAATGTCTGAGTTTGAAAACTTTTTTTTTCTATTAAAAGTTCTAAGATACATAGTTATAACTATTACCATCTCTGCATAGAAGCTTGGGATTGGAAAAGGAAAATGAAGCAATTATTTAGGGATACTATATTACTGTCCCCAGGAGATACTATATTACTATCCCCAAGAGATACTATATTAATGTCCCCAAGAGATACTATATTACTGTCCCCAGGAGATACTATATTACTGTCCCCAAGAGATACTATATTGCTGTCCCCAGGAGATAAGAGATTACTGTTCCCAGGCCCTTTCCTCTGTTTTTGTGACTGGACCTTGGATAAAACCAATGAAAAGAAATGGACTTCATCTGTTGCAATTGGTGAGAATTTCCTTTCTTTTGTTTATTGTAGAAAACATGCCTCTTGAATTGTTGCTTTCTCTCCTCTACAGAATTTTTAAGATGACTGGCAGAGTAGAAGCAAATTAAACCAAATGCTCATCCACAGCTCAAGGCAAAGATATGGCGCTTTGAAGGAGAGAGTGCCATGGTGTCGGCCATGGGTCATCAAGACACAGCCGGACAATGTGGACCAATTTCTTCAAACTACGAGTCTTCTGCTATCTGTTTGTGGTGCTAATGGTGGTGGCGTTGGTCGTCAATGTCACTCAGGTGGAGGTGAGTGCTCACATCTGGGGATTTGTGGTCAGCAATTAGAGGAATACTCAGCAGATTTGTTCGCTGAGGGGACAAAACTTGTTTCATTGGGGCTGTCACTCCCTGTGGCCAGTGAGGAAAACTCTGAACTTTTTTCTACGTCTACACACACACACTCACACACACACACACACACTGAGCAGATGAGACAAAGCAGGCTCCCGTAACCCCATGCATACAAATACATACATACATACATACATACATACATACATACATACATACTGGCAGACACATACACAGTCACACACTGAATGAATGGAACAAAGTTCTAAGAAGCAGGCTCCAAGCATTTCACACATGCCCATATATACATGTGCATATACATACACATATACATTCACAGTTGATGAATGAAGCAAGCTCCAACACACTCTTTATTTTTTCTTCCATAGCTTACATATGCTAGCAAAATCTTTCAAGCAGTATAGAATTACAATATAATTACATTCTATTTTTCTTTTACTCAGTGACTATAAAACAACAGTATGTTGAAACCATGAGAAACCATTACAGAGTACAGATAAAGAAAACAAATTGTTCCCAAGAACCCATGTACATTCATAACTAAGCAACTTGTTACAGATTAACAAAGTGTGAGGAAGCAAGGTGGTTTTCTCAGCCAGTTTCTCTTACTGACAGGCAGCAATTTGAAGTTACGAAGAAAAGATTAATTATTTTATCATCTTTATTATTAATTATTTTATCTTTAAAAGTAATCTTATAAGAATCTTAAAAGAATCATCAATCTAAACTTTCATATGAAAACAATCAGTAATATCTACTTTCAGTCCTCAGAATGCATATGTACTCATTAGCAATTCTTATTAAATCGTATCAGGAAGCTGAGGGCAAAAATGGGTATGAGAAATCAATCATCAGCAGTCCAGCCTCAGTGAGAGTCACGTCACCCAGTGCTGCCACTGTTCTTGTTCTCCCAACTTAAAAATTCCCTAGTTTAAAGGACTGTTAAGAGTCTTCTTTCCTGAACTTCAAATTGTTCCCTAAGATTTTCTACATCAGAGCCAGTAGTAAAAACATCTTAACCTAGCTTCACTAACAAATTTATTTTTCTGAATGCTTTCTAAGGGAAGTGGTCCTTGCTGACGATCTACATGTCTACGTTCTTTCTTAGGATGGTGACTGAGTCGTTAATCTGCTCCAGCAGCAATGCCTGAAAGAGGTCTAATATTATCATTGCGAGTGCCAGAGATGCTGTCCAGTGAAGGGCTGGAAGCCCCCTTAGAGTTTTCACACAGTTTTTAGATTAAGAGGGATGTGAGGGCAGCAAGCAGAGCAAAACTCTAACAGCATAAAGTCTTCAGTCTTGTCCTTACTCCATGCTAATTTGAGGCATGCCTGTCCTGGCTGTGCCATGTTCCGTTCCATGAGTTCTAAAGCCCTTTGCTGTTCCTCCTGCATGGCCTTTGGCAGGAAACTAATCAGAATATATTGTTTGCAAAAAAAAAAAATGTTTTCATCTGTTTTTTGTTTGTTTGTTTTCCTGAGACAAGATGTATCCTTGGCTGTCCTGGAACTCACTATGTAGACTAGCCTGGCCTCGAACTTACAGAGATTGGACTGGTTCTGCCTCCCCAGTACTGGAGTTAAAGGTGTGCACAACCAACACCCAGCCTGTTTTCAATAAAAGCAAAAAAAAGAGAAAAGAATCATAAATACTAACCATACTTGCATGATGTAGTAATAATGACTGTAGAGCTTGTGAATGTGCTGAAAAGAAAGGACGTGGGACGTCTCCCCTTCCCCCACCCGCTTAGCTGCAACCTAAGCTGCCTCCCACTAGCTCCAGGCAGACCTGATTAGACCCCATTGTGGTTAGCTTGACCATATTAAGTCCAGCTTTTGCACCCCATACTGTGAAGCCATGGTTTCTAAGGCCTCGGTCACAGGGAACTGCTCTAACTCACCCTTGCTCCTGACACTGGGGTGGCATTGGTGGGGGCATCAGGACAAAAGCCACATCATCAGAAACCCTTCTTTTTTCCATGGGGAGTAAGGACACTGGGTACTTTATGGCTGCTTTAGAGTATGGAAGATTGGCTTCCCGAAGGGGGGGACCATGTGGCCTGAGCACTGACTGAAGGACAGTTGCAGGGGAAGAAGTTGGTAAGTCTGTTTTGAATACCTCTGTATGGCTGACGGGCAGAGAACGTCTTCCTGATCCCCTCACTAGTGCCTGAGAGACACTAAGAATCCCCCCTCTTTCCGACTTCCTCTGCTGGACACACACGATCACATTTATGGAGCAGTTTCTACAGAAAAGATGGCAAGCCTTTTATTTTGTTGCTTGTGGTGCTTTTTACAATGCAAGTCTTAACTAAACAAGGCATTTTGTTGCTTATTCGGGTTATCAGCACAAGAATTTCTAGAGGCTAAGCCGTAGGCTTTTTCCTTTCTTCAGCTGGAAATTGCTTTGTGTTGTGTAGCAGGACACCTACTCTTACTATGAAATGGACACAGAGTCCTTTAGTTTTGTTTTGTTTTTTTTGGTAAGTACACGAAGTGATTGGGTTTAAGATGAAAGCATAATGTCTAGGAATTGATTCCTTTTGTTTGCCTGCACTGTTCTCATGTTTTGCTGTAGAAAAGGCTGTGTCAGCAGTGTCTTGACAGTGCCTTCCATCTGAGTTATAAGTATACAGCTAGGTATGGTGATAACATAATGAAATTTACAACACCTTTTATTCTTAATAAATCTGTGTGTGTGTGTGTGTGTGTGTGTGTGTGTTGAGTGTGAATGCTGTTTGCCACAGCATGCATACTGATGTCAGAGGACAGTATTGGATAGGTCCTCATCTTCCACTTTGAGACAGGGCCTCTTTGTTGTTCTTCACTGTGTACACCAGCCTCGCTGGTCTGTGATCTTCCGAGGAATCTCTTGTCTCCACCTCCCATCTCACTGTAGGATTGCTGAGATTACAGACACCTGTTATTTATCTGGCTTCGTTTGGGTTCTACGGATTCAATTTTAGGTTCTCAACTTTGTGTGGCAAGAGCCATCTCCCCGGCCCCAATCAGTCAAAGTGGGATGAAGCACATTCACATTGTGCAGCTACTCTGTCTGTCGCTGGAACTTCATTTTTGTCTTCCCAGACTGAAATTGTGGATCCGTTGAACAGTTATTCATTCCTTCTTCCCCCTCAGCCTCTGTCATGTCATTACCAGCTTTCTGCCTCTATGGATTTGATGAGCCTAGATGCTGTACACAGTGGAATCATAGGATATCTTGTGACTGGTTTGTTTCTGTTAGCATAAGGTCTTCAAGATTCATCTATGTTGTAGCATGGGTCATAATTTCCATTCCTGAATAGAATCTCATTCTACAGTCCAAACTTTGATGACATTCACTGTACAGCCAATATGGCTTCAAGCTCCTGACAATATTTGTGGCTCAGGCTCCCAAATGCTGGGATTACAGGTGTAAACCACCATGCTCCATTAACCTCTGCTTTTTAGTTGGGATGTTTAGACTCTTTATATTTAATGTGTTTTTTGAGAGGATTATGATTATTCAATTTTGTTGTTCATATTCATCTTATTCTTTTCCTTTTTATGCTTTGTTTCATATTGAGAAACTATTTTAATCCATTTTTGTTGTTTTGTGGGCTTCTTAGCACTAAGTCTGTTATTTTACTGATTGTTTTAGGGCTTACAATATATATTTAAAATCACACTCTGTGGTCAAATGGTATTCCACCTCATGTAGAATAAACACCGTGCCACAGTGGATTTTCATTTCTCCTCTGTGATTTTTGTGCTATTGATGCACACTTTACCTCTGCATGTTATATACCTCCAATTGTTTAAAAATTTGGTTTAACATTGTCCTTAAGAATAATACACACCTAGTATGTTGTATTTAGAATGATTTTCGTTTTTAGTAGGATTCATCTTGTTTGTGGATCTGTATTTCAGTCTTTTAACAGGTTCTTTTTTTTTTTTGACTACCTTTGGCATTTCTTGTGGCTGAGATTTGTTGGTGATAAATGTGTTCACTTTTGGTAGATTTGAAAAAACATTCTATATAGCCTTTAAAATATTTAATAGCTTTAGTTTTAACATAGTTTTAGAATTATAGAAAAATAATCTACTGGAAGTAGAGTTCTTATGTTGCCCTCCCTCATTCCAGTTCTCTATTACTAAAATTTGACAGTAGTGTACTTTTTAAAAAAATGTTATTTATTTATTTTTATTTATCTGAGTATACTGTAGCTGTGTTTAGACACACACCAGAAGAGTGCGTCAGATCCCATTACAGATGGTTGTGAGCCACCATGTGGTTGCTGGGAATTGAACTCAGGACCTCTGAAGAGCAGTCAGAGCTCTTAACCGCTGAGCCATCTCTCCAGCCCAGTGCAATTTTTTAAAATGTTATTTTGTATTTTTATTTTCCAAGAACACTTTCTCAACCACATCTGCTCTATGACATCAGCTTCTATTTTGCTTCATTGCATAGCTGTGGCATAGTTATTTAACATCCAATTGATGGATGTTATTTCCAAGGACAGTGTAGTAGTCAAGATTCCCTAGGGGAACAGAACTAATAGAATGAATGAGTATATATTATATATGTAAATATGTACATGTATAATATGCATGGCCTGAGTTTAGTTCTCTGATTGCACAATCATAATGTGGAAGAAGAGAACTGGCTTTTACAAGTTGTCCTCCAACTTCCACATGCTCACTGTGGCAATATGTACCCATACACACACACACACACACACACACACACACACATACACACAGACACAGACACACACACACACACACACACACACACACACACACACACGGTGATTTATTAGAGTGTTTTGTAGGCTGTGATCTGTCTAGTCTAACAATGGCTATCTCCCAACAGAAAGGCCAAGAGCCCAGTCAGTAGTTGTTCAGTTCATGAGACTGGATGTCTCAGCTGGTTTCAGTCAGTATTGGAATCCTCAAGAAGCACATTCCAATACCAGCAAAGGAATGTCTCAGCAGCAGGAGATTGAGATCAAGCAGGCAAAAATCAAAAGCTTCTTTGTTCCAAGTTCTTTTATGTAGGCTGCTACCAGAAAGCATGACCCACATTTAGCATGGGTCTCCTGACATTAAATGCTCTACATTTGGGGTGGGTTTTCCCACCTCAAATGATCTGGTCAAGAACATGCCTCACAAATGTACTCAGCCCACTGGGTTTTAATTGATTCCAGCAGTAGTCAAGGTGACCACCAAGATTAGACACCACATTAACACAAACACACATTTTTAGATTTATTTTTATTCTATGCTTTTATGGATGTTTTGCCTGCATGTGTGTGTTTGTGTACTATGTGTGTGGATGGTGCCCAGAGAGGCCAGAAGAAGGTATGTGATCCCCTGGAACTGGAGTTAGAGTTTTGAGCCACCACTTGAGTGCTGAGAATCAAATCTGGGTCCTCTGAAAAAGCAGGCAGTGCTTTTAATCTCTGATTGATCTCTCTAGACCCTTAAAAAGAGTTTGTTTTCTTCCTTTCTTCCTTCCTCCCTTCCTGCCTGCCTTTCTCTCTCTCTCTCTCTCTCTCTCTCTCTCTCTTTCTTTCTTTCTTTCTTTCTTTTTTTTTCTTTTTTTTCTTTTTTTCGAGACAGGGTTTCTCTGAGTAGTCCTAGAACTCACTCTGTAGACCAGGCTGCCCTCGAACTCAGAAATCCGCCTACCCCTGCCTCCCAAGTGCTGGGATTAAAGGCGTGCACCACCACTGCCCGAAAAAGAGTTTTTAATTCTCTTTCATGATGGAAGGGAGATAAGAGAAACTCATAAGGATAAATGAATATATCCTCAGGCTATTTACTGGGAACCTGAAACAGGGAAGAATTGTAAGTAAAAAATCTGTTGATCCTTCTGCACTCCTAACTAGTAATAACCTGAATAGATATGCTAGAGAGATGGCTCAGTGTTAAGAGCACTGACTGCTTTTCCAGAGGTCCTGAGTTCAATTCCGAGCAACCACATGGAGGCTCACAACCATCTGTAATGTGGTCAGATGCCCTCTTCACATGTGTCTGAAGACAGACAGTGTACTCATATACATTAAATAAATAAATCTTAAAAAAAGAACCTGATAGAACCTACTAGGGAGTCTCTGGTTAAGAGTCAAGAATAAAAATTCAGAAGAACATGAAAAAATATAAGAGAAGAGGAACAGCTTAAAGATAGGCAGCCCAAATGGAAGCCAAGAATGAGGAATCCTGGGAAATAAAGGGGAAAGTAGATGGGAAGGAGTTTAGACTGAGTGGATAATAAGAGAACGTCTGGTAGAATGTCAACATCTCCATTGCTTCAGCCTTCATTAAAAGTTCACCATACTTCTTGCCTGTAACCTGGGTCCCGGGGAAGAAAACAACATCAGAGTGGGCTTTTACACATTGAGCGCATTGTGGAAAACAGATGAATAAGAGAAAGACACAGAGGAAAATAGAGGTGAAGAGAAATTGCAGAAGAAAAGATGAGTCACCAGAGATCCTGGGGTTGAGGTCTCGAGGAGTCTTGCATTGAAATTGGGCTGATAGGATGCAGGGGGTGATTTAATTTTTTTGTATCTGTTGAGACTTGCTTTGTGACCGAGTATGTGGTCAATTTTAGAGACTGTTTGGTGAGGTGCTGAGAAGAAGGTATTCTCTTTTGTATTTGGGTGAAATATTCTGTTGATATCTGTTAGGTCCATTTGCTTCCTCACATCTGTTAGCTCCAATATTTCTTTGTTTATTTTTTTCTAGATGACCTTTCCTTTGGTGAGAGTGAGCCATTGAAATCTACTGTCAATGTGTGAGGGTCATTGTGTGATTTAAGCTGTAATGTTTCCTTTATGAACGTGGGAGCCCTTGCATAGATATTAAGAACTGAAGCATCATCTTGGTGGAGTTTTTAAAAATGAGTATGAAGTCCCCCCCCTCTCTCTGTCTCTGTCTCTCTCTCTCCTCTCTCTCTCTGTCTCTCTCTCTGTCTCTCTCTCTCTGTCTCTGCCTTTGTTTTGTGGATTGGGTCTAATGTTACTTATGTTGATTTAGTCCCCAAAATCACATGGGAATCCATACGTCTACATGTAAGATGCTGAGGATCCATGCCCCCAGTTGGCTTGGTAAATAAAGTTGCTGGCGGCAAATGGCTGGACAGGGAGACAGAGGCAGGATTTTTAGGATTCCTGGGCAAGGAACACAGGAGAGAGAGAGAGAGAGGGAGAGGGAGAGGGAGAGGGAGAGGGAGAGGGAGAGGGAGAG
>NW_021621192.1:4255316-4259075 GCF_004785775.1 Grammomys surdaster
GAGAGAGAGAGAGAGAGAGAGTGAGTCTGACCGACTCTGACTCTTTGCTATCATGCTGGGGAAGGAGAAGGTCCAGGCCTGAGAAGTCTAAGACAGAGAAACTGCAGCATGTAAGAGCTGGGGACTGTGGGCCAGGAGGGCTGCAGGCCAGGATGGAGTACAGATTTTAGAAAGTAATAATTCAGGAACATGGGAAAGGAGAGTGTGTTAGCCATGTGGAGGACAGAAGTAGCCAAGACATTGAGATGATTGCCCCCCCCCCCCCGTGCGTGGGTGTGTGTGTGTGTGTGTGTGTGTGTGTGTGTCTTTCTTTAGGGAACTCAACACTGGGGCAGGTAGTGAGGGAATCCATGCTGCTGGGGCAATTTGAATAACTTTAATTTTGGTTTGAAGTCTATTTTGTTAGAAATGGCTATACCAGCTTATTTCTTAGGTTCATTTGCTTGGAATAAACTGGACCAAAAGAGAAAGTCTCCCACTACATAATGATCAGAACACTAAACGTACAGAACAAAGAAAGAATACTAAAAACTGAGAGGCCAAGTAACATATATAAGGCAGACCTATTCTAATTACATCTGACTTCTCAACTTCTCAAAAGCCTTAAGGGCTTGGAGAGACGCCAGGTCTGAGGTAATGTCTGTCTTTGATGTTGAATTAAGTTTCTTTTTTTTTTTTTTTTTTTTTTTTTGGTTTTTCGAGACAGGGTTTCTCTGTATAGCCCTGGCTGTCCTGGAACTCACTCTGTAGACCAGGCTGGCCTCGAACTCAGAAATCCACCTGCCTCTGCCTCCCAAGTACTGGAATTAAAGGCGTGCACCCCCCACACCCCGGCGAATTATGTTTCTTATATGCAGCAGAAAGATGGATTCTATTTTTGCATCCATTCTGGTAGCCTGTGTCTTTTTTTATTAGGGAATTAAATCCATGGATTTGAGACCTATTAATGACCAATAATAGTTACTTCCTGGTATTTTGTTGTTGATAGTGGTGGTAGTGTGTGGGTTTGTGTGTGTGTGTCCCTTTTGGTTTTGCTTGTGTCAGATTTTCTATTTTCTGTGTTTTCATGTATATAGTAAACCTCTTTGGGTTGGAGTTTTCCTTCTAATACCTTCTGTAGGTCCAGATTTATAGGTATTGTTTAAATTTGACTTTGCCATGGAATATATTGTTTTCTTCATGTATGGTGATTGAACATTTTACTGGGTATAATAGTCTGTGCTGGCGTCTGTCCAAGCCCTTAAGGCTTTTGAGAAGTTGAGAAGTCAGATGTAATTAGAATAGGTCTGCCTTATATATGTTACTTGGCCTCTCAGTTTTTAGTATTCTTTCTTTGTTCTGTATGTTTAGTGTTCTGATCATTATGTAGTGGGAGACTTTCTCTTTTGTTCCAGTTTATTCAGTGTTCTGTAAGCTTCTTGTGGAGTTTTTAGGCATCACCTTGTTTAGATTAGGAAATTTTTTTCTATAATTTTATTGAAAATATTTTCTTGGCCTTTGAGGTGGATTCTTCTCCTTTTTCTATTCCTATTATTCTTAGGTTTGATCTTTTTATAGCGGCCCAGATTTTCTGGATGTTTTATGTCAGGTATTTTTAGATTTAACATTTTCTTTAACCAATGTCATCACATTGTAGCTTCAACACCTGAGGTTCTCTTTTCCATCTTTTTTATTCTGTTGGTGATGCTGTGTCTGTAGTCCCTGTTTACTAACTTAGATTTCTTTGATTTCCAGAATTCCTTTAATTTTGTTTTTTCTTTATCACTTCTATTTCCATTTTCAGGTTTTGAAAATTTTATTAATTTCCTTCCTTTCTTTGTTTTTTTCTTGGTTTTCTTGAAGGGATTTATTCAATTCTTCTAATTTTTTATTTGTCTTTTCCTCCATTTATTTAAGGGATTGATAATGAATTATTGTTTTCAAGATTTATATATTTATTTTATGTATTCACCACTGCTCTCTTCAGACACACCTGAAGAGGGCATCAGACACCATTGCAGATGGTTGTGAGCCACCATGTGGTTGCTGGGAATTGAGCTCAGGACCTCTGGAAGAACAGTCAGTGCTCTTAACCACTGAGCCATCTTTCAAGCCCTGAATTATTATTAATATAAATGTGGACAGTGAATTAATCTGGTGGCTGTATTTCTTTACCTTATGCTAGTCCCCAATAACAGCATAGAGATACGAAGACTCATTTAAAACTGCACCACAATACCCGAGCAATTAAATGATCTATCCTTACTGTCTAGTCTAATCTGGTTACCTCTCAGCCCCATCCCATGGTACTTGTATATTATTATCCATCTGGTCCCTCTTTCATGGCTCCAATTCCTCTATCCTTCTGGCACATCTCCTCTCTTCTCCTCCTTCTCGCTAGTGGACAACGTACCTTATTCTCTATTCTTCCCAGCCATTGGCTAATCAGTATTTATTGACAAGGCAGGGAATAAATGGTAAGAACTGTTCACCCAAACTTGAAACAGGAGATTCTTGGTATAAGCAATGCCGTATCTGTATTGAAACAAGATTTGAGGGCAGAGAAATCAGCATTTGAATAACCCAAGGGTAAACTTTACACAGCATACAAAACATTATTCCTACAAAGGATTTATTCACTTCTTTAAGGACCTCTATTATTTTCATAAAGTTGGTTTTAAGGTCATTTCCTTATGCTTCAGCTGTGCTGGAATATTCAGGGTTTGCTGTAGTAGAATCTGGATTCTGGTGGTACCATATTGGCCTGGTGGTGGTTGATTCTGTTCTTATACTGCCATCTAGCCATATGGGTTTGAAGTGATTATAGGTCTAGGTGTTGATTTCTGAGTTTGTCTTCGATGGATGGGTATTTTGTTCTTTGGTTTCTGTTTCCTGTTTGGTTTTCTGGTCAGAGTAGCCTGTGGTTGAGTACAGGGTCTTCACCTGAGTTGGGAACTATACATCGGATGGCTACTTTCTCTCCAGTCTTGATGTTGTAACTTTCTTGGGATTTCAGTGGTACCTCTGAAATTTTGTAGTAATGGCTAGACCTGGAATAAAGACCTTCTTTGACCTCCCCAACTCCAGTATTCTAATATTAAAGCCCTGACCTCACATGTGATGACATTTGGGGAGGGACATCGAGAAGAAAGGTAATTTTGTCATTTGTTGTAAAGAGCCCTTGTGAGACTAATGCTCTTTTGGGGAAAGGAAAAGAGAGTAGTTATAGAATGGTTGAGCCCATAAACTGTACCCCTCTGTAAATTGGAAAGAGGAAAATTTCCAGAACCTAACTATGCCAATCCTCTGGTCTCAGCGTAATCGTCTAGAGCTGTATGGAGATTAGTGCATCTCACAAAGGTAGAGCTCTTCTTGGGCCCAGATAAATGATGTTACCTGGGGTACTGGGTACCTTGTTGGCCAGCAGCACATTCCTGATTTCAGTGAGACCCTCTGTGGTCAACCTGGCAAGAGCATAGCCATTACTGTGAGTGCATTTTTTTTTCTCATCCTCTATCCAGTGTTAAAATGACATGTCTATTAAGACTTCTGTGTCTACTCTATAGCTGTGAATATGAGGTTTACCAGTCTAGCTGGTGGAAACAAGTTTTGTCCCTGGCCCCATGTGAGCTTAGGTTAGTGTTCTCTACCATGACTTTATGTGGTTCTCTGTGCAGTCCTGATCTGCCTGGCTGGCTGGCTGGCTAGCTAGCTGCCTTCTTTCCTTCCTTCCTTCCTTCCTTCCTTCCGTCCGTCCGTCCGTCCGTCCGTCCGTCCGTC
>NW_021621192.1:4259175-4261894 GCF_004785775.1 Grammomys surdaster
CCCCTTCTTTCTTTCCTTCCTTTCTTGTTTTCTAGACAGAGTTTCCCTGGCTATTCTGGAACTTGCCTTGTAGATCAGGCTGGCCTCAAATTGAGAGATCCTCCTGCCTTTAATCCCTGTTGGGATTAAAGTCGTGCACTACCACCGTCCACTGGCATTACAGTTTCTTATCTGTGCTCATTAGTACTCTGCTGGAAACTCCAGTCTTTGGATGGCATATTTATCTTTCTAAACTATTACTTTGATTACTTTGTCTTGTAAATTCTGGTCATCTGGCCTTAAATTTTGTGTGTGTGTGTGTGTGTGTGTACATGCATATGTATGTGAGGTCACTGAACAACTTTTGGGTGTCTGTTTTCTACTTTGTTTCGAGGCTGGGTCTCTCCTGCTTCCCTCTCTCTGTACTCCTGGCTAGCTGGCCAATGAGCTTGTGGCAGATTTTTTCTATCCCCATGTTCCATCTCATCATGGTGAGTTTACAGTTACTACCACTACATTTTTATATGTGGGTCCTGGGGCTCAAATTCAGTTTCTTCAGGCTTTTGTGGCAAGTGATTTTTTTTTAAACCCATGGATCCATCTCCTCAGCCTCTGCTGGGCCTTTTAAAGCAACACTTTTCAAATCCATCTCTTTGATTTAGCCAGTTTTACACTTTTCCTCCTCCTTGTGCAACGGCCTGGGACCTCTCAAGGAGTAAACAAAAGGTAACTATGAGGATCACGGTACTTCTTTACAGTCTCATGTTCAATGCCCAGAAAAGCCAAAATTTAATGTATCTGAGCTCTATTGTTTAAAGTTACTTCAGGTGGGATACTTAGTCTGTTAATTGTTTGTAATAGCCTGTTTGGAGACAGAAGTCCAAGAAACTTGAATCTGAGAGGGGAGGAAATAAGACTGGAGAAAAAGAGGAAAGAGCAGCATAGAACACAGATGGAGCACAGGACTCAGGGTGGGATGGTGTGCACGTCTCCTGTGAGTGTTCTTGTTAGCTGATCACTAGTGATGTAGTGGGAGCCATGCCTTTCTGTCGTGGAGGATGGCAAGATGTCGTGATGCAGAAGTCTGTGCTATTGAAGAGTGGGATGTTTGGGAATTCTTGCCTATGGAGCAGGTAGAGGGTCCGAGGTGGAAGGAGGATGGAATACTGAAGGTTTGTATAATAGAAGAAGACTGAAAGAAGAGATTGTGAGATGGAGCCCACCCTGCAGGACTACAGAGAAGAACAGATTTTAACACCTTCATGTAGGCATGTTTGTGCCCATGTTAGGTTTGTTTTAATTACATCAAACAGCATGAACATAATAATAGAGAAAATGGATAGTCTATAGCTCTTGGACAGGTGAGGGAGAGAGGAGAGAGGGGAGAGGGGAGAGGGGAGAGGAGAGAGAGAGAGAGAGAGAGAGAGAGAGAGAGAGCCAGGCAAGAAGACTGATAAGAATATTATAGGCAGGGAACAGTGTTAGGAAAGTCTCTTTTAGTCCCGTTGTATTCTTGGAAACTTCTGGGCTGAGTGCTAGTTAGAAGCTCTACTTATCTGAATGAATAGCTCTGAATGATGCTGAAGGGAGGTGCCTGTAAGCAGAGGTGAGAGACAGCTCCCATGCTGAAAACAATAAGGGAGTCTTTGGTGGAGTTGGGTAAACGATTTCCTTTTGAAAGAAGAGGTCACAGGATCTGGGACAGAGAACTGCTGTGAATTTCAAATGCTTCCGTGATGAGTGTGTGGTGAGACCGCAAAGGCTCTGAAGTCTGGCAGTCTCCCAATCCTTAATCCCATTAACATTCTGTTTCTGACCCTATGTTCTTCATGCAGTTAACATAATTGTTGACTATCTAAAATTTACAGGCTCACTTTAATTAAAAAGGTAATGTGGGGTGGTATATACTGGGTACCTAAGGAAAGAGTCCAGGGAGGTTGCTTAGTGGTGGTATACGCCTTTGATCCTGGGAACCAGTGGCTGGCAGATCTCTTTGAGTTTGAGGCCAGCCTGGTCTACTTAATGAGTTCCAAGTCAGCCAAAGCTACACAGGGAAGCCCTGTCTTGAAAAACCAAACCTCCTACCCACAAAACTGCAGGGAGACTTACTTCTCTGATAAACTCATTTGAGCATGGCCTTATTTATTTTTTTGAAGAACAACACTCAAAATATGTTTGTTTATTTATGTATTTATTACTTATTTTATGCTCACTGGTGTTTTGTCTGCATGTATGGCTATGCGAAGCTGTAGTTCTTCTGGTGTGTAAATCCATAGAACTTGAAAATAAAAGCTACTGAGCATGCAGGTGGCCCATGCAGGAATCAGGGAAAGTAGAATACTAGCCTGCATCTCCTAGGCTTAGAATAGTGATGGTTGCTGTTCAGTATTTGTCATAGAAAATTCTTTTGACTTGTAGTCAGAGGCCACAAGCCTGGTGATCAGAATGCTGGCAGCACCTTGAAGGAAAAAATTAGGTTGTTCCAGCATTTGGAATTTTCTGTCATTACAATAGACATTGAAACCAAGTGTTTTCCACTATTTCCAAGTGATATAGAAGAGAATAAAGCAATGCAGACTTGAAAAGCTTTTAGAAAACTATTAGAAAAAATTTACTAGTGCATCCTGGTACCTGTGCAAGCTGATAGTTCAATAGTTCTTGTGCTGACACTTACCTGTACTTCAACGTATCATGAGCATCCTCCTCCTCCTCCTCCTCCTCCTCCTCCTCCTCCTCCTCC
>NW_021621192.1:4261994-4300588 GCF_004785775.1 Grammomys surdaster
CCTCCTTCTCCTCCTCCTCCTTCTTCTCCTCCTCCTCCTTCTTCTTCCTTTTTTTTATTGGATATTTTATCTACTTACAATAGAGATGTCATCTCCTTCCCCCATTTCCCCTCCTTAGAATCCCCATCCCATCCCCCCTCCTCCATTTTGCTTTTATACCATTTTAATTACATGCAAGTATTAAGGTCAGTTCTAGGTTAAGGAACTAGCAATATACTAGATGCAACTAGTCAAAGAACAAGCAAGGCAATAAACAAAATTCCATGAACACTCCTGTGATCACTGTGGTTTTTTTTTTTTTTTTAATTTTTTTATTGGATGTTTTATTTACATTTCCTATGTTGTCCCCTTACCCCTTCCCCCACCCACCCAGGAACCCCCAATCCCCTCACCCCTCCTCCTTCTTCTCTGTGGATGTAACCTCTATCTACCCCCACCCTCCCACCTCCCCACCCTCAAAATTCCCACCCCCTGGGGCGTCCAGCCTTCATGAGGTCAGGGATCTCTTCTTCCACCTATGCCCAGCAGGACCCTCCACTCTTACATATTCAGCTAAAGCCCTGGATCCCTCCCTAAGTGCTCCCAGGCTGGTTTGTTTTTTGTTTTGGTTTTTCGAGACAGAGTTTCTCTATGTAGCCCTGACTGTCCTGGAACTCAGGCTGGCCTTGAACTCAGAAATCCACCTGCCTCTGCCTCCCAAGTGCTGGGATCAAAGGTATGCACCACCACAGCCCGGCTGTGATCACTGTTTCTAAGGGCTTATCAGGATGATCAAAATATCTGAGCTTACTTCCCTGTCCTAGTCCAAAGTCATTTTCATGTCTGAAGCCTACTTCCTTGTTCTAGCCTACGATTTAGATTCCTGCCTGAAATTACTTCTTTGTTCTAGCCTAATGTCAGATTCCTGCCTGAAGCCCACTTCCTTGTCCTTGGCCCATGTCAGATTCCTGCCAAACAACCCCAAAAGCTCTCTGCCTTTCCCCCTTTTTTATTTCATTAACAAGATTGAGCCTGTCTTACGTCTATCTGACAAGAATGCCTTACTTACTCATCATGGAATATGCATTATCAAAAACAATGCACTCATGTCTTAGGTTGGTAAGGCTCTGTGAGGAACATGCCAGCAAACGGCAAGCAAGGAGTTAAATAGTTGTGAGCCAGTACGGTGTTTGCACTAACCCATAGCTTATTGATGGATTAAAGAGTGAGCCTCTGTTTGGCCCTGAATATAAAAAGATGACAGATCTGAAGCTACTGGTTTAGAAGAGAGCTGCCACCTGTGAAAAGAAAGCAAATCGATTATTTTTTCCTTTACTTTTATTTATTTATTTGTTTATTTATTTATTTATTTGGTTTTTCAAGTTTACTTTTATTTTTAAGACAGGGTCTTGCTGTTTTGCCCATGGTGACCTCAAACTGGTCATGCTCCTATGTTAGCCATCCAAGTGCTGGGATTATAGGCACACAAAACTGTGCAAGTGGGTTGCAAATTAACCTCTTTTTTTTTTTCTACATTTGCCAAAAAAAAAAAAAAAAAAAGCTAGGTGTCTTAGCATTTAGTAATCCCTATACTTGGTTGGCAGGCCTGTGAGCTGATCTTGGCTAGTTTTTGTGGCTACACATGGGGCAGTAGAGACACCAAGAGAGGAAGAGGGTAAAGGGAAAGGAAGCATCGAGTCTACATCATGAGCATAGAACACATGATCTGGCCCTTCCTAGTGCCTCAGCAAGCAAAGAGCAAAAGTGTGGCAGAAACAGTTCCTGGAATGTATTCTGTAGTGAGGGGAATTTTTCAGAATCAGTCATGGTTTTCTCTGTGATGTTCTTTTTTGATTATATTTTTTATTATTTCAAACAATTTTTTTCTCATTAAACTTGTTTTAATGGGTCTCAAAATTCCGTGATAGATTTTTAGTCAAGTTGTTTCCATTAAAAAGTACTGACTTTGAAAACTAATAACTTAAAACTGCCACACACACACACACACACACACACACACACACAAATTGTCTACCAAACAGGCTTTCCTTCCAAAGGTTTTACGATGCATTGTTATCATTAACCAGTCTTTTACTATTAAACTTAAAAGGCCAATTGAGACAAAAAGTTCTGAGACTGTTCTTCCACCACTGATCTAGAGAGAATTTGTTCCAGACATGAGATTGATAATGAAATCCCATTTCTTAGAACAAGTCTGTTTTGACTGTTTTTACCACCTCACCTTGTGAATACTAAGTCAGATTACTTATTCTAGGTCTCTTACAAAAGTGGCGTTTTTCTCTAGTGCCTAGTTGTATATTTCTTTTTTTTAAATTTTATTTTATTTTTTAAAATGTTAATCAAAGGCTTTATAAGTTTGGTAATGCTCAATAACAAGATGCCCATACAATCAGAAGTGTAACCCAATACCCAACCTAGATATACCAACTATCTTTGACTGGCGGAGACATGCGAACATCTGCCTCCTTGGTTTTCTCTGTGACATTGTTTTTTAATTATATTTTTTACTATTTCAAGCAATTTTAAAATTAAAATATATTTTGATCTTATTTTCTCCTCCATCAAATCCTTCCAGATCCTCTTCCCTTCCCTACTTACCCAATTTTAAGTTCTTTTTTTAGAACAAACAAACAAACAAACAAACAAAACCCAATATAACAACAATCCCACCAAAAGTAAGAAAAGAAAATCACACTAAAAGTGGACAAATACCACCACCACCAAAAAACTCCCACAAACCCCACCAAATTGTAACCAAATAAAAGCATGCACACACACACACACACACACACACATGAATGCAAGCACACACACAGCTCTATAGTCTATCATATGTTGTCAACTATTCCTGAACATGAGGTCTCTCCTGGTGTGGTTGATGTACCCAGTGTCACGCCATCGGAAAAAACTTTTTTTCCCTCTCCCAGCAGGTTTTAAGTGACAATTCAGTTGTTAACCTTTACCCTAATGGCTAGGTTTTCATCTATCTGTCCATCCATCTGTCCATCCATTTATTCATCCATCTGTCCACCTATCCATCCATCCATTTATTCATCCCTTTTTAAAAATAAAATACAACAAAATAAAATAGTAAGGCAGAACAAAAACTATCACATTAAAGTTGAACAAAAGAAAACAACAGAAGAAAAAGTGCCCAAGAGAAGGTACAAGAATCAGAGACCTACACAGAGGACCGGGTGCAGACCTTCGTGAGTCCTTTAGTCTCTGTGGGTTCATATGAGCTTTGCTATGTTGATTTAGAGGGCCTCGTTTTCTTGGTGTCCTCTATCTCCTTTGGCTCTCAGACTCCTTCTGCCTCCTTTCCCATGGGGGTTTCCTGAGCTCTGAGGGGAGGGATTTGATGGAGACATCTCATTTAGAGCTGTGTTTTCCAAGGTTTGTCTCTATGTGTTATGTCTGGCTATGGGTCTCTGTATTTGTTCCCATCTGCTGCAGGAGGAATCTTCTCTGATGATGGCTGAGCAAGGCACTGATCTATGAGTGTAGCAGAATACTATCAGGAGGAATTTTATTACTACCCTCTCTTCCTTTTAACCAGTATCATTTGTTTTTTCCTTTAGGTCACTGAGTTATCTAGTCTCGGGTTCTTGGTTACCCAAGCAGAGTTGAGTATGAGCTTCATCTTGTGGTGTGGGTCTTATGTCAAATCAGACATTGGTTGGTTACTCCCATAAGCTTTGGTCACCATTTCCCTAGCATATCTTGCAGGTAGGTCATAATTGTAGATCAAAGGGTTTATGGATGGCATAGTATTTATATTTCTCTTTTGAGAGTGTGCAGAATATGATCCTGTATCAAAGATTCTGGAACATAAGGGTGTAGGTTCTATGTAGGCATTGGCTCAACATTTCCATTTTCAGTGAGTGGTGTAGGTATTATCTTCAACAATCGGGCCTTTCTGGTTTTTGTTTTGTTTCTTTGGAAGAGCAACTTACTGTCTTGGTGGTATCCTGAGTTGTTTGGGGATTTACATGGGGCCCCTTTGGCCAATAACTCAATTAGAGGTAACTGAATCCCAATACTGGGAGCTGCACTTGGTAATAAGAGATGGGCAGCTGGGATTCTGTCTCTCCTGTTATTGGCGATTTCGTTTAGATCACCTTCATATATGTATATAGTTTAGAAGTTCTGGTCCTCCATCCCTTCTGCTCTTATACTCTTTCTGCCTCTTTTTTCTTGAGGTTCCCTGGGCTCTTAGGAGACATCCCATTTAGAGCTTTGTGTTCCAAGGTCTTTTTTCTCTGCATGATGTTTGTGTGAGTCTCTGTATTTGTTCCCAAATTCTATAGGAGAAACTCTCTTTGATGATGGCTGAATAAGATATTGATCTGTGAGTATATTGGAATGTCACTGGGAATTGTTTTATTACTACGTCTTTTTCTTTTTTTGACCAGTAGTATTTAGCTTTAACCCTAGATCTCTGGGCTATTCAGTCTCTGGTTTTTAGTCACCCAAGCAGTGCTGGGTATTGGTTCTGTCTCATGGAGTGGGCCTTAAGTCAAGTCAGACATGGGTTGGTTACTCCCATAAGCTTTATGACACCATTGCCCTAGCATATCTTGCAGGGAGGACTGCATTGTAGATGAAAGGCTCTGTGTTAGTAGTGTTTCCATTGCTGTGAAGAGGCACCATGACCAAGGCAATTCTTATTAAAGGAAAACATTTAATTGGGGCTGGCTTACAGGTTCAGAGGTTCAGTCCATTGTCATCATGGCAGGAAGCATGGCAGTGTCCAGGCAGACATGATGCTGGAGAAGGAGCCAAGAGTTCTACATCTTGATCCCAAGGCAGTCAGGAGAAGGCTGAATTTCACAGACAGGGCAGAGCTTCAAGCCTACCCCGACAATGATGCACTTTCACCTACAAGGCCACACCTCTTAATAGTGCCACTTCCCATGAGCCAAGCATATTCGCACCACCACAGGTTCTGTAGCCAGGTTGGTGTTTGCTTTTTTTTGGGGGGGTGGGTAACCTATAGAGTACCTTACTATACCAAAGACACTAGAATGTAGGGGTGAAGGTTCCATGTAGATACCAGCTCAGTTTCTCCATGTTCAGTGTGGGTATTGTCTTAAACAATGAGACCTCGTCAGTTTTTAGAGAGCAACCTATTATCTTGGTAATAGTCTGGGTTGTTTGGGGATTTCCATGGGATACCTTTGGCCAACAATTCAATTGAATGTAACCCAGTTCTATTAATGGAAACTTTGTTTAGTGACGAGAGATGTCCACTTGGGACTGCCTCCTCCATTATTAGGAGACTTCATTAGGCTAATCTTTATATATTTTAGGAGGCTTCCACTGCATTAGGTTTTCCATATCTACCCTTCAATGCCTCTCAACGTTAGCTGTCTTTCCCTGTGTTCTCTTCCTCAACTCCATCTCCCCTTCTCCTCCCCACCTGATCCTTTTGTTTCCTCCCTGTCGCAGAATATTTGATCATAATGGGAACCCTGTGACTGTGTTATTTGCAGGAAAAAAATGTTTCTAGTTGTGGTGTGGCTCAGCCCTAGTACACACCTTTAATCCAAGGGCTTTCTGTTTATTGTACACAGAATCAAATCAAGTCAACCACAGGTCAAGAGACAGAGCGAGCAACCAGTTGACAGAGAGTGAACATAGGGAAAAAAAACATAGATAGTAAGAGGAAGTCAGGACAGATAGACAGACAGGAAATATGAGGGAGGGACATTAGTTTGAGGGGTTTTGAGACAATATGGAGAAGGACAACTGCCCCCTTTTTTGGGGTAGTCGTGGCATTGTCTGTGGAGGTACATCAACTGGCTTATTTCTCTGCCTCATTGAGCTAACAGGTTTTCACCTTAGTATCTGGCTCCTGAGTCTTCATTGGTAAAATCAAACAATAAAGATTTTGTTAAAAACATCTCCTCCAACCACCAGCCCACCTATAAAATCTATTCTATTTCCCCCTCTGAGGGGGATTGATGTATCCTCTCTACTCTCGTTCTGTATACCTAACTTCCACAGTTCTATGGACTGTAGCTAGGTTATCATTTATTTAATAACTAATATATACATATAAATGAATACAAACCCTATATATCTTTCTGTGTCTGGGTTACCTCACTCAGGATGATTTTTTTTCTAGTTCCATCCATTTGCCTACAAATTTCATGATGTCATTTTTACTGGCTGATTAATATTCCATTATGAAATTCATATTCTTTACAGCTGATGCATCACTTCCTGGAGTGCCTGCTAAGTCAGCCTCACATTGGCCCAACTTATTTTGTGCATCAGTTTGCATAATGACCTCATTCATGTTGGTCTCCAACCTCAACCCCAGTCCCCCATCACTAATTCTCCAAGAATAGTGTGTGTCTTGTCTACATGGAATATTGAATCCAGTTCACGGGCATTGAAAAAACATTTGTCTAGTATTTGTCTAGTATTTAATATCTGAATTAGATCTAAAAATGCCAAGTTCACTTTCTGAGGAGCCCATGTAGAAGACAAAATAAAGTGTAGTGTAATGTCTATAAACTGGGTTTTCAGATCCTCCAGCTAATAGTCCTTTTGGGAAATTACAAACATCTCATGTAGACACCAAGTGGGAAGTCCCCCTTAATGATTGGCTGCTGCGTATCTTCACTATAGGGCTGGCAGAACTTGGAAAGCTGCAGCTTCCCCTAGGTGCTGAAGATGAGGATGGCCCTGATTGTGGATTCACTGGGCAGGGCAGTTGTGGGCTGGGGTTGGGGGTGGAACTGGCACACAAGCCTTACCCCTGGGAGCTTGCTCCAGTGCTTCCCCATCTGCCCCTTGATTTTTAGGTTGAAACAATAGTGAATCTGTCTCCCTTGGCTGCAGAGAGACACTGTAGCGTTGAAATTGAGCCAAGGACATTGATGTCCTGTGTCCCTCTGTACAGGACAAAATTGTGTAGCATCTTTCCTCCTTTCTTTCCTCCTTTCTTTCTTTCTTTCTTTCTTTCTTTCTTTCTTTCTTTCTTTCTTTCTTTCTTTCTTTAATTTTGTAATTATATTTATGTACAGAAACCTTAGTGTACATTTAACCCAGTTTAGTGGCGAGTTCTTTAGCCTTTGCCTTTTCCAGTTTGGCAATGTGGAGCCACAGACTTAGGATCCAGGACGTTGCCTCCCCAGGCGGCAGATCTTATCATATCTGTCATTATAATTGGTCCTAATAGTTTCCACCAGCTTAGTCAGAGCACCCTTGTCTTCTGAGTTAACCTATGTGAAGGAAACAGTGGTACATGTCTTTCTGTGGACCAGGCATCCCAGCCTGGCCTTTCCCCTGATGATAAGGCACCCCCATCTTTTGACACAGGGCAGGCAGGAAATCCACCAGCATAATGGGGTCTACATCATGGGCAATTACCACCAGCTGAGCCTTCTTGTTCTCCACCAAGGTGGTGACTGTATTGACTCCTGCTCGGAGGACAGTTGGTCTCTTAGTTGGGATGTCCCTGTTGCCAGCGGCTTTCTTCTCAGCACGGGCCAGTACCCTTTGCTTCTTCTCTTGCTTTGTCTCTGGCCTGTACTTGTGGGCAAGCTTAAGCAGCTGAGTAGCTGTTTTCCTGTCCAGGGCCTGGGTGAACTGGTTAATGGCAGGAGGTGCTTTGAGTTGCTTATAGAGGATGGCTCTTTGCCGCTGCAGCCTGATGTAGCAGGACCATTTCACGAAGTGTGTTAGATCTCTTTTGGACTGGATGTCCTGCCCAATGCCAAAGTTCTTGGTCCTTTTCTCGAACAATGGATTGACCACCTTTTTGGTTTCCTGTTTCTTGACAGCGTGGGCCGGGGCCACCTTCTTTCCCTTGGCCTTCTTTCCTTTGGGTATCTTGCTTGGCTGGAGGAAAGAGCTGTTTGTTTGTTTTTAATTCATTGTCTGTTACTTTATTGTACATCGATCTCAAGATGGAAGCCACCATGTAGATGGCAGCCATCTTGGCTGCTGACTTCACCAAGATGGAAGCAACGATGTAGCCTACTTTTCCAGGTCATGTTTGTTCTCTGTTTATTAGCCCCTAGAAGACTAGAACTTAAATGCAGTTTGCATGGGCACAATTTTAAGGAGGAACCCAAAACTAACTAGAAGCCTCAAAACATCCTCAGCTATCTTTTTTTTTTCTAAATGCCAGATAAATTGATGGTTTTAATTTTAATTAAAATGTATAATAAAAGATAAATATAAAATAATCATTTTTCTCCTTCTACATGCTAGAAAATTTAATTAATTACTTTTTAGTTTATTTGAGTTAGGCTTTCTCTGTGTAGGCTTCCCCCTTATTGCCCATTTACTTTCGTTCCTAATACCATGTTATACAGTAACATTAGCAAATAATGTTCTTCCATGATTGCATAGGCAAAGATAATAGCATGAATGCATAAAGATGGATAGAGGACATGAAAATCAACTTACTGAATTTTCTTTAAATAATATTGAGGATGCCTAAGGAAAGCAGGAAATGATCTCATAGGAGCAAGCTTCAGGTGTAGGTGCTTTGGATGGCCATATCACGTCTCATGGTTTCATCCTAGAAAGCCCTGTTGTGAAATTCCGTGCTGCATGCGAATAGGCTTGCGAGGGGATACTGTTCTTCTGATACTGGGATAATGATTTGCTCTCAAACCATTGGTAGTACCTTGTGCTTTTCCAGTGTTACCCCATGGTATGATCTGCATGAGCAGCCTTTGAGCCTGGTGTTTCCAGTGTTAGGAAACAAGAGTTCTGTACATTCTCACTGTGATCTTTAGCTTCCTGGATATTATGATAGGATTAGCACCTCATTTTTAAAAATGTCTGTTTCTTTACTTTGCATATCCGTGTGAGTGTGCTGGCCACTGTGCACACCTTGCAGGAATTGGGTTTCTTCTGCCACCATGTAGATTCTGGGGATTGAACTCAGTTCATCAGGCTTGGTGACAAGCACCTTTACCCTGAGAGCCATCTCGGTGGCCTGGATAATGTCTTTTGGCATTTTAGTGACCACAGGCTGATGTCGTGGTGTTGTGGGTTGCCCTCAACCTCAGTATCGTGGATTGTCATAATGTGTAGCTCTCACGGCCTTCTTCTACATCCACACCAGTCCCGTCGTCTTCTCTGAGTTCCGATCTTTAACCTGAGCCTTGCTTGCCTCTGTGCAAAAGCAGAGCTTTGGGCATCTGGAGGGAGCAGCCGGGAGCACAGACCACTTTTGTAATCTCATTTTACTGCAGCTCCAGGCAGCTGTGGTCGGAACAGAGCCTGAGATGCTGACACTACACACTTTACCCATTGCTGCAGGTCCCCAGAGCCTCCCACAGCCTTAGGAACCACCACATGTGTCCGCCAGTCAGAGTGGCCCTCAGAGGCATTGGCCTGAGACTTAGTAGCTTAATTAAAATTTTTATTTTATTGTTTTGGGCTTTTGTGGTGCTAAGCATTGAGTGAGGCCCTTGTGCATCTCGGGGCAAGCACTGTGCCCCTGAGCTGCGTTCACTGTTGCATTCAACCTCTGAGAAGTCCAGCTTTCTTCTTGTATCTGATGTTGCTTCTCTTCAGATTCTGATTTTTTACTTTAATTTTAAAAAAAATGTAATTTTTCTTGCAGCTTGTTCTTGAATGTAGACATGATGAGCTTGGTGACAGGCGCTGTGCTCTGTGGGCTTGCAGGACAGTTGGTCGAGTGTGTGTGCATGTGTGTGTGTGAGGGGCGAGGAGGAGCATGGCTATTCTGTGTCTAGCTGAGTCCTTTGGTGAGCACGTAGCCCCTGATATAGGCTTCCTTAGTACTCGTTGGTTCTTATCCCTGAAACAGGCTGGAGTTGGAGATTTCACCTTTCCCAGGTAGGTTTAGGTTTTGGAAAAGTAGTTTCTTATCTGATTAATACTAATGGACATTATTTCCTTTAAAAAAAATGGTTCCTTTCTCCAGTCCATGGCTAGAAGCTGAAGGAGGTTTTTCTCTGATAATTTACTGTAGAAAACCCGCACACAGCTCCTACAGGTAGTATTTCTTAAACTACAGAGACCTCTCTATGGAGTGTCCATTAATCTTATTCTGTTACAGTCACCGTGAAATGTACAGGCTGTGGTTGGTTTGAAGCAGCATCATCCTGGTTGATTTTATACAAATTTAAACTGAAGCAGGGATTTGTTTGCCTAATATTCAGAGAAGCATTGTAGCAGTGGTTTCCGTTGTCTTTCTCTTTAGTACTTGGACCATGAGACGGTATCAGAGACGTTCATCGACAGCAGTGGACAGTATGTTTCCTCACAGGCTACAGGCGTTAGTCGGAATGCGTACTGTGGCTATGAACACCAGACCCTGTCTAGTCAGGAACGCTTAGAGGAAGATGCCTTGCTTGCTGCCTCCAAGTGGAAGGTACCTGATGTGGACCTGGTCCCGTTTGTGAAGAGCACCGACCCTTCTTCCAGCTACTTTGTCATCTTGAATTCTGCAGCCTTCTTCAGGGTGGGGAGCCAGCTGGAGGTGCTGGTTCATGTGCAGGATTTTCGAGGGAAGCCCAAGAAGTATGGAGGAGACTATCTGCAGGCCAGAATACATTCGCCTACGCTGCAGGCGGGGGCCATGGGCCGAGTGGTAGACTATCAGAATGGGTTTTACAAGGTGTTTTTTACTTTGCTCTGGCCAGGCAGAGTTATAGTGTCTGTATCTCTGGTTCACCCCAGTGAAGGGATCAGAGTTCTTCAGCGCCTGCAGGAAGAGAAACCAGACAGGGTCTATTTCAAGAGTCTCTTCAGATCGGGAAGGATTTCTGAAACAATGAAGTGCAATGTGTGTCTTCCTGGAAGTCTTCCGCTGTGCAACTTTACGGATCTTTACACTGGAGAGCCCTGGTTCTGCTTCAAACCAAAGAAACTCCCCTGCAGCAGCAGAATCAACCACTTCAAGGGTGGATACACGAAGGGTCTTCTCACTGCTGCCGAAAGTGCTTTCTTTCAGAGGTATGCCTGCCTGCTTCTAGGGGGTAGGGATCCTTCCCACTGTCTTTGCCACATTTAGGAACCTCTTGTAAGTGTTCATTTCTTGTCTGTCTGAACCTAGCCCTGTTCAGAAGTGGCGTTGAGTTAAAAAACAACAAACAAACAAAAAAACAAAACAAAAACAAAAAAAAACCCCAAACAGGTTTGCACATTTGTTTAGTATTTTAAAAGTAAAATTTAGTGCTTGTTCAATTTAATTAAAGACCTTTTACCCTTTGTTTTGTTCTTATTCAGCTATGTTTTATGTTAGAGATACTACCTATTGTTTCTAGCAGGTGCCAGCCCCCTTACAGACTGATGTCTGACCATATTCTCTGGGTTATGATTTCATTCTGATACTTAGGATTGTGTGATTTTTTGTGAATTTGAAACCTCTCTCAGTCTATTTCTTCCCCTATAAACTTGAGATGAAAATAATAGCACATACTTTATATATGAGTTGAGGAGAGTAAATAAAACGATGCATTAAACGTTTCTGAAAGCATATACTCTAACACAAATGTCTCTTAATAAGTGATAGCTATCAGTACTGCTAGCATGTAAAGATGTTTCTCATTTCTTTTATTTTTTAAAAAGTTATTGTACCTCTTTCCACAAGTTAGCTTGTGGCCCTGTCTGTCCTTATGCCACAATGTGTCATTATGCCAGTGAACTTATGTCATGCATTTATTCATCAGGCCAGCAGAGGGAGCCCATTTAATGCATTTACTGGAAAGTTCTCTAGAAGACCAGTATTTTGTATCGCTGAATAAAAACTGAAAATGAAACTAAGGGGAAAAAAACCCACTCACACATAGATCTAAATGTTTATTTATATTTACTTATTTATTTTTAAGGCCTAGTCTCACTACATAAACCTAGATTGGCAAGAAAACCCATCTTGCCAACATAACCTAGTAAATGATGAAAATTACAGGCGTGTAGCCATGCCAAGCTCCAAGGGTTTTAGTTTTGTTTCTTTTAATTTTTAAGTTAAATTTATTTAAAAAATTTATATATGTGTACTGTATTTACATATTTTAAATCTTGCATCTAGACCCAAAGCTTTCTATTTTTTAATGAGTAAGAGTAGATTGTTTCATTTCTATGGACTTACATATGAAGATTACCCAGTTGCCCCTTTCTGGAGTTGTGTCATCAGTCTGACTGATGAACTGCCCATGAAGAAGAAGGAGGAAGAGAAAGAGGAGGAGAGGGAAGGAAGAAGAGGAGGAGAAGGAGAAAGGAAGAAGGAGGAAAAAGAGGAGAAAGGAGGAGGAGGAAGAGAAGAAAGCAGGAAGGGAAGGGGAGAAGTGTTATAATTTAACCAGGTTTCATGTGGAAGATAGTGGGATAAAAGGGGTAAAGAGTTGAATAGTGAAACATTCAAAGATATACCTAACACCAAATCCCACTATTAGAGACAAAAGTGATTAAAAAAAAAAACAAACCTGTTACTACAGAAAGAAAAAGTAATGCCCACCCTTATATGCAATCCTGGGAGCGGCTGGCTAATAGCACATCGTAGGTTAGAGTTAAAAAACTCTTTACCTGAGATGATGTTTGTTAGGGAAAGTGTTTGGGGTACCTTACATTTGATGGAAACCCAATGATTGATTTTCATTTTGTTACCCTTCACACTGCTAACGTTCTAGACCATTGTAGGAGGCTATCTCAGAAGAAAAAAATAGCAAATCTTAAATGTCTGTGTGCATACTGTTTTGAGCTCCCTCAAATGCCTTGAGTTTGCATTCACTTTTGTCTTTTGTCCTGGGCTTATAACTTTACTTAGGTTTAAAAAAATTTCCAAGCTTGGCTGTTGTTTTGTTTGTTTGAGATAGGATCTCATTGTTATCCAGGCTGTCCTGGAATTCAGTATGTAGCCCAGGTTGTCCTGGAATTTACTATGTAGCCCAAGCTCTCCTGGAATTCACTATATACCCCAGTCTGGCTTCAAATTTGTGGGGATCCTCTTCATTTTTCTTTTCTTTTTTTCTGTTTTCCCCTTCCCTTCTCCCTCTTGCTCTGGCCCCTGCTAGCTCCAACCCAAAGGTATTTATTTATTTGTTTGTTTGTTTATTTACTTACTTATACACTGTAGCTGTCTTCATATGAGAGCATCAGATCTCATTACGGATAGTGGTGAGCCTCCATGTGGTTGCTGGAATTTGAACTCATGACCTCTGGAAGAGCAGTCAGTGCACTTAACCACTGAGCCATCTCACCATCCCTTCCTTAGTTTTCTAAGTGATGACATTACAGACAGTGACCTCACCTGGCTAGTTTTGGCATTTGGATCTTCAAATCATAGGTCGACAATTAAGGTGATAGAATCTTTTTCTTTGCCCTTAGGAGAGTGAAAATGGTGGTCTTGGGAAGAACTCTCCCTTAAAGATTCTATTATATGGGCAGGAATTTTAAAATGACATTCTTACTGAGAAGTTCTCTTTTTATTTTAACACCATTTATGCTTTTTTTCCCCTAGGCATGGTGGGTCATATTTGTAACCCAAACTCAGGAGGCCAGGGAAAGAGGTTGGGAGTTCAAGAGTAGCCTGGGCTCAAACAGGATAGCACACAACAGAGAAAGGGCAGGGTGGATAGCTTAGTCTGTAAACTGATTGCTGGCACACATGAGGATCCAGGTTAGGTCTCTAGAATGCATCAGTATCTGAGTGTGGTGGTGAGCATGTGCTATCCCAGCTTGGGAGTGGTGACAACAAGCTCTGGGGCTCTCAAGCCAGCCATTCTAGTCTACTTGGTGAGCCCCAAGATGGTGAGAAATCCTATCAGAAGCTGTTCTCTGGCCTTCCTGCCATACACGTATACATGTATACCTGCACTCAGACATGCACACATAAACCAAGCAAGCCAACCAATCACAGAGTAAGCAACAATACCTTCTCCAACTGCTTTAAGTCTTTGGGAATACTTTGATGTTGCCACCACCTACCCACCTTCTTTTAGATTCTCAGTTGCTAGTGTCTTCCATATTTGTTTTTCCTTAGAGCATGGACTTTATCCAGCATGTAATCTTATTACAATTATCACAGTTGGGACATTTGTCATTGATACAGCACTATTGATCAGTGACCCTAGTGCGTGTTTACATTTCCCTAGCAATTTTGTTAATTTAATCTGTGATCACATTCTATACTGTCTTAGTTAGGATTTTATTCCTGTGAAGAGACTCCATGGCCACAGCAGCTCTTATAAGGAAAATATTTAATTGGGGCTGGCTTACAGTTTCAGAGGTTTAGTCGGTTATCATCATGGCAGGAAGCATGGCATTGTGTAGGCAGACATGATACTGGAGAAGGAGCTGAGAGTTCTACATCTTGAGCCACAGGCTCAGGAGACTGTGTACTGTACTGGGTAGCTTGAGCCTATGAGACCTCACTTACTAGCAATTTACAACAAGGCCACACCTACTCCAGAAAAGCCACACCTTCTAATAGTACCACTTTCTGTGGGCCAAGCATTCAAACTTATAAGTCTATGAGAGAAGGTGGTAGGCATTCTGATTCAAACGACCACAATTCTTTGTTACCTTTTAAATCTAGGAAGGTTCTTTATCTCTTTGGCTTTTTAAAAAGATTATATATATATATATGTGTGTGTGTGTGTGTGTGTGTGTACTGTAGCTGTCTTCAGACACACCAGAAGAGGGCATCAGATCCCATTAAAGATGGTTGTGAGCCACCATGTGGTTGCTGGGAATTGACCTCAGGACCTCGGGAAGAGCAGTCGGTGCTCTTAACTGCTGAGCCATCTCTCCAGCCCTCTTTAGCTTTTTGTGATATGGACAATTTCAATATTGATTTCAAGTAAAATGTCTTTTACATTAGGTTTGCTTTGTTATTGTATGGCTAAATTGAGGTTAAATATTTCTGAAGGAAAATTATGGAGAAAACTATTCTTCAGGCATCTTTATATGAAAGGTACCTATTTTTGTGTAATAAACTCTGTGCTTATAAGAGTGGCTTATATGTGCCCTCTTGAAGGTCATCCAATGTCGCTAGGTAAGATATGAAATTCTGTTATCCTCCAGTGTGGCCAGCCCTGAATAGATCCTTCACCTTGGTTTTCTGTCTCCTGTAGAATGTCAGTTCCAGTGAAGGAGGAGATCTGGGAGTTTTGCTACATAAGCCAGAGCTAGAATGGTGTCCAGAATAAAAAAGAAGCCTATTAATTGTCTATAGAATGAACACATTTTTGTGCAATGGACAAAGCAGTAAAAATATCCTGATGGTTCATTCCTGTATCAGGAGGCTGAGCACTCTCCATTTTTAAAAATTTTATTCTATTTTTATTTTTTTTGCAGTCTCTGTTTTAAAAACTTTTGATAAGCCTAAGAGTCCTGACAGTGAACTGGAACGGTGTTACTGGAGTCCCATTCTTTACTGCTGGCTCTCATTCTCCCTTGGTTTTTCATGCAGCTCCTTAAAAGAATTTACTGAGCCCGACTCTGGTCCATGGTCTAAAGATATAAAGATGATACAGAAAAACCCCACCCATACCCTTGAGGAACATACATTACAGTAAGGAGAACAGTCACCAACCAGTCTATAATTGAAGAAAGTACTGTTTGAGTACTGTTTCGGGGCAGGCATCTCCAGGGGACTTCTCTCAGTTCTGGGCGTGTCTAAGAAGTATAATAGTTCAGTGTGGACTTGTGGCCTCAAAAACATGTGGTAACAAAGTAGACATTCTCTGATCCCAAAAGGAGTTATTCAACCTGAAGTTAGTCATTTTGTGGGCTATATGTGTGCGCATACATGTGTGTGCATGCGTGTGTGTGTGTGTGTGTACACAGCAGTTAAAGCACACTTAGTAAATCCATCTCCAGTTTATATAACCTTCTCTCAAGAGCTCTAGTTTATTAACTATTAGTCATGTTGGTTAATTTTTTTGCTTCACCACAATGCTCAGTGAAAGCATGTGTAGTTTTTCGCTTACAGGTAAAGACACACAACTGCAGACAGATGTCCCTGAATCTCAATCTAAGCTTGTGCTTTTTTTTTTTAATTCTTTCTAAAGTGGTGTGAATATCAAGATGCCAATCAACTCCAGTGGACCTGACTGGGTGACTGTGATTTCCCGGAGAATAAAAGGTAAAAACACCCGAGCTTGATGATGTTTTTCTCTTCTTTAAAAAAGTACTTCTTTTACATGTCTGTCTGTGTGCTGCATGCATGCAGTTCCCTCAGGAGGCAGGTAAGCGTGTCAGATCTCCTGGAGCTGGAGTGTCAGCCCTGTGGCTGCTGGGAACCCTGTGTAGGTCCTCCACAGGAGCAGCAAGGGCTCTTAATTGCTGGGTCATCTCTCCAGCCCAATGGACGTGTTCTATTTTTGTTAAGGTGATTGTTGTACAAAAAAAAAATTTTTTTTTTACCCATTCATCTACCATGGCTACTTCTGAGTAGAATCTGAAACTATTAAAAGCTTAATTTAAAAAAAATATCAGCTAGATCTTGTGTACTTAATTTTGGGTTTTGCCATGTCTGCTGATGTGAAAGCTGGCTTCTCTTTCTTCCATTGTATACTCTCTATTTGTCTCAAGAGCCTGTAGAAGAGCGGTTCTCAACCTGTGGGTCACCATCCCTTCAGGGTCAAATGGCTTTCACAGGGGTGAACAACCATTGAAAAACACAGATATTTACATTATGATTCATCAAGTAGCAAAATAACAGTTCTGAAGTAGCAATGAGGTAATTGTATGGTTTGAGCTCACCAGAGCATGAGGAACTATATTAAAGAGTCACTGCATTAGGAAGGTTGAGAAACAATGTTCTATCTAGAGCTGTGTTACCCAATGTGGAAGCTCCTAGTCTTTTGTTGCTAGTAAAACAGAAATGATTTGAAATTAAAAAAAAACACACACACACAAAAAAACCCCAAAAACCCTACCAACCTCAGTTTTTAGAATCACATACCATGCATCATACTCTGCAGTGTATAAAAAAGTTCTGTTGGAGGTGTTGTTCTGTAGATAGTCATGACAACATGTAAATTGTCTTAGAAAATGGTAAACACGTGACTAGAGGGTGGACTTCTGACTCAGTAGGATGATGTCCATTTTTAGCAGGCCCGCAGCCCTGGGGTCAGTCTGTGTGAGCACTGACACACAAGCACAAACAAATCTGATCTACTGGCTTAGGTATGAGTACTGAAGAGTAAGCGGGAGCATCAATTTACATCTACTTGTCATTCTTGGGAGGATGAGGGAGGGGAACTGCTTTGAGTTCAAGGCTAGCCTGAAAACATACAGACTTCCAGGCTAGCCTTAGCTACAGAGTGAGACTCTTGTCTCAAAGCACCAAAAACATAGAGCAAAACTCTCCCATACCGCAAATATTGCCATTCCCTTCACCACAGGCACTAGGCATATAATACACGTGCACCATATACGAAGGCTATTCGAAGTAAGCTGTGCAGAAAGAATCAGAGAGCCAGGACTACCTCAAGGGGGCAGTGTGGTCCTTCCTTTCCAGCCAAACAAACCCCACTTCGGTCAGACTGTAGCTTTTCTTCACTGGATCAAACCAGAAATCTTAATTAAGACTTTGTTTGTTTGTTTTGGTTTTGTTTTTTTCCCCCCAAATAATCTGAGTTTTAAAATGTGATAGTTATATATTTTAAAACACTGGTATCTATCTAGTTCAGAATTCATGAAAAAAAATTACATGATACAAATAAAAGTTGTAGACCAGATATACAGTCTCTGGCTTCCACTGTTAGATGTGAGAAGTCTTAGTCTCCTGATGAAGATCTGTATTTGCTTTCTACTTGAACCAGATGACTTGCCAATCACAGGGATGTGTGTAGCATATGCGGTGTTTCTCAGTGACACTGCACTCCAAACACTTAATCTACTTCTTTCCTTCCATTCTCCCAAGCCTGCCAGGCATATGATGTCCCCAGGTGTCCAGTAGAGTGGTTAATAGAGGAGCTTTTTGTTCTTCAAAAAAAATTGTTTTTTGGGGTGGATGGGTAGGTTTGAGATAGACCTTCTCTGTGTAGCCCTGGCTGCCCTAGAATTTGCTCTGTAGAGCAGGCTGTCCTTGAACTCAGAGATCCACCTGTCTTTGCCTCCCAAGTGGTGAGATTAAAGGCATTGATCACCAACACCCTGGGCCATTCTTCAAAATAAACTTTTTGTTTGTTTTATAGATTTATTTATTTGTTTTATGTATATGAGTACTCTGTTTGCATGTACACCTGCAAGCCAGAAGAGGGAATCCCATTCCAGATGGCTGTGAGCCACCAGGTGGTTACTGGGAATTGAACTTAAGGACTTCTGGAAGAGCAGACTGTGCTCTTAACCACTGAGCTATTTCACCAGATCTTCCCCCTGCCCCCCATTCTCCAAAATTTTAATAATGGGAAATTCCTTATCCAGTGTGGACAGAACCCGCACAAAGATTTCAGGACCCAGTTAGATGTAGCTCAGCTTCAGTACTGAGGGACTCATGGCTGCATTGCGTTGTATCCACCCACGTGTCCCATTTACATTATTCTTAAGCTAATTAGGCAGAGGTTTTATAGTTTACTTCTAATCAGCAGGTCCCAGGTCAGCCAGAAAGTGGTATGAGTTTGTGAGTAGAGAGAAGACAGATTAAATTAGCAGGGGATTTTTTTTTTTTCTGATGGGAGAAGGTAACTCAAAGTTATTAGGTACAGAATACTCTGGCTTTTGAGTAAGAAAGTCATACTGTAGCAGGTATGTAATTAGGAAAAATTTGCTTTGTATATCCAAGGAGCTCAGATTGAGGGACCTTCCCAGTGGTCCACAACTTCCAGAGGTGGCACTTTAAGACCCTAATGAAATTCTCTGCCTTTCCTTTGTATGCAAACATTCTGTTTCTACTTAAACTTTTCCCTCCTGTCTTAGTTAGGGTTTCCATTGCTGTGAAGAGACACCATGACCAAGGCAACTCTTATAAAAGACTCTTATAAAGCATTTAGTTGGGAATGGTTTACAGGTTCAGAGGTTCATCATCACCTTGTTATCATCAAGGTGGGAACGTGGCAGCTTCCAGGCAGGCATGGCACAGGAGGAACTGAGAGTTCTACATCTTCATCTGAAGGAAGCCAGGAGCAGACTGGCTTCCAGGCAGCTGAGAGGAGGGTCTCCAAGCTCCAACTATTCTAACAAGGCCACACCTCCTAATAGTCCCACTCCCTGGGCCAAGCATATTCAAACCACCACACCTACTAGCTTCAGCTTCTATTGCATTCAACTGTAGCAATGATTTCTTTTTCTTTTCTTTTTTTTTTTCGTTTTTTTGAGACAGGGTTTCTCTGTGTCACCTTGGCTGTCCTAGAACTCACTCTGTAGACCAGACTGCCCTCGAACTCAGAAATCCGCCTGCCTCTGCGTCCCAAGTGCTGGGATTAAAGGTATGCGCCACCACTGCCCGGCAGTAGCAATGATTTCTATGACATTCCTTTCAAGATTTATTCATTAGAATGCTAGTCTGAAGAAGAGTTGTCCTTTTTCCTGTCCACTTCACTATACACTTGTCATTATATTTGTTTCTTTTAATTTAATTGGCTTTCTCCCTCCCTCTCTCCCTCCCTCTCTTCCTTTGAGACAGGGTTTCATTATGTAGCCCTGGCTTTTGTGGAACTTGATATGTAGAACAGACTGGACTTAGACTCACAGAAAATGCTGCCACCAAAGGTGTGCATCACCATGATCAGCTACTTTGTTTTTGAGCTAAGACTCAGCTTAACGCAGTCACTATTCCTCCCCCAGTGTGTGTGTGTGTGTGTGTATATGTGTGTGTATGTGTGTGTGTGTGTATGTGAGTGTGTGTGTATGTGTGTGCATGTGTGTGTGTGTATGTGTGAGTTTGTGCTGAAAATTTTTCCAAATTTGACAATTGGAAACCTTTTCAGTTTGGATTCTGTAAACGGAAACTGGCCTGACGTATGAACCCCGCCTGCCTCAGCCTCCCAACTTCTGGGATTTCAAGAGTGTGGTCTTCATCCCTTTGATCTACTTTCGTCTCTGTTGAGCACTTCTTTTTTTTTTTTTCTGACACCAGAAGATGTCATAGGCTCACTTTGTATTCTCCCCACCCCAGCCTTAATAATTCATACTTTTTCTTAAACACACACACACACACACACACACACCCCTAAACAGGGTAAAGACGACACATAATCACTTTGCACCAGACTCCGAATGACATTGTCAGGGAAGATTTTTAGATTGATGTGAAAGAAGTCTTTCTTATTTTCCTATGACTTCTATATTTTGAAGCTTTCTTTCCTACCAGTTTTACTATTTATATATGAGCCAATTCATTTTCCCCTAAGACATATATTTAGAGTACAGTGTGTCGCTCGAGACTGCCCTTCTACCAACACACAATGCTGTCATTTCAGTCAAAAGCAAGAAACTGTTTTTTATTCAGAGTAGACCTTGTTATCAAAGGCAAGTGTCTGGTGGAGGACAGAGTTGCTCAGAATTAGAATTACTGATTTTTTTTTATTAGTATCTGTACTGTGGTCCCTATACACTCACAACTAAATGGCCCAGGGACTTTGATGGACTCCTGTCTTGTTGGAAATTTGAACTCATTCCTTATGTGGGACCTTGCTTATCTTGCTGAGATGGTACCCAAATTTCTGCTCTTAATGCTAATGGTATCTCTTTCATCTTTAAAGGTAGTTGAGGAAAATTTCCCAGCCTTTGTTACTCTCATTTTTATTCTATTTTTGGTCCAGATAACCTTCGTTAGGCTAATGGATGATGGGGAGTTGTATGGTGCTGTTCCCTCCACCCCAGCAGAATAATTACCATCATCACAAGGCTAGCAGTATGTGCTTGTGAAAGGTCACCACTGCTGGGTTTGTTGGCTGTTGACATTCTCCACAGGAGGAGGGACTGGAGGTATCATTGGATACTCACCTGAGCCTCCAGCTAGTTCTCAAGGCCATTTACCTTAACTGCAAGTGGCCTTTGGGGTCTCTGGTGGGGCTAGAGTATGTAAACTGGGGAAGACTTTGAGAACAATGGTTGCTACTGGGAAGCAAATTCCTGGGTCGCTGGGTGGAGGCATTCCAGTGTGGTGCCTCATGGTCACGCACACTCCTGTCAGTAACCCCTCATCCACGCTCTGTAAGTAGGTCCAGTAAATTCATTGGTTGCCCAGGGTGAACTTTGTTAGAACCGAATCTTGGTTTGTCTTTGGGGCTGTTGTGGGTTGGAGGATATTGATTAGTGCCCCCTATGGAGGAAATACCTGTAGTACATGGGAACCTCCAAAATCCAAGAAACACTTTTAAAAAAAAATTTTTTTTTTTGGTTTCAAATTTTTTATTGGATATTTTCTTTATTTACATTTCAAATGTTTTCCCCTTTCCAGGTCTCCCCTTCGGAAACCCCTCAAGAAAGGCTTTTTAAGCAACTTCCGATTATTTGAAATCAGTCAGGAAACACTTTTGTGCAAATTGACCGCCAGGGGGCACTATAGGCACATGCATTTCACTCCTCCACAGTATCCTATGTTTAAAGAATGAATGTCAGTTTCGGTAATTGATTTGCTTTGCTTGACTAAACTCTGGTAGTAAATATAATTAACATTCTCATGGAAATGGTAATTGCTTCCTGTGTGATATATACTTTTCTTTTTAACATGTATTTGACACAAAATAACTGAATCTGCCAAATTACCAGGGGTAAAATTGTAACTTCAAAATCACTTTTAATTCTCATTCTCAGTAAATATTTTCTTTGTGCCCCAGGTGTGTTCTCTGCAGGTCTCTGGCTATGCAGCATTGATACATTAAATCAAGGAGGGCAGGCGAGACAGCTCAGCTGGTAAATTCCTGACCGCCTAGCCTCATAACCTGAGTTTGATCCCTGGCTTCCACATAGCAGAAGGAGAGAACTTATTCCTCCCTCCCTCCCTCCCTCCCTCCCTCTCTCTCTCTGGCATGCACACACACATGCTCACACACTGAATGTAATAATAACAGAGTTGGGGCATGCTGCAGGTGAAGTAACACTTGATAGCATACTGAGGTTATTTCTCACTGTGATTCTTTTGGCCTCCTGAGATGGAGTCATTGCTGTGTGCCTACATTGGTCTGGAACTTCCAAGCTCAAGCAATCCTCCTGCCTCAGTCTCCAGAGTAGTGCACCTCCCAAGTGTACCCTGCCAAGGAAATTACTCTTGAATAAGTCAAATAAATGTTTATTATTTGCCTTTCTAATCATATTTGCCAAATTAAAACTTTTGCAAACTACCAGTTACTTTTCTGCTTAGTCCCTGAACCAATAAAGATGCCTAAAGGGGGAAAAGTTAAAAATGCACTATCAGGGAATGTGCCTGAGTTACAGGAAGCAACAAACAGCAAGGTTTCAAATTACGTGGTAATAGCTAATGTGCCTTACATGTTAACTCTGGACACTGAGAGAACTATGCACTCTTCCCATTTTAGTGTTGAGTGGGGGTGGGTGGGTGGGGAATGCCTGGGATTTCTTCAAGCTATGACAACAGGAAGTACTGCCTCTAAGCTTACAGGCCAGCAAATATGTGCATATAGTTCTCTGTGTGTACAGAGTTAACTTGTAAGGCACATTAGCTATTACCAAGTGATTTGAAACCTTGCTGTTTATCGCTTCCACTGTGGCATCTCCCAAGGGAGTTATAAAGGTTGAGGGATAGCAACTCTCGCTGAAAGGTGTTCTAGTGCTGATATTACAATGTGTAGCTGGGCTACCATGTGAGTTCATGTTGCTGGTGCTTTTTAGTGCCACTTCTGATTCCTAAAGACCTGAACCATTTGTAGAGCATGGCTTCTTCTCTGGATTTGACACTGGTGGTTTTCCCGAATTAAAATTTGAGTTTAGAACATTTAATGGAGCAGGAGGCATTGTATTAATATTAAAATTTATATATATATATATATGTCTGTGTGTGTGTGTGTGTATGTGTGTGTGTCTATCTCCTATATATAACTTAATGTGAGATTAAGTTATCATTTGGCTTTCAGGCATTAGGATAAAAACTACTTCCATTCTGAAATAACACTGGGTAGATGCATTTCCTTGGGTTTTGTCTTCCTTTATTTTGAACTTCGCTGAACACACACATACACAGAAGGAATGCCTGAAGTGTTCTTTGCCCCTGGTGCCCTCCAATAGCCCCCCAACCCCCACTTCTCATCTTCCCATTTTAGTGTCTGGGGGAATGCCTGGGATTTCTTCAAGCTATGACAACAGGAAGTACTGCCTCTAAGCTTACAGGCCAGCAAATACGTGGATACAGTTCTCTCTCCCTTTTTTTTTTCTTTTCTGAAAACATTTTTTTGTATCTGATTTTGGTGATAAATTTCAGAATCTTATGATAGATTCTCTCCCCCCCCCCCCCTTTTTTTTTTTCTTTGTAGAAACTGATGACCTAGAAGTTTCTCAAGGCTCAGGAGTTTTTCCTTCTGGACATTTCTACAAAAACCGGTGGCGGCCCAGGAGGTTTAAGATGCGCCATTTTAATGACCCCGACAACGTTACAGAATGCTTGCAAAGAAAAATGGTATATTTATTCGGTGACTCAACAATCAGGCAGTGGTTTGAATACCTCACTGCATTTGTTCCAGGTTGGTGCTTTGCTTTTGGTTTCCTGACTGTTCCCAGTATGTGTTTGAGATGAACAGACTCACTTTTGAGCCTGAAGAGAGGAGTCAGGTGAGGAGGGGATCTCTCCGTAAAGAAGCATCTTAACCCCGGGAGATAGTGACACTCTCTCTGACCTAGGATGAGTCATGCGCATGCTCTGTTCAGGGCTTCCTTCTCCGTGTCAGATTAGACAGCTGCGCTATGCTGCCTCACAGGTTTCTGCCACCTCTAATATTCTGGATCAAGAAACTGTTGGCCGCTGCTGGTTATCTCTTTTCCAGTTCCATATGACTCCATTCTAGGTCTGTACAGGATTTTACTGGAAGGAAGCAGCTAAATGTATCCGTGTAGCCAAGGCATCCATGGGGCCTCTTATTGAGACAGAGATGGCTGCTATTGAGAGGCTCTGGGCAAGGTCCATCATTCTTAGCCTCCCTCTAAGACTATACTTCAGATGCAGAGTAAGACTGTACTGGTTGGAGACCTACCACTCAGCCCCAGGAGGCGCTGTCTTCTTCCTTTAAGTGTGTGCCCTTACTTGTTAAAGAATAGGTGGTGGTGTGGGAACTGTTTGTGTGTTTTTGTGTACCTGTGTGTATGGGTGGAAGTGGGCGTGTGTGAAGGTATGCGTATGGAGGCTGAAGTCAGCCTTGAGTGTTGTTCTTAGGCTCTGTCCAGCTCATTTTGTGAGACAGAGTCTTTCACTAGCCTGAGAGACCTGACTCTGGCTCCCCGCCCCTCCAAGCTGCCTCCCAGATTTGCCTCAGGTGCTTGAATGGAGAGTACTGATTGAGTCTTCTTCTGCTCAACTTGTGTGGGGACTTTTTTTTTAATGGTTGTAAATGGAGTTTTTTAAAAAAAAGATTTATTTATTAATGCACACAAATACTTTGCATGTGTGTCTGTGCACCAGAAAACAACATCATATAGTCATAAGTTGCTATGTGGGTGCTGGGAATTGGACTCAGAATCTTTGGAACAGCAGTGAGAGCTCTTAATCATTGGGCCTTCTCTCCAGCCCTGTAAACGGAGGTTTTTTGATTTCATTCATTCATTCATTCTAATATAAATTCTCATTGTTTTGTGTGTGAATTGCTTCTGATGCTTTTTCATCATGTCTAATTTTACTTTTTAAAAGAAATGGAAGCAGATTTTTAACCCCCAAAGGTAGGAAGTCAGTTCTGTTTGTTTTCTTTTCACTGAAGCAGATATGGTTGAATTCTAGTTAGTGAAGCCTAAACTACAACTCTGGTGGAGGAAGCAGCATGTGGCAAGATGCTGGCTAATCCCTGGTGCTGACCCCGCAGGCCTTCAAGGCCTCTGCAGCCGCCTCTTCATAATTTCTGATGACGTGGCCTGATATTTCCTTTGTAATGGCAATGATCACATGGACTGTTCTGATCATTTTCCACAAGACCCTTTACAGACAGATTTTCATCTGATAAAATAAAGCCTCGTGTGGGTGTCCGATCTTTATCAAAAGTAAACGCTAGTGTGAACTTTTATCCACTTTAACTCTGGAGGCAAAATAGTAATGAGTCAAGCAGGAGAGTCTAAAGGAGAAGCTGGGCATGCTAGCGAAGAAAGAGTGAAACCAGCCTTAGCCCTTAAGGGGAGTATAGGAATAGTCTAATCTGATTTCTGGTACCTGTCGAAGGGAAGTGGGCACAGTAGAGTTGCCAAGGAAGTGTGAACAGAATGGCATTGTCAGTATTTACTGTGCGTGTGTGTGTGTGTGTGTGTGTGTATTTAGTTTGAGACAAGCTTTACTGTGTACTCCTGCTAGCCTGCAGGTTGCTTTATATATCAGCCTGGTTCTGTTTGTGAGGAATCTCCTGCCTCAGCTTCCCATATGTGTAGAGTTTGTAGGAACTGGGCCGTGAAACACAGCTTAAGGGGGGGGAGTGAAAAGATTTCTAATTTGTGCTACTGACACCTCCTGCCCCCAACACACACTTTTCTCTCTTTTTCTTTTATCTGAGACATGCTATCACCATCTGGGTAGCCTGGAATTCACTATGTAGACCAGGCTGGCCTCATGATCCTAGAGATCCATCTGCCTCTGCCTTCCTAGTGATCAGGGTATGCGTTATCACGCCCCACTTAACTTTGTTATTTTTTATGCCAGACAAGTTTTCTTATAAGGTTTTCACTATGGGGGCAAACTTAAAAGCCAAAAGGAACATAACCACTTTTTTCTTTTGCACATTGGAAGAACAAGGAACCTGCTCTCTTGTTTTTGTTTTTGTTTTAAATTCAGGAGTATAATTTAGATTAGTTTTCTTTCTAAAAAAATATTTGTTTACTTATTTTGAGGCAAGATCTCTCTCTCTGTAGCCCTGGGAAGCTTTAAACTCAGTAATACCTCTTATTTAATCTCCTAAGTGATGGTATTACAAACATATGCTATCATTCTTGGCTTAAAAATTTATTTTAATTGATAAATAAGTCCGCGTATTTAGAGGGTACATTGGGACCTATTGATAGAATGATTTTTATCAAGCTAACTATCATACCTGTAACTTCATATACTTATTTATTGGCAGTGACAACATTTGGAATCTCTTTGGGAGATTCTAAAGTATGTTATTATCAACTATAGCCATTGTCCTGGGCCTCACAATGTACCTCAGTATGCTAGGTCTCACAAACTGACTCTTCCTCGTTAGAATAGGTGTCTTTTATTAATTTCTCCTGTTCCCTTTCAAAGCTCCCCAGCTTTTGGTGAGTTTTTACTCTCTGAGTGTTAAACTCTCATAGTTACTACACAGAAGAGAGGCCATGGTGTATTTTTCTTTCTGTGTCGGGTTTATTTCACTTAATGTGGCATCCTTCCGGGCCTATTCATGTTGTTGCAAATGGCAGCATTTTCAAAAAGATATGTGTAGTTACTGAAATTTGCTCATAAAACAGAAGTTACAGACCCTGTCTTAGAACTGCTCATCTATGAGAAGGATAAAATATGAACGTCAACTGCACTCTTGGCTTAACAGAGGTAATCATCTTAGATATGCGCAGACTGTAACTGATAATATTGCTTATTATGTGATGGCATGATTTGAATAATGATGGCACTAGACTAAAGGTCCATTGATTCAAAATGTGACACAGGCAATAGGTATTCCTGTTAAACTTCCATTGAGCCTCTTTCTTGTAATTCTATTTTTAAAACTGTTTGAAAGCCACTTGAATATTTAGAATATATGTGTTTAGATGGAATGTTTTCATGAATTTGGTTTTTCCTTGTTTCAGATTTAGTGGAGTTTAATTTGGGTAGTCCCAAGAATGTTGGTCCCTTCCTTGCAGTGGACCAGAAACACAACATCTTGCTTAAATATCGCTGTCATGGTCCACCCATCCGCTTCACGAGCGTCTTCAGTAATGAGCTCCATTATGTGGCAAATGAACTGAACAGTATTGTGGGAGGGAAGAACACAGTGGTGGCCATAGCTGTATGGTCTCACTTTAGCACATTCCCCTTGGAAGTCTATATCCGGAGGCTCAGGAACATCCGACGAGCAGTGGTCCAACTCCTGGATCGAAGTCCTAAGACTGTGGTTGTCATCCGGACAGGCAATGCTCAAGAGCTGGGGCCTGAGGTGAGCCTTTACAACAGTGACTGGTACAACTTTCAACTGGACACTGTTCTTCGGAGGATGTTTTCAGGGGTTGGAGTCTACCTTGTTGATGCCTGGGAGATGACCTTGGCTCATCACCTACCCCACAAGCTGCATCCAGATGAAGTTATTGTGAAGAACCAGCTGGACATGTTCCTATCTTACGTATGCCCCTTGGAGACTTAGGTATCCTCAAGTTCACTGGAGCAATCACAATCAGTGACCTTTCCAGTTGACCTGCAGCATAGAAAATTTGTGATCGACTGCATTGGGAAATGGATACTCTCAACTTGTGGGACATTTCAGAAAAGAGCTGTACTTTGCATAATGACTGGTAATGAACTTAGGCAGTGTGGACTGCATTTGTATCTACCTATAGGATTTTTCCATCTTGATTTAGCCATTGTAAAGCTCTAACTTACACATCTACACACTGTATTCCCCTTGTAACCAAAGATGCTAATGAGTGGTTAAGAACTAGCTTCTTCTGGAGTGGGGGGTGACTGTGTCGATGCCTATGAGGGATGTTTTGATGTGAACAGAAGAGATAGATTTGGTTGGCAGTGCTATGTTTGTTGCTTACTTGGTAAAGGACATTTGAACACGTCTTCATGAATAGCATAAAGTTCCCTCCTCAGGAATAGAGGGATTATTGCTAGCGGTTCCTGTGGCCACAATGAAGACTGTTGTATCTCAGGAGTTTCTATTGACTTTTTTTTTTTCTCAATTACTTGTAAAGGCCAATGTGTGTGGTCAGAATTTTATATGAGGATATTAACAATTTCCTGCTTTTATCTGGAAAGGAGCAAAACGAAAGAGCACACAGTCTCTGCTTTGGATTGGTATGGGCACCGGCGAATTATTTCTTACTTGATTCAGCTAAATTTTATGTGATGAATTCTTATTATAGGATAACCACTTTTGGAAACAAATATGTAAATAGAAGTTTATTTTTATGTTCCGAAGCTTGTGGGTTTTAAGAACTGATTTTTATGTAAAGAATGTCACTGGCTCTCATAAAATTGTAGGGTTTCTCCCCTCAGCAGTTCCAAATGTTTCTCTTTGCTTTTGGCTGTCATGAAATATATGCCGAAATCAGACATGAAACCAGACCAGAAGTTAATAAAATTAGACATTAAAATTCATGACAAGTATTTCTTGATTTGGGCATAAAGTATACATACAGACTGTCTCATGCTTGCATGTAAGAAGCCACTATTTAGCTGTCTGCTATTCCTTCTGGCTCTTTGGACTGTGGTTGAAGACTAGGGTCTTTTGCACACTAGGGAGTTGCTCTATCAACTGAGTTACATTCCTACCCCATTTCTAGATACCCCCAAAATAACAGGATTGGTCATTTTATTGGACATTGTCTTATTAATATCAAATGGTTTTTAAATTAAATTTAGGATCATTTGATAAGTAGTTTTTGCATTATGAGAGGTTATAATTTACTTTTGCTTTCTCTGAACAGACCTGTATAAACACTGGGCTGGCTTGGGAAATGAACACAGATGCTAAAGCAAGAAAAATATGCATCCTTCAGAAATCGATAATTTGGGCTCTTAAGGGAAAGGACTTAAGTTATTCCTTTCCTACTGTTGAGGACCATTAAGTTTATAAAATATTTTGTTTTATGTTTATAAAATATAATTGGTTTTGGAATTTAGGACCAGTGAAGTTAAATGTATTATGCTAGCTTAGTTTTTGCAAATACTGAAGCTTGAACCTACAGGGGGACTGTGATAGATAAGTATTGTACCACTGAGCTAAACCCCCAGTTCCCTCCCTCCCTCCCTCCCTCCCTCCCTCCCTCCCTCCCTCCTTTCTTTCTTTCTTCCTTTCTTTCTCTTTTAAACTTTTAATTTTAAGAGAAGATCTCCATAAGTTCATAGGCTGGTCTTGAATTTGCTTTGTAGCCTATGCAGACTTTGAATTTTCCTCCTTCTGCCTTAGCCTCTCCAGTAACTGGACCTATAAGGCTGTGCCACCAGCCTGGTTAAATAGCTCATTTTAAGCCAGGTGTGATGGCACATACCTTTAATACCAGCATTTGGGAGACCGAGGCAGGTGGGTTTCTGAGTTTGAGGCTAGCTTGGTGAGTTTCAGGGCAGCCAGGGCTAGCTACACAGAGTAACCCTGTCTCAAAAACCAAAACCAAAAAAAAAAAAAAAAAAAAAAAAAAAACCAAACCAAAACAAAAAGGTCATTTTGAATCATCTTTAAGCTTGCAGTATTTGAGAATAATGAGTTAGGAACCATACCTCCAGGGATTATGGAATGAATCACCTTTGTGACAAATGCCAAGAGATTCTAATGTGGTTTTAGGGTTTCACACTTTGAGAAACAGTGACAAAGAAAAGATTGATCTAGAGAAGTAGCATTGCTTATCTGTTATTTCAAGGGTTTATCAAGCACTTAATTCTGGCCATGATTTAATAGTTTAGGTGATACTGGCTCTATTTCTTTACAGGAAGAACTCAAGGTAGAATTGGACTCATGTACATGGAGTCCATGCCCTGCCTGGCTACAACTGGTTTGACTGTGTTTTGAGAACTTCTCAACACTTCCCTGGGAGGATTTCTGGGAGGTGGGCAAGGAGGAGTTACTTTCCCAGTTAAAATCAAGCACCATCCACCATTTCTTTAGAGTGATTTGTTTCCATAGCTGATTTCTTGTAACCTTCTTTAGTCTTTGCTTTTCCGCTTGATGGCACAAGGTCTTGACAATTTGATAGCACCGTCTCTTGAAGTCCTTCTAGTTACCTTTATCTCTCTTTGGCCTTTTACGCTCTGGTGTAGAAATTTTTATAGAAGTTAAAATGTTACCTAAATATTTCCCAGAGCAGTTAGACACAGGCTGAGCATCTCTGATCTGAAAATCCCAATTCCTCCCAAATATACAGCTTTTTGAATTCTTGACATCACAAGTAGAAAAGTTTCACTTGCCATTACATGATGAGTTGCACTCAGATGACAGCTATGAGGCTGGGGAGATGGTTCAGCGTTCAGAGTGCTTTCTGATTTTCCAGAGGACTAAGTCTGAATCCCAGCTCCCAAGCCAAGTGACTTACAAACCACCAGTAATTGACACTCCAGGTAGATCCAAACCCTCAGTGTACCTGCATTCATGTGGTGTTCACTCATACTGACATACACAGAAACACAGGCACACACACACACACACACACACACATACACACACAAAGAATAAAAGTCTGGTATTGCATTTGCTTTTAATCCCAGGACTTGGGAGGTAGAGGTGGGCAGATCTCTGTGGACTCAAGGGCAGCCTTGTCTATATACTTGTCTATATAGTTCTATACTAACAAAGAGTTACTTGGTGAGACACTGTCTCAAAACAAAATAAAACAAAACGCTCAAATACATGCAATAAGGATTAAAAAAAGATCTTAGAAATACATTTTAAGAAGCCAGACATACTAAATGTTATAGAAAAAAATTTCATGTTATATATGTAAAGTCCATATAAGACAAATATTTCCTACTTCGGCTTGTTATGCATTAATGAATTATACATATATGTGAATATATACATGTATACATACATACACACATACACACATATATACACACACAAACATTCACAAATCTAAAATAATTTAAAAATCTAGCAGTTCTGGTCTCATGGACTTCAGATAAGGGCTTTTCAAACTTATGAAAAATTGATTATAGGTTAATTAGTCCCATAGACTTGTGAATGTCAGCCTGTCAGATAAAAATGTTTAAATAGATATTTCTCATAATAAATAAAAAGGGAATCATAATTTTAAAAAACTACACAGGTTTAATTAAGGATACAGTCTATACAGTCTATCCAAGTACAATGAACATTAGAATTTTGATAGGCTTTCTTTCTTTCTGTTTTTTTTTTTTAATCATATACAATTGATCCTCTTTATCTCTAGGTTCCATATTACTGGCTTCGGCCAAGTTCAGATAAAAACATTTGGGAAAATACTGCATCTGTACTAAATGTGTACAGACTTTTTATGTCATGTAATAATCAATAAAGCGTAACATCTACTTACATAAAATTAACATATTGTTAGGTGTGGTAAGTAGCCTAGAGATGATCTAAGGTATATGGGAGAATGTTGCTTGTTATACACAAATACTATGCCATTTTTCTATAACGGAGTTGAGCATCCACAGATTATAATATAAATCCTAGCACCCAAATTGGTGGAGTTAGAATTACAGAGGACTTGTAATTTGGGCCTTAAAAATTTTTTACCTACAGTTTAAATGTTTTTATATGTTAAATAGCCTTAATAATTATAAAGGCCTGCCTAACATGGTGCTATCTCCTAACAGTTTTACTACATCAGTTGGCCATTATGGTTGGATGTTTGGGCTTATAACAAAATATTAAAATTGGTTTATATACATTTTTGTTGAAATAAAGTATGAATTTGTGGGGCTGGAGAAATGGGACAGCAGTTAAGAGAAGTTGCTGTTCTTGCAGAGGAGTTGGATCCCCACCACGACATGACTCTGGCCTCTGCAGGCACTGCATGCATCTGGTATACACACACACACACACACACACACACACACACACACGGTTGAGCGGAAATGATTGATTTGCTATTGTATTGTGAAAGGAAAAGTCCATAATAAAAACATTCTATGGGAATTATACCTCCTACAAGTTATGCTATTGAAGTTAACCTCTCGGAGCTGGAGAAATGGCTTAGCTGTTAAGAGTATGTGCTGCTCTTGGAGAGGGGAGAGGGTTCAAAGTGTGGTTCTCAGCATTGCCATGAGGCGCCTCACAGATGTCTGTGGTTCCAGCTCCAGGATATCCAGCCCCCTCCTCTAGTCTCTGTGGGCACTCACCTGCACATTCTCCTTCACACGTACACGTGAGCTTTAGCATGTATAGAACAGACTTCATGCTTCGAATGTATGTGATTCATTTTATTACTCAGAAAAAATACTGTGTATGTGTGTGTATATACATCCATACATATACACATACATATGTACACATACACATATATATGCCACTTGACAGACTTTCCTGGCTAGAGAAAATACGTTTCAGATTCATAAATCAGAGTCCTCGGCAAGAACAAATGTGGTAAGCCTTTACATATTCATGAATACATGAAGAAGTGAGTCTCCTGGACTGAACAGACAACCTGGCTATATGGGACTGACCTAGACCCTCTGCATATATGTACAGTTGTGTAGTTTGGTCTTTTTGTGGGACTCCTAACAGTGGGTGCAGGAGCTGTCTGTGACTCTGTTACCTGCTTTTAGGGCCCTTTCCCCCTACTGGGTTGTCCTCTCCAGCCTTAGTAGGAGAGGAAGTGCTTAGTCTTACTGCGACTTGATAAGCCATGACTGGTTGATATCCAGAGGAGGCCTGCTCTTTTCTGAAGAGAAACTGAGGAGGAGTGGGTGGGGTAGGGGTCGGGGGACTGAGAGGAGGGAGGGAGGGGAAATTGCTGCTGTCGGGATGTTAAGAACTAAAAAGTGAGTCTCCTATTTCTGGACCCAGATGAAGAGAATGACAGTCGCGGAGAGGGGCAGGGAAAGAAACCCTCGAGGGAGGGAACTGTCTCCTACACAGCTGCTGAGGATTCAGGGTTGGTTTACTCTACAGTTTAGGCCTAGTGCACTCAGAATGGCTGCGACATGGGAGGCGGGCAATAAACACGATTTTGGTTGCTGTTTCCTCTTTCGAAGTGGGTGGGCAGTACCCTAGTGCTGGGAGCACCTGGGAATCCTGGGGTAGATAGCAGGCGGTGGAAGACCAGAGAGCTGTTGAGGCAGAAGTTTGAGACACAGAAACTAGGGAAGCAAAAGTGTGCATCATCAGTTCAGTTTAACCCGTTCTTTCAAGTGCACTTACCTTTAAAATTTTATAATTTTTTTAAATTAAATGACATTTTAAATACAGATTTTTAAGCATGAGGATTAAGAGAAAAAGAAGCCCTCGACAAAGGGGGGCATGTCTTTCGATGTGGGCTTCTCTGAGAGAGAATTGCCATAAACTCATTTTAGAATATTTACTTTTTAAAATATGCTAACCGAGATGCATTACAGACATAGAGAATTTCCTTTTCATTACTATTTTTTTTTTTAGCCAACCGAGAGGTAGTCAAGTCTCTGGCACTTTACGGATCTGAATTGATGATGTAGATGAACATAACCTTCTTGCTGCCCCAATAGGACAGGGGGGTGTTTCCTACGTAATCACAAAACTAGACTGTAACAACGAATGCCTGGAGATGATGAAAGAAAAGAAGAAACGGTTCTGAAATCACTGTAATGAGGGTTCCAAAACCGAGCAGCGAAACTGGATGCTGTCAGGAGAAACCCCTTCAGTGTTGTGCAATGGCTGGCCAGCAGTTAGCACCTCTTTCCCATCACCTGTGCTAGCAGTTCTCCAGCTAAGGAGCCCTGCTTCGTTTATGTTGCAGATGAGGAACACACAACAGAGATGCCGCTTTCAGACTGCCATGCTCACCATGTTCAACTGGGGGAAGTAATCCTCCAGACCTTTCCGTTTCCACGCCTATGAGGCCACAGTGAAAACAGGACATTCGTAGAAGCTCTAACGAGGAGGCCTAATCCCCTAGATTCCCAGGCACCGGAGACAGGCGTCCTGAAAACAGCTTTGCGGGGCCTCAGTCCTCCGCGCGGTTCCAGTCCGGGTCTTGGGGCTGGCCCTGGCGGGGAATGTCCGCGACTCGGGTCGGTATCTTTTTGGCCTGGGAATTTCCAGCGTGTGGAAAAAGTCCACAAATTTAGTCCTCGCTGCTTGCCTCGCCTCCTCTGGCCCTTCTCGGTGCCCACGCACCCCTGATCGAACCCGAGGATGAGCATAGGGTGTATTTTAGGCGTGCTGGGCTTCCCCGCCCCCTCTGCCCACTTAGCTGGCAAGAAGAAAGCCAGCACTATAAAAGGAGGCCAAGGCCAAGGACTGGCCTCCTCCTGCCACGAGGTCAGACGGCGAGCTCTTAAAGAGGCTTCTTAACTGTTCTTTATCATGTAACCTCAAAAGGAAACCCATCAGTCTTCTGATGCTCTCACATACTTGGGGGCATTATCATTGCTTACAGCTGGAAACAGTTGATTTGCTTTTACGTATTTGTGTGACTTGAATCTTCAACTACAATAAAAGGTACACTTTTATTATTTGATATTCAATATGAAAAGATATCTAAGGAGCTAAGCTGTCCCCAACCAGTTCCTTTCCCATAGTCTTTCCTTGGGAGCTAGATATCTGCTGTTTATAAAGTATTAACATTTGCTTTGTGGCAACATATTGTGGTACAGTGGTTTGTTTGTTGTTTTGGGGATGCAGGATGCTTTGTTATTTTGGTAATAGCTTGAGTCGTGTCTGTTAGCCTTTAAAGGCCCAGGAAGATACTGGTGGAGGGTACATTTGATGGGTGATGAAGATTGTTGACTTTGTATATCTGATGTATGAATTTATCTTAAGCTAGTGATGGAAAATGGTGGTACCTAAGGTGGAAATTTCCCAGGAGCTTTGATGGGTGGGTTTAAAGGTATACTTTCTTATAAAGGTAAACATGAAACTACTTTTTTTTTTTTGAGACAAGGTTTCTCTGTGTAACCTTGGCTGTCCTGGAACTCACTCTGTAGATCAGGCTGGCTTTGAACTCAGATATCCCCCTACTTCTACCTCCTGAGTGCTGGGATTAAAGGCATGCACTGCCACACTTGGCTTTATGAAACTGCTTCTTTATGGAAAAATATATCTTGAGTAGATTGAAATGTTTTATAACATACCCTAGGTAATTCTCATATTACCTCTATGAGACTACAATTTATGAATGGCCATTTTATGAATGAGGGAAAACCATTGATCTGATGATGGCTTGGCAGAGCCTACAGGATCATAACAGTCTATGGGAAATGTTTAAAAGATTTGTCCACGTGAAAGCATGTTTCTAGACGGAATGGATTAGAGGTTCTCTACGCTCGCCTTAGTGAACTGACTGTATCAGGCAAAGGAGTTGACCCAAAGAGGATGTGGCATTTATTATGTAAATTTTAAGCACTTGGCAATACATTCTTAATTTGAATCTGGCATCTAAAGAAGTTAGTCTCTGGTTTTGTGGAATTTTTTTTTTGTTTCTCTTAGTTCAATGGTTCTTAACCTGTAGGTGGCAACTCCTTTGGAGGGGTTGAACAACTCTATCACAGGGGTCACATAGCAGATATCTTGCATATCTGATTTTTATATTACGATTCATGACAGTAACAAAATTACAGTTATGGAGTAGAAACAAAAATAATTTTATGATTGAGGGTGAGCACAACATGAGGGAGTGTATTAAAGGGTCACAGCATTAGGAGGGTCGAGAACCACTGCTGGACAGTAGATAGTTTGGATAACAAGATAGAAAAATGTCCAAGGTCCCTTCTCTCAAATAGTTATCCCTGCTGCAGTTAAGCTTAAGGAATATGTCATGGGAACGTGTTTCTATTTGGCTTTAGAATACAATGATCTTTCTACTCCCTCTAGCATCTCTCTATCATTTTGTAGGCTAAGGACACAGCTGGGCAGGGCACAGGTGACAAGCCTTGATGAGTCCCTGTAGGAAGTCAGTGTATAACACATGCTGTGGTGGTACACTTGGTGGAGTTCCGCCTAGGTTACAGGGAGGGCCAGGGTCAGCATAACTGCTATTAAGATGCTGACCATTTTGGCTTATGAAGGAAAAGGGGGCAAACCTGTCCCTTTTTTCTTTGTCCTGAAAAAGATCCCATTCTCAGAACACAGAAAGTAACCTTCCTAAAAGCTGCAGTCTCTCTGGAACATGATCTCCAGGAAGGCTTTCTAATTGATCAGAGACCACCCACAGATCACTCCTGAAGACTGGTTCCTTTTGGCTATTGGCTGACACTGATATGGTGGCCTCTTGATCTTTTGCCCTCAGCTTACCAAGAAGATCCTGAGGCCCATGCTGAACTTCACCTTTTGATCTTGGCTTGATGCTGAAGTCCTGAGGGTGAGCGGGTGATTATTTCTAAGAGAGATCTAAGAGGGATCTTCTGTCTTGGATGGTATTGTCAGTATGGGAAATGGATGTTTTATTCAGAGAGTTCTAAGGTTTGCAAAACTTTTAATTTAACCAATTTTTGAAGTTTACTTACAGGAATATAATTATAATTTATGAACCAAAAGTTTTTGGTGATTTGGGGTTTTTCTTTTAAACAAATACATTGAATTTCCATTGTTTTCATGGGAAGAGGCCATGAACACATCTAAGAGGGGAATCCAGCCTTCAGCTCACTGACAGTTTCAGGATTACGAAATCTTTCACGGGTTCAGACAGCATCACATCTGAATGGTGGGTGGGTGAAGAAACTCATTTGAACTCACATCTGTGGTTTCTGATCAAAACACTTTGTGTTCCTTCAGTTTGGAACTGTGAGGCCTCCAAGCATTTCTTGGAGCAAATACTGGACTTGAAATTAACATTTATAAGCATTTGTTTTAGGAGCTGAACTTGCAAGAGCTCAGCTTTTCCTTAGGTTACCACTTGAGGTACAGTGTACTGAGCTATATTTCATAGACCTGAGAGAACTGAGCAGTTGACTCAGAGTCCCCCAGATAGAATTAAATGGTAGAACCTAGATTTGCCACCAGGCCAGTTACACGAGTGTGCCAATGGGAGAGGCCAGTTGCACAAATGTGCCAATAAAGCGGGCAACTTTTTCCCAAGGACTCTACTACTTGACTGAGTCTTGGCCACCACCTACTCTCTGTTCATAGTTAACTGATGCAGCTTGCCTGATAACCGCCATGATAATTCACATTTGAAGAAGACCACAGGAGAGTGCTTTATACCTCAGAGAGTGGAGCCACAGGAGAGTAGCTGCCCTCAGGATTTGATAAGAGATGGCCATTTACTTTCTATGTCCTTCTTAGAAACAGTAACAGAGATTATAGGAAGAGCTATCCTGTCACCAATTTCCTTTTGCCCTTCTCAGGAGTTTTTCTTCCATGTTGGAAAGATAAACGTTGGGAGAACATTCCGCCTCCCCCAAGTACAGCACCCAGTGCTGCTGCCTATGAAGGGAGCCTCGAGTAAACCCACCCACCTGTCTGCACCATCCCTGATGTTTCAGAGTGAGCTAATAAGCTGACTGAGTGGTCTGTTTTCATAGGTAGCCTCCATGAGGCAATATATGAGAACATTTACATCTTTGCTATCCGGGTTATTTGGTAGAAACTACTCACAGACTCTTTCCAGCCTGTGTTCCCTCCAGGCTCCAACGAGTCTACTTGGATAGCTAAGAACACAATGCATGGCGTAATTTATGAGCACTCTCATCCCTCTGATTATTTCGGTTAAGTTTGGCATCTTGAGTAGCACCCGTGGAGAGGAGTTCATGCTATAATGTGTGCATTTTCCACATGGGTAACATTACTTCAAGAGGGCAAATATTGTTTCTTTCTGTGACCTTTTTGGCCTTTTTAAGGGAAAAACCTTAAGCCATTACAATGCACATCCTCCACATGCCCTGCAAGCAGCCATGGCATGCAGATGTTTGTGTAGAACATCTGCAGTATTAAATGTTCATGAGGGGGTGTTTAGGAAATAAACGTGTTAGGAACTCTCTATAGGGCAAGCAAAAGTGCAAAAACAACACCAAGATGCCCCTCAGTAAATGGTCTTTGTACTTAAGTGACACTCAACTTTTCTCTAGTTGTTTGTCTCTTTGTACTCTCTTCTTTCTCCATCTTTGTCAAGAATTTTAAAACTACTGGCTGTCAAAGAAGAGACCATTTCTGTTCTTTTCTCCACAAGAGAAGTTTTCTTGCAGTATATCTTTAAATATTTCAAAATATTTTAAAAAATTATGGTAAAAATTATATGTGACATCAAAGTTATGAGCTTTATGCTATGAGCCTGTGTTGACAAGTATCTGTTTAAGTCTTTGCTTTAAGTACTTCTGGCTGGATACCCAGAAACCGAATGGCCAGATCATATGGTAATTTTGTACATAACTTTTGAAGCTGATTTGAATGATTATTATTGTCTGAGTGTGTGCATACTACAGTGGAAGCCAGGTGACAACTTTCAGAGGGCAGTTCTCTCCCCTTTCACTATGAGTTTTAGGGATTTGAACTCACTGAAGAAGGTGATTTACCCACTGAGCCACTTTACTGGACCTGTGTATAACTTGTTGAAGCTCTGCCATATTTGTTTCCAAAGTCTCTATGCCATGATCATTTTTTTCTTTTAATTTTTTTATAACACACACACATAGTATATATATATATATATATATATATATATATATATATACACACACATATATATATACATGTGTGTGTATGTGTATATAATGTAAA
>NW_021621192.1:4300988-4302216 GCF_004785775.1 Grammomys surdaster
GTATGGTTTTTCGAGACAGGGTTTCTCTGTATAGCCCTGGCTGTCCTGGAACTCACTCTGTAGACCAGGCTGGCCTCGAACTCAGAAATCTGCCTGCCTCTGCCTCCCAAGTGCTGGGATTAAAGGCGTGCACCACCACTGCCCAGCAGATACATACATATACATATACATATACATATACATATATATATATAGTGTGTGTGTGTGTGTGTGCGTGTGTGTATAGGTCTGAGGACACCTTGTAGGCTCTGGAGTTCTCCTTCTACCTTGTGGGTTCTGGGGCTCCAGCTGATGTCATTAGGTTTGGTGGCAAGCACCTTTGCCTCCAGAGCTGTCTTGCCAGCCCTGCTGATTTCTTTATAACTCATTTTGCAGTGTTTGGCTGAGTAGAGTGAATAAATAGATATGTGCACCATGAGTGTAAGTCAACAATTGATAACTGAGTTGAGAATAGAGAGACTCTGGCCAGTGATTCTGCATTCAGCACCATAATGATTGAAATAAAAACCTTTCTTACAGTCTACCTATACTTTTGAACCAAGTAGATGGCTGGAAATTGTACCAATGAAAACCACTGGAGTAACGTGCTGGATTCCATATACATTGGATCCTAAAACATTTGGACAACTTGCCACCAGAATGCCAAATTCAAAAGAAATCCTGGGAGGTTTCCCAGAGATTTAAAGGGGCCAGAGCTACAGGACAACTCATGGATTCAGCTGCTAGGCCTGTGTCTGAAGGTGAATGGAGAGAACCCAGAGGGTGTGAATTGGTTGTCTCTGACTTCGCCTCTCTCTTTTTCCCCCACCCACCCATTTCTTCACTTTCACATTCACAACACAGAGATGCTCTGTGCGTTTTTCTTTCACAAATACTCCACAATGTAAGAAACAGTGAAAATGGCTCATTTTCTAGTTGGAATAATTGTCCATGGCAAGCTCTTGGGAAATCTGTAATGGCCATTTGTTTTTGATCTCTGCTAAGAGCAAAGAATGTGGGTTCAGTATGAGATGGGCAAACAAGGGTTAGAGGAATATGAAAACCCAGTTTTCTGAGCCAGGCTGCTGAACTGATCCTTGAAATCACTAGTGTCATGTCAGATCAAACTTGATTGCAGACACTGGTGGACCAGGGCCTTCCAAGCTTGTCATCCTCTGCCAAAGTTTGATAGCTCTTGAACAACCAAGGAAAACTTTTTTTTTAATTGAACAGAATTCAGCATTAAGAT
>NW_021621192.1:4302316-4329050 GCF_004785775.1 Grammomys surdaster
AATATGTAGGGCATGGTGACAGATTACAGCTGGCTTGTAACTCAGGAGGTACCATGTGGTGGCAACATTCATGGGCCACTTTCAATATACTGCATTTGTTTGTCTAAGCTTCAAAGTTTATGGTAGCCTAAAATTTATATATATAAGGTGAAGTGATTGAAGAATCACCCCTCTACACAAATAAATGATTAAGCAGATAAAAAGAAAACTAAAAGTTTTGGAAAATATTTCTTCTGCTTAACTGATAGTCCTATGGAAACAATCCAGATTAAACCAATTCTGAAGCCTGGTTTCACATCCTCTAAGATATGATGCTATCACACCTACTGGTCCAGCTATGGATTTTAAAGCCTCTCTTTAAAAATGTTAGTAGCCTTTTGTAAAGGTTTCTGCATAGGCTGTATAAGCTGATTGTGAGATGCCTTCTTGAAATTGGTGGGACAGTGACTGCTCTGATCCACTGTGGGGAAGAGGTGGGATGCAGGCCAGAGGCAGAACAGGAAGCACAGACTCCCCTGTTTTTCACCTGGCTTCCTTACTTCTGTCCATGATGTACCCTGCCCTGTCAGCTTTGCCATGGCCTGACTCTGTCCGTACTGTTTTTCAGTTCATTGTCAGCTCTATGGATTGCACTTCTGATTCATTTCCCTAAAGAGCATCCTCTTTCCAGTTCTGTGGGAGAGCATCCGCTCCAGTTCATGACTCTGACTGTTAGTGTCCCACTCACCCACATGTGCACAGGTGCTACCTCTGTTGTTCTCACTTTGCTCAGAAATTCTGAATGGCTCCCCATGGCTTAGCACACCAACTTTCCACCATTTTCCTGGAGCCAAAGCCCTGTGGGAAGGGGTTCTGAATCTGACTTCAAGATTATCCCCTTAGATTTTCTTCAAGGTAGGCTGGTGAGCCAAAGATGTCAGAATATTTAACTATCAAATATTAAACACAGATTTGAAGAATGATAATAGTGACAACAACCATCACTGGTGTGCTAAGCATATCATATACACTACCTCATTTAACCAACACAACAACCCAAAATAGTGAAATACCCATTTTAAGGATGAGAAAAGTAGTCCTGAGGGCACTAGTAATGGTAGGTGGTTGTTAAGCGACTGGACGGGATTTGGACCAAAGCCTGCTTTATTTGAAAACCCAATGATTTTAAACAAAGGTTAAAAAATATTACAGGCAAGAACTTTAGCTTGGATAAAAGCTTGTAGCAAGAATCAATGTGCCATTGTGTAATGTGTATCATGAGGATATAAATATACTGGAATTGAGGATTAGTTGCCAGAGCTGTTACAATAAAGCATTCCCAGACTTAACTGTTCAAACAAACAGAAATATAGAATTCCAGAGAAGGTCAGTTGGTAAGATGCTTGCTCTATAACAATGCAGACCTGAGTTTGATTTCCAGAATCCATCTTTAAAGATAAATGCTGGGCATGGTGGTCATGATTGTAATCCTATCATGAAGAGGCAGGGACAGTGATTCCTGGGGCTTGCTGGTCAGCCACACCTAGTCCAGTCTGTGAACTCTAGGACAAAGAGAGATCCTTTCTCACACAACACACACAACAAACAAACCCAAGTGTATGGTGCCTGAAGTATGACACTTAAGACTGATTGATACTCTGGCCTCCACTTGTACCTGCATACATAGGTGCACTCATACATGTGCGCGCGCACACACACACACACACACACACACACCAAAAAACAAAAACAGCAAGAACAAAAAAACCCAACCAACCAACCAACCAAACACCAACCAATCAAACAAACAGACAAAACCAAACCCCATACATTTATTTCCACACTGTTCTGGGAACAGGAAGTCCAGAGTTAGGCTCAGCAAGTTTGACTTGTCCTGACGCTTCTTTGCTTGACTTGCACATGGATCCATCTCCACGTGTGTGCACAGGGCCCCTGCACAGGGCCTTTGCTTTGTGCATCACTGGTGCCTTTTAAGACACCTTTTAAATTAATTGGGGATAGGACTCCTTTTGATCTCACTTTCCCTCATCTCTGCAAAGGCCTGTCTCCAAATATAGTCTTATTTTGAAGTCGCAGGTCTTAGGGCATCAACATAGGAATTCTCTGACAATGGGGAGGCAGTTCAGACTGTAACGGAATCGGAATTGATAGCTGGTTTGACAGGCCCACACTTTAGAGGATGTGGAATCAGGCTTAGGAACTGGTTTGATCTAGATTCTGTCATTGGGGTCCAGCAGCTGAGCAGGAGAACTGTCTTCTAAAACTTGCAGCTAGTTTTGCCTGTTTAATCATTTATTTGTGTGGATAGGTGTCTTCATCAACCACCTCTCCACCTTATATATTGACGGTTCAGTAGGGGTTACTTACTTAACCTGGAGCACAGCATTTCAGCTAGACTGGCTAGTCAGAGAGTCCCAGGAGTCTTTGCCTCCTATGCTGAGATTATAGACCTGTATACCATGCCCTTACGTTTTACATGTGTGCTGGGGACCTGAACTCAGAACCTTATACTTGCGTATGAATCACTTTAACTACTGACCCATCTCCACATCCTGTCTAGTTGTTGTTATTATTATTATTTTTAATTAATTAATTGTGCGTATATGTATGTGTGAATATGGGCATGTGTGTGTAAAGATCAGAACACAACTTTTGAGGGTCTGTTCTTTCCTTTTACATGTGGGTCCTGAGATTGAATTCGTGTTCTCAGGGTTGACAGTAAGTGCCTTTTTACCCTCTGAGCCATTTCCTGAGTCCTCCAGCTGAATGAGTATAAATGGGTGGGTAGGGACCACTTTGGAGACAGAACTATTAGAACTTTCTTATAGGGAAATGAAGGAGAGAAAGCATCACACCTTTAAGTTGTTTAGAAATTTCTGGAAAGGAGGGGTGTGTACGATGAATGCATTTGGATGTGCAGGCACATGCATGCACATGCAGAGGCCAGAGTAGGACTTCAGGTGTCCTCCTTTTGATGTCTGCTGTTCAGCCTTGAGTCATGGTTTCTCAGTGAATCAGAACTTGCCATTTCTGCTAGGCTGGGTATTGATAGCTCTCAGCATGTGCCTGTCATCACCTCTCTACATCAGGGATGTAGGTCCATGCAGCTGGACCTGACATTTTACATGAGTGCCATGAATTTGCACTCAGGGTTTTGTTCTTGCAAAAAAAAAAAAAGTACCCTCAGCAAACCAGAACATCTCTGTAAGTCATGAAGATGGTTGTTTGGTGGGTATATTGGTGCAAAGAGGGAAAATGAGTTGGGCCATTTTCCTTCCTTCCTTCCTTCCTTCCTTCCTTCCTTCCTTCCTTCCTTCCTTCCTTCCTTCTTTTGTATGCTTACATGTACATATTTATGTGTGCTTGCACATATGTGAGATGTGCATGTGTGTACATATGGAAGCTTGAGTTCAGGCTTGGGTATCCTACCTCAGCTGCTGTACATCTTTGTGTGTCTCTGTGTGTGTGGTCTGTACGTGCATGTGTGTATGTGTGTACACATATGTGTGCTACTGCACTTGGTATTTCTTTACATGTGTTCTAGAGATTGAACTAAGTTCTTTGCATCTATATCTCTGAGCTTAGGTTTCAGACCTGTCAACCACACTTGTGGCAACACGGGATTAGAATTTAGAGGTAAGGCCAGCCCCAGCACCCGGAGGCTTGATTCAGGTCGCAGCTGAGCTTGTGAGTGATATTTAAAGTTCAGGAAGAATGAGATAAAAAAAAAATCTCAGGTCTGGTACACACTTTTAATCCCATCAATTGGGAGGCAGAGGCAGGGGACTCTCTATGAGTTCAAGGCCAGGTTGGTCTACAGAGTGAGACTCTGTCTCAAATAAAACAAAAACCGAACAAACAACAAAATATCGCAACCCAAACCGGAAGTCTCAGGTGTCACGTGCTTTGTGTGGAATGCAGTAGCCAGGCTTCCCTGTCCATCTGAAACGGCACTTCTGGCTTTCTTTACCTTACCTGATGCCTAGCACATAGAACAACCTGCCCTTCATTCTGCAGCAGTTAGATTGCTCTCTGTCCCTGCTGTGAAGGTCAGCTGCACGAGAGACTGCATTTCTGTCTAGCACACCACCGGAAGAGTGTCAACTTCGATGTGCCTGCTTCTTAAGCACTTAGTGAATGAAATCAGTGAATACGTGCGATTCTGTGACTGATAGAATTTAGATTGGTTTAAGTTGGTTATAGTGAAGATACTGCCTTTTTGTTTCCTGCAGAAGGCTTTTGTTTTTTTCTTCAACAAATGCTGTTTGATAAATGAACACTGGCACAAATCAAAAAGAAGCGTTGGTCTTGTTTCTGCTTGCATGTGTCTTCCCCTCACTAAGATCACCGGTGTCCTCCTCAGCTACTGCATTTCCTTCTAAGCAACTAGATGTGACTGTTTAAAAATTTCGGCCTTTCTGCAGTCAGGTTGCTTCTAGATTATCTGTTTGCGCCTACATTTTTGTTGTTATTTGTTGAGTTTTAGGTTTCTGTTAGCTCTCTTTCCCCTTTACTGGATACACTTGCCCTACCTCACTGTAGCTGTGTGGGTGCCAGAGCCTCATTTACAAATAACAAGTATGCCTGCCACCCTTGTCTACAGGTTTCTTCAGTAATGTTGCTGCTATGGAATGGGGCCATGGAGTTGTCATAAAATAGAACCGTACGTTGGCTACGCATTTAAACCAATCCCATTCCCTCCTAGGGAACCACACAAGGTGCAACTGAGACTATTTTTGAATTTCATATTATTCCATATGGCCTCTCTCAGCAGTCTGAATCATATAAATGACACTACAATTATTGGATGAAGGAATTTAAATGATGGGGAAGGAATTTAAGAGATGGGGAATTCCTTTTTTTTTTTTTTTTTGAGGTGGGGGAACTATTGAAATCACTGGAGAATTGTCCCAGGAGCCCCAGACCAGTGTGAATATCGTATGAAGCACAGAGCACCAGTTGGTAAGAGTCATACCTGTCTGGAAACTTGGGGAATGGCCAAGAGTCACTGATCAAGGATCTCTGAGACTGTGGACATATAAAACTAAACAAAAACCAAAACCCAACAAAAACCTTGCTTTCATCCTTAGCTCTTCCTGCAGAACCTTTTTTTTTCTTTGTCATCCTTCCTTCTCCTCGCCACCACAGACCCTGTCAGCTGGGCTTCTCTGGAAATCTATACTGTACTGGTTGGTGTCGGTGGACAGAGAGGCAGCCTACAGATAATGGGACAGGCCTGTAAAATCTAGAATGAGATTCAGGAGCTGGAATTTGACATGAAGTTTGGTAACAGGAAGGATGGAAGAATGTGGAGAGGAATGCTGATTTGCTGACTCATTCCTGATTTGCTGACTCATCACTGATTGGTACATCTTCAGGAATTGTTCATTCTACGTTTTCTGATGTATTAATTCAATAGTACAATATTTTAAATTACATCTGGCTTCTTCTTAACCAGCTTAATGTCACAAATGTGAAAGTGTTTGTGTGGGCATGTGTGTTTGTGTGTGTGTGTGTTTGTGTGTGTGTGTAGGTATGTGTGTGCACATGTGCGTGTGCTATGTAGAGTCAAGTTATGACTGATGGGTCTTTTTTATCCCATGTGTCATCTATTCCTCCTTCTCTAGCTTCAGACACAGAAGTAGAGAGGTTTACTCATAGCTCACAATAAACTATAGAAATGACAAGAAGATTAATATTTGTTCAGTTTCTGGAATTTGTCCAGTATATTATATGGATTTCACATTATCTCATAATGACATTTAAAATTTGGCTTAGATTTTAGTTTTTCTCAATGTTTAGAAGCATAAACGGTGATACTCAAAGATGAAGGAATTTGCTCAAGGTCACATCACCAGAAATTATTAGAATTGGGTTTGCAGGTTTTATAGTCATAGCACAGAACCTCTAAGCGCCTCTGCTTAAATCAGAGGGTGGAAGTTTTTTCCACAGTAGGCCAAACAGAAAGATTTGAGGTTTTAAGGGCCAAAAGAGAAGTGTGGAGGATATAGGTGGTACTTAGACAGGCACTTAAAATGAATGATGAGAAAATGTAGAAACTATTCTTAGGTAGCATTTTGCACAAAGGGTTGGTTTTAGCTTAGAGCCTGTGGTCTCCAGTTTCTGACTCATGGTATACTGAAAATGTAAACAAAAGCGGTTTGTGGCGGGGAGGTAATTGTTCCGCTGATTGTGAATAAGTCTGAATTAAATCCACATGTCTCTCAATAACAGAAAGTTCAGATTTTGCTGTTTGATATCAGGGTTACATTCTTCCCATCCATGGCTAGGCATGCTTGTAATTTATCAACTAGCATAAGCTGTGGTTGGCAAGATCTTGTCAGCCGCCACTTTAGTTTTTGACCATTGACTTTATTGATGTCACTTCAGTCTTTGGCCATTCTTCCAGCCCTTACTAACACTAGAGAGGATGTAAATAACCTAACACAGTATTCAGCGTGTGGTGGACTTCCAGGAGTGATCGCTACTAGCATTGACAGATTGACAGTATCAGTATGCCAAAGCATAGATTATATTTGTGGCTATCATCTTTAATTATTTCATTGGCGACGCCTATTTTGTATGTGGCCTAGGCTGGTTTCTTTTTTTTTGGTTCTTAAACATATCTATAATTGCTGGTTTTTTTTTTTTTTAATCCAGCCCACACTACTTCCTTATTCGTAGAAATTCAGAGTGAGTCTCTATTAAAAGCAAGGACAACAGCAAATTCTACCCCCAACCAAACCCTTCAAGTTTTAGATGCTGAGGTTAGGGGTATACATTAAAGTCTATCCTTAGAAACCGTTCTAGAATTAAAATTCTGGCACACAGGCATTCATGTCTTTATCTAAGGCTTGGATGACAGATGTGTATTATCTGTATTTGAAAGGAAATGAGGTTAAAGATGGCGCATGCTGCTAAAACCGGCAGTTGAGAGGCAGAGACTGTAGAACTACAGCAACTTTGGATTATCCCAGTCTGTAGAGTGAGTTTCAGGGCAGCCTCGGTTACAGAGTGAGGCTATGTACGCTGCCCAGCTTCGCAAAGGGAGACTTTGAATGTGAAATTTGTTGTTTAATATTTATTTTTATCTTACGTTTATGAGTGTTTTACATGTATGTATGTATGTATGTATGTATGTATGTATGTTAGTATGTATGTAGTATGTGCACCATGTATGCCTGGTGCCCTTGGAGTCCAGAAGAGCATGTTTGAGCCCTTGGATTTGGAGTTACAAGTAGTTGTGAATTGTGAGGAGTTGTGGGTTCTGGGAACTGAATCTGGACCCTCTGCAAGAACAGCAAGTATTTTTAACCCACCAGTCTTAGTTTAAGCCCTCAAATGTGAAGGTTTTGAAAAATATAAATTGATATTTAAATCAGTCCAATCAATTTCTTTTTGAGACAGTACTATGTAGCTGAGGCTAGCCAAGATCTCACTATGTAGTCCAGGCTGCTCTTGGACTCCAGATCTTCCCACCTCTGCATCTTAGATAGCACTGGTATTACAAGTATGTATGAGCATGCTTTCAGGAATTTTTGTGTGAGTAATTTTGGGGACTGAACCCAAAGGCCTTTTCCATGCTGGACAAGGGCTACATTCCTAGACCCCAGCTAACTTTTATGTTTTGTTCATTAACTCCGTTGGTCTGGCTTGTACTTAATAGCTTTCTACCCATAGTTGATTTTTGTTAATGTCTTGCATTGTTTATCTGGAACACATAGTTAACTGAGTGATATAGATTCTCTAATGCTTTATCTTGGGTATAATGATACACACACATGTATGTTGCATCAATTTAAAAATTATATTTGTGAATAACGTCACACTGGCCGCATCACAGAAGTCTTTAAGTATTGGGAGGCTATCCAACTCAGGAGATCTGACAGAGATTGGCTCAAATTCTGTTTTTTATTAAAAATCTTAAATTCTATCATTGTCAACAAATACTGATAGTTAATCTTCTTGATAGAGAAGATTTACTTTGTAATTAAAAAGAAATCAGAATATCCAGTTTGCCATTCCGATAAAATTGGTATTTTGTGACAATGGCTCAGCTTACAGCCCAGTGTTTGATTAGAACAAATGGGAAGCCCTGCTGTTCACCCTGGTGAACAAAGCACTCTTCTTAAAGACAATTATTGTACCTCAAGGTACTGCAGAAACATCTTTTTGTATGTATTTTCCTTCACACAGAAAACTAGTGTGATCCATATTCCAGGGATCGGTGTGAATACAATTTAGAATCATGATTCTATCTAGGACTTCCTTAAGTGAAACATACGTGTCCCCCCCCACCCCCAGCATTAAGTTGAGATTCAAAAAGGCGAGTGTACACTTCAGATGTCTCAATACCAGTTGCATCTGTAGTCAGACATTCATGTGATATGCTGGGCTGGTTATCAGCTGAATGCAAGTGACCAAATAGCAGGAGCAGTCCGTAGAATTGTTCTTTCTCAGGCAGAAGCAGAATTTTCCACAAGAGCTGTTTGCTGTTTGCTGAGGTGCCTGTCATATTTGAAAGAGACAGTACTGCCGTTTCTTCTCCCTCCTGCCCCCTCCCCTTTCTGCCAGCAAATTAAAGAGCAGGCATTACTGCTTTCTTGCCTGTTTACTTCTGTCAATACAGTACAACGGCTCACCCTCTTAGATACCGTTGTCTCCATTTCAAATATGAAATGATGTTCTAAACTATTTACGGTATTAAGCAAGTTCATTACATTTACACTTAAAAAATCCTGTTCCATTTTTAGAACTCTGAGTTACTGGTCTGATGGTGTTACGACATTACTGGTACCATAAAATGGTTCGAACTGTTCCGTCATATGAAACACAATAAAGTAAATTATTAACATCTGTACCGCCAGGGTGTCTTCAGTTCACTTTGGAAGAAATTTCTCCTTTCCAGGAGTCACAGAGCTCTAGGATACATTGTTTTCATCTTTTCCGTTGTCCTTAGATGCAGATGGTGCATCTGAGCCTAAAAGGACACAGGTCTTCTTGTCTTCATCTTTAGGACATCTTCAAACCCACGGTAGACAAATGAGGATTTTAATTACAGTGGCAATTCATGTGTATGTGCTTGTGCATGTGTGTGTATGTGTGTGTAGTTTGTGCATGTATGTAGAGAGGAGACAAAGATCTGAAAGGAGGGTAGAGAGAAGATGATGGAATCAGAGGGTTAAAACCTGTATTCTGGGATGTTATCTAACCAGTGGGGACAGGGGGCAGCTAGTGAGGAAAGGACATAAATCGGAACGGAGCATGGCACCCATTGGTTTTGTATGCTAACTTAAAAATTAATCACACACAAAAAAGGAGCCAACATCATTCAAGAGCCTTTAATTGGGCCTATTGAAACAGTGGGGGGGGGGCGCGGAAGGCAGAACCAAGGCAGGTCTGCTAGCAGCCCTGTGGGCCAAGGAGTCTGCTCCTAGTATAAACTAGAAAAGGAGTGTTTGCACTACTCACCTACGACATTTCTGCAAAGGAGGGGCTATATTTACACCAATCACAGCACTGTCCCTTCTGCAGCAGTCACAGCAGTCTTTCTCATAGACTACTACCAGGGGACATGCCTTCAATCTGGCCTGAGTGGGAACTGTTTCTGGGGAAAAGTCTGGCTCAAGGCTGCACTTTCAGGAGCTGGAGTTGTGTTTTAGAAGCAAATGGCTGCAGCTGCCATGTAGCTCTGTGGAGTGTTAAACGTTGTTTGACAGTTCTTTTCTCAAGGTTGCCTGAGCACAGAACAAGATCCCAACAGCTAACAATTAGGGAATTAAATCCCCTCATTTCCCCATATTTGTTTATTTCCAGAAAACAAGCAAGTGTGCAGAATGGTAAAACGTCATTGATATTAATTTTAGCTGTGCTTTTAATTGTGCTCAACACCTGCTGAGAGAGCCCTGGAGTGCTGTGCGCTGCCTGCTGCTCACCGCTGCTGGCTCAGCCTTGCTGGATCTGTGGATTCTGTCTAGCCGAGTGATTTACTTAACGATCTGTTTATTTCTATCTTCCCCTTCGCCACGGTTTCTTCTTCTAGGTCAGGCTATTTTTCTTAGGCCTTGGCAGTTCTTACTGACCACTAGGACTCCCCTCCGTCTCATCACCTCTAAAACTGTTTTCAGATTCATTTTTGCCTGCTTCAGATTTCCTTCACGTTCCTTCAGTGAGCATTAAAGTTCTAGTATCTTCGATGGCCCCTGGAGGTGCTCCACTGAGGTAACCTTTTACATATATACTGTTTTCCCTTTGGCAGTCCTAAAAGGCACTGCAAATTCCGCCCTGGCTCCTGGCCTTAATTCTTGGCTGATGATTTTCCTGCAAACGCTTCAGGGGTCATCCTTTAGGGCTCATCTCAAAGCTTCATTCTTTGCGAAGGCTTCCCCCTTCCCTCCCTTTGACATCCTCTCTCCATAAGAAAATCTCTTTTTAGGCCGTTCACTGAACTTTGTACCTCTCATGATGCTTAATCCTAGTTTCTTTTAATATGTGTGTGTTATTCCTACGGGTTAAGATGTTACTTGAAAGTTTAGACTTAATCATTCATTCTTTCTCACCCTTAAAAAAAATAAACTTCCCTTGACGGCTGGCTCGCTAGTTGGCTTTGCGACGTATAAACATTGAAAAAAGTATTCAAGATAGAAACATCAAAATCTCTGTGTTTATCAGTCACAAGATCAAGTTGCGCAGAATAAAACATTACATAATACGTAAAAAATAAAACATACAAAAATATACACGCAGGTATGCGTAGTCATCATTTTGCTACAACTTTATTCTAGTATTGAAGGATACGAAAGGGTGGTCATTACTGTTTATTCCAATACTGTACTCCACTCCCCCATGATTACTTATGAAGTTAGAAAAACTGCAAGCTCTCTGAAATTGAGACCAGGCCTGAAAATCCGCGGGAAAACGCTTCCAGGTTTGGAGGCTGGTTAAGTGCTGGGAGGCACGGGAGGGGACTGAACTCTGCACGCACAGCTCTGGCTTCCCACTCCCAGAACTGGGCGGACCCGTTCTCGCAGTAGCCCGGGGCTCCCGCTGCCCCGCGGGGATCGCAGCCCCTGCACAGGCGGCCGGTCGTCGACCCCGGGCTCCTGGGGTGAGGTGCGCCCAGCGCAGGCCAGCCAGGGGAGACTTGGAGCTGGCACAGGCGAGGGTTCGGGGCGCGGGTGCTAGTCGGGGTTTCCAGGTGAGCCGCCGGAAAACAACCGGTCGGCCCGGGCGGGGCGGGGCGAGGGCGGAGGGCACATTGCCTCATCCCGGGCATTTTACTGGAAACTAGATGCATCCGGAGGCGGGGCGGGAGGCAGCCCAGGCGCCGCCAATGGCCGGGCGGGGTGCGGAGGGAGAGGTCGGCTCCTTAAAAAGCCCGGCCGCCCCCGGGCGCGCACGTACTAGTCGCTCTGCCGCAGCCAGCCGCGTAGCCAGCCGGTGGCGCAGGTGTCTGGGGACCCCGAGCGCCTAGCCTGGGAGCATGATCGTGGACAAACTGCTGGACGACAGCCGCGGCGGAGAGGGGCTGCTGGACGCGGCCGGCGACTGCGGCCTCATGACCAGCCCGCTCAACCTGGCTTACTTCTACGGCGCCTCGCCTCCTTCCGCCCCCGGCGTGCCCTCCGCGCCCGGCTCGCCCGGCTCCGATTCCTCCGATTTCTCCTCCACTTCCTCCGTGTCCTCTTGCGGGGCCGTGGAGTCCCGTCCGAGAGGTGGCGCCCGCGCCGAGCGCCCGCAAGGTAGCCACCCGCGGGACTCCGCGCCCCACTATTCGGGGTTCACACGCTGGGAGGATGGGACGGGACTCCCCCCGATAGTCGAGACGTTAAGCGGCCCCTGCGACTTCCTTAGTGGCGGGACAGACACGAATAGTCAGGAGTGACTAGATGCCTTGTCCTGATTCAGGCACGTTGTTCTTGACTGCCGAGTCCGGCGCCCATGGGCTCCAGCTCTGAGGACCCTGCTGGCTAACGTGCTGGCTTCCTGAGGGGAAAGAATTTGAGAGTCTCGGATTCTCTTTTCTCCCATCTCATAACCCTTTCCCTTTTCACTTCTCCCTGGTCCTCGAACTCAAGAACCTCTGAGAAATAATTACACTTCTATGAGGTTTTGGGGCTGATGGAGATGTAGTTTCCTTCTTGTAACTCTTTCAGTGAGCCGTGGCAGAGGATAAAGAGTCGGGAACTGGATTTAAAGCCACGCTTATTCCTAATATATTTTGTAGGGATGAATAAAAGAAAAACCACTTATTGGGATGTAGAGGAAAGCCGGGTTTGGAAAAGTGATTTAGTGTTCTGCGCATAGTTTACGATGTTGGCGTTTCAGAGGCCTGCTCAGAATTCTGCCGTCTTGTTTTCTCTGTGTGCGTGAGAATGGAAAAGTTACATCTAGCGAAGCTTTCTCTTCCTTTAGCTACGGATTGCATGGTTTCCTTTCTTCATGAACCGAGTTGCATAATTTGGGGGAAAACAGGATGCAGCCGTGGGTAGATTTAAACACCGCCTAAATTATCTCGGTTGTTGGAGCTTCTCATCGCAATTATTTTAAAGAATGACTCCTTGCTGTTCCCTACTGCTGTCCGCTCAAGCTTCGGTTGTCTTTTTTTTTTTTTAAGTTATTTTTAATTAAAACGAAGTGCCTTAAGCCACAGTGTTGCCTACAGCCTACCTGAAAAGTGAGATGTGCGTGCATGGACTTTCTGAAATCCATAGGCCCATTGGCCTAGGACATCTGGCTGAACCGATTGTTTCTAGTTCTTAGTTTACCACACAAGCCTTGGGGGATTCCTGAAACTGCGTTTTCTTCTCCCTATGACGTGGACTTGGAAGTTTTAACTCTTGTCTCTCCAGGGGAGTGCTGTTGGATTCTGCCCATTTGTGTGTGTGTGGAAATCCCTGAACTTAAATCGAAAGGCTGTTTGATCATTTTATTTTCACCCATCACTGCCTCTATGTCACACTTGTGGCACAGATAGCCAAATTATGCTTGTTCTCCATCTTATAGTTTTCCAAGTTATCTTCCAAATGTGCTGTTGAATTCATATACAAGAGCTTGTTACATAGTTGTGGCCAAGCGTGGAATCCTGTACTCATAGTAAATTCTAAACTGCCTTCTGAAGTTTTAAGGTGAACACGCCTGTTTCCTTTTTACTTAGAACACTCATATACGTAATTCTAAGAGCAGTAGGTGAGGGGGAAATCCTGTGTGTGTATGTGGAAATGTGCTAAGTGAATTTAAGCAGCTTTCTTGGCACAGATTAATTAAGGAAATACTAAGAAATCTTAAGTTGCTGGCTTTTTGATTGTTTGGCTTTGCTGCCTTGAGACCTGTAGAGGAAGTTTGTTCCTTGTTAGGCGAATGGCATAAAGGTACTTTATAATTTCTATATGAACATAGAAGACCTTGTTTTAAAAACTACAAATGCCTCATTTATACTCTGCTCCAAGGATCTCTCAAAGTCAAGAATAATTATATATAAGTCTACGATCTTGGCAAAACCTCTGATCCTATTTCATGAGTAAATAGTACTGAGAGACAGAGAGGCTTTATTCGTTGGCCCCAAGGATCCTCGGACCACATTTGATAGCGCTCTAATTCCTTGGGGTGCCTGGTTGGAGGATCTGTCAACACAGAGCCCTTGAGAAGTACTGGATACTGAGAGTGGGAACCCATTGACCAAAGGATGTTGGAAAGGCTTTGCAGTCTGCTGCTTGAGGACTTTATCTGTCAGGCTGCAGTCTTCGGAGGCTGTTGGGATTCATGGTGGCTGTGAAAAGATGGAATTGAGACTTTTTCCTTTTCTTCTGAACAGTTGAGCCCCATATGGGGGTTGGCAGGCAGCAGAGAGGCCCCTTTCAAGGTGTTCGAGTGAAGAACTCGGTGAAAGAGCTCCTTCTGCACATCCGAAGTAACAAACAGAAGACTTCTGGCCAACCAGTGGATGAGTTTAAGGTGGTAGCATCTGTTCTTTGTTTTGAGTGGGTGGGAGACTAGTCTGTCAAGGTTATTGTTGCTTGCTAACCTAGGTCCAGTAAGTCACTTGCAGATTTTCATAGACGACCAAGTTCCTAGGACAGGAGTTAATATACCTGTATTTGTATGCTGTACTCCTTGCCCTTGGTTCAGTGCCAGGTGTGTATGAGAAATTTAATGAGCAAGCAAAAGAAAGCAGTTTGAGGACAAGGGGACCCATAGGGTTCAGTACAAAGAGACCATTCTGATTAGAGAGGAATGAGTCAGATGGCCTTACTTAGTTCATCCTGACCAGGATTAAATAGGCTAGAAGTGAAAACAGAAGGTGGGGAGGGGGAGGACGGAAGAATGGAGGTAGCTGTTCTGTCAGGGTTTATTTTCCCCAGAGGCTTATGGTGTACTGTGGAGGGTGGGAGAGACAGCTCTTTACCAAGTGAGAAACCATTTTGTATGTACTCAATTGGAACCTTTCCCTTGTAGACACAGAGTGTGAACGCTGAGCAGCTGACAGGTAAGAGCTCCATCAATTTGTTCAGAGCCTTACTGGTCCTTTCAGAGTGACATGAGTCCCTGGGGAGATAGATGGAATTTGTCAGGTTGCAATGATGACAGAGTGCACGTTCTTTCTCTGGGAACAGACCTGAAGTGCGCAGTGTCTGCAGTGGGGAAAAGAAAGGGACCTGATCCTCTGTCCGATGGACCGGTTTGCAAACGGCCAGCTCTGTTGCCCACTCACTTTGTGGTAAGCATCTCCCTGTTTTCCTGTGAGCACTCTGTGGAACTGTTTCTGGGATATTCTTGCTATTTAAAAAACAAAAACAAAAACGTTTTTACTCCTTGGGATTGAAAGCCTAGTCATGTACTGAGTCTACCCCCTAGCTCCTAGAATTCTTTTAAAGGAAGGGATGATGAGAGTTGCTGCTTCCTCCTTTCCAGACATCACCACCAACACCTACACCTGGGGAGAGCATGGAAGATGTTCGCCACAGCGAATCCAAACTGGATAGCAGTGCCGCTCTGCTGCAGAATATTATAAACATCAAGAATGAGTGCAACCCAGTTTCACTAAACACTGTCCAGGTTAGCTGGATGAGCCCTGTGGTTCCCCAGAACTCCCCACGAGACCAGTGCCAGGATTTCCATGGAGGCCAGGCCTTCTCTCCACCTCAGAAATACCAACCATTCCAAGTCAGTGGCTCTCCACAAATGATGGACCAGGCGTCTATGTACCAGTATTCGCCACAGACACAGAACATGCAGCAGCTGCAGCAGCAGCTGCCGCTGCCACCGCAGCAGCAGCAACAACATCAACAGAATTATCCCCACAACCCACCTCTGCAGTTTAGTCCTTATTCCGGAATGTCCCAGTCTCCCAAGTATGAGTCCAACCTCTTTGATAATCGCGATCCACAGTTCTGCACAAGCCAAAGTTTTGTGTCTCTACTGACTGGCCAAGGGGAATCTGAGAATATTGCTGCTCCCGTTCAGGCATCCCCCAACGTTCCACCACAAAATGAGACTCAGCTGCAGAACTTCAGCATGATGCCAAGCAATGCCTGTGAGGCTGTTGGGGTGCACGATGCTGGCTCGCACTCGTTAGGAACTCCCCTGTCACTCCAGAGCATCATGGGAAGCCCGATGAGCACCACACAGCTAGGGAAGTCATTCTTTCAGTGGCAGGTAGAGCAAGAAGAGAGCAAATTGGCCAATATTCCCCAAGACCAGTTTCTCGCTAGGGATGGAGACGGTGACACGTGAGTATCTTTTCACCTCACGTACTTTCACACTTGAACCTGATTGGTTAGCATGATGATAATTCAGGCTTTAAGAAAGGATGTTCCTTTTATCTTTTTTTTTCCTCTCGAAAGAAATTATTTTTGTTTTAAATTATTTTTTTTGTTTTAAATTAAAATTAAATTAGAAATACTTTCTGTGAATAACCTGCTTTGAAGACTAATGTAAATTATATCTCTAGAGCAGAAATAGAGCATGATTAGGCATCAGTAAGGAGTTAACCAGTAGGCTAGATCCTGTTCTATACTAATTAATGTCTTTGTAGCTTTGGGTAAGTTACTTAAAATCTCTATGCTTCTATTTCTTGACACATAAAATAATAATGTTTTCTGTCAGAGAGTTTTTATCAGTATTAAAAAAAAATAGGTTTTAAATGCTCAGCCTGGTGTTCAGCATTCTTCTTATCTTTATTCTGTTGCAGTTCAGGTAGACTACTAACAGTCGGAAAAGCCAAAATCTCCTTCTCTGTGATGTTTTCACTTCGAGTGTATTCATGTTTCAGAAATAGGGTGAAGGAAAGTTTTCTCTGGTCAACCTAATGAAGTCAGAAACAGTTCTTCTCTCTCCCTTGCCTCTTCACCAGGTTTCTCCATATTGCTGTTGCCCAAGGGAGACGAGCACTCTCCTATGTTCTTGCAAGAAAGATGAACGCTCTTCACATGCTGGATGTTAAGGAGCACAACGGACAGGTGAGGGTGCTACCTTGGCTAAGATGGGCTTGTGCTGGAGCGAGTGGCAGCCAGTCTCTGGTGCAGATTGTTTTAAGAGCCTCAAATCAAGAGACTTCAGTTAATATTAACTTTTGAGATATTGACTTTTTGCCACCATTAACCTTGAAGTTATTAATGTTAACTTTGGCCAAAGATTGCGCATAATTAAGCCACACCCAAGCACCCTAAGCTTATGCTAGTTTCCTTGTCTTGCTGTGTTTGGTTGCTTATTAACAGGACTTATTTTCTTTCTGTGGACGTTCCTCTCAGCCACAGTTTAGTTTCATATTCCTTGTTACGATAGCGTTACAGGTTTAAAAAAAAATCTTCTCTTAATGTCCCACAGAGTGCCTTTCAGGTGGCTGTAGCCGCCAATCAGCACCTCATTGTGCAAGATCTGGTGAACCTTGGTGCCCAGGTGAACACCACGGACTGCTGGGGAAGGACACCTCTGCACGTCTGTGCGGAGAAGGGCCACTGCCAGGTGCTCCAGGTAAGAGGCCAGAGAGCAGTCTTCCACTAGTCATAAGCACCAAAGACTTGGATATATGAGAAGTTTCATGTAGGCTGCTTGTTAAAAATAATGCTTTGAGATGATTTCTTTCTTTCTTAGCCCAATAGTAGATAACTGTCTGTCTGCCTTACCTTAGGATAACAGGTATGTGTTTTAAAACTTTGCAGGCAATCCAGAAGGGAGCAGTGAGGAGCCATCAGTTTGTGGATCTTGAGGCAACGAACTACGATGGTAAGCGGCTGATACTTTACTGGCTAAAGAAAGAACCACATGGAAAGTGGGGTCCATGAATTCTAAGAGTGCTAAATGTCCTACGGAGACAAAGTAAATAAAGCTCATTGTTCTCCAGGTAAAATTGTTTAAACCACCCAGGTATATGTGGATTATCTTAGTAGGTATACGCGGATTATCTTAGTAGGTATATGCGGATTATCTTACTAGGTATATGCGGATTATCTTACTAGGTTTTATGGAGACCGTTTCTAAGTGAAACGAGGAACCATCCTAAGGAATATTATAGGGACCAAATGACTTGACGGGATGCCTGACTTCCGTCGTACCCCTTATCCCTAGGCCTGACTCCCCTCCATTGTGCGGTGGTGGCTCACAATGCCGTGGTGCACGAACTGCAGAGGAATCAGCAGCCTCATTCTCCTCAAGTGCAGGATCTCTTACTAAAGAATAAGAGCCTGGTGGACACCATCAAGTGTCTGATTCAGATGGGAGCAGCGGTGGAGGCAAAGGTAAATCAACTTCACAGTAGACAGTAGAGATGGGGTGGGGAGAACAGTGGGCGTGGCAGAGGCCTGGCTTGCTGGCACAGATTAACTCCTCCCCACTTGTTTTTAAATTGATGGAGAGACTTTATATGTGTAGTTCAGAAGCTTCCCTTTGAAAAGATCTTTTCATCCACTTTCTTGATTTCTTTTTAATCTGTGGGTTATCCAAACAAACAGATCATTTAACCATGAAATATTAATCTTTGCTTAAATGAAGCTGGAAATCGATGTTACTTTGCCTTCCGTTTTCATGTGCTGACAATAAAGATGGTGCTTTTTGGAATGATTTTTTTTTTCTTTGTGGGATCTGGAATTTGACTTTTTAAGTTTTGATTTTTTAAAAAAATATTTTTATAATTAGTTTATTTATTTGTTTTCTGAGTCCATGGGTATGGGTCCATGTGGCAGTCAAAGGCTAACCCACAGGAGATGGTTCTCTCCTTCCACTATGAGTCCTGCACTCTGGAGGTCAGAGGCTAACCCACAGGAGATGGTTCCCCCCTCCACTATGAATCCTGACCCTCAGTTCAGCTATTTAGGATTGGTAGCATGCACTTTTACCCCCGATGTGGTTCTCTGGCCCCCTGTTAAACTGGAAAATATTCTTTTTACATCTGGGGATTATTTACTAGTTATCTTTTGTGTCCTGAAACACTGTGTTAAATACGTTGGGGATGAAGATGCCCACGTGGGTTCCTGTAGAACTTGCTGTCCTCTTCTGTTCTAGCAATACATGGTGGCTGCCAAGTCTGGAAACATATAATCAGTGAACTTTGATAGAACATAAGAAAGTAACACTTTATATTTCTACATTTTAAACAGCTGCTCTATGTATGAGTGGACTGTGATAAGAATCATGTAGGAAAGTTAGTTGGGAATGCAAGAGGAGTATGAGAGTCCATGTAACCTGGGCTTCAGGGAGACTGTGAAGAGGAAAGCATCTGAAGTCATCCCTAAAGCTGCTTTAGACAGTTGAGAGAGGAGGGCCAAAGCATATTGTCTAAAGCAGCTGTTCTCAACCTGTAGGTCACAACTCCTTTGGGGGTGGGGTGCCAAACCACTCTTTCTCAGGGGTTACATATCAGATATCCTGCATAACAGATATTTGCATTATGATTCATAACAGTAGCAAAATTGCAGTTATGAGATAGCAACGAAAATAACTTTTGGTTGGAGAGAGGTCAGCACGCAGTGAAGAACTGTATTCAAGGGTGGCAGTGTTAGGAAGGCTGCCGCTTTAAGGCGTGGCATCTGGATTTTCAGTCTTTCTTTCTTGCCTCCCCAAGGATCGAAAGAGTGGCCGCACAGCCCTGCATTTGGCAGCGGAAGAAGCAAATCTGGAACTCATTCGCCTCTTTTTGGAGTTGCCCAGTTGCCTGTCTTTCGTGAATGCAAAGGTATGCCCCAGAGTGGTTTGGAAATCGTGTGTGGGGAGGTAGAGGTGGAGGTGGGAGGGTGGTTGGGGGCATATCCTCATAGAAGCAGGGGGGGGATAGGATAGGGGGTTCCTGAGTTGGGGGGGGGGAAGGGGATTACATCTGAAATGTAAATAAAATATCCAATTAAAAATATATATATAGAAAAACAAAAGCAAACAAACAAGCAAACACCCTTAGCGCTGCCAGCGTAGGAATGACCTTCCCATCTCCATGTCTTTGAGCAAGTCCTGGACTGTCCCTCTTCCTTACGCATGCGCGGTTCTGTTGCTTTGTTTTCAGGCTTACAATGGAAACACCGCCCTCCATGTTGCTGCCAGCCTGCAGTATCGGGTGACACAGTTGGACGCTGTCCGTCTGTTGATGAGGAAAGGAGCCGATCCCAGTACTCGGAACTTGGAGAATGAACAGCCGGTGCATTTGGTCCCCGATGGCCCTGTGGGAGAACAGGTGAGGGCCACGGGAGGGAGTGGAAGTCCTTTAGGCCCTTCTGTCTGAAATATAAAGAGGAAGGAAGTTGTGCAGGGCACAGGCCAGCTGCTGCTCTGCAGGTAGGCTCTGTTCAGTATAGAACGTTTGAAGCACTTCAGGCACATGTGAATAAATGCTTAGTGAATATCAGTTTTTATAGTTCTGTCTACTAACTGATCCTCCATAAGAGATGGAAAAGAACCTGCAATATTTTAAAATTATCCTGTTCTTATTAAGTGTGGTTATAGTTCATCAGTGGGGGTTGGATTGAGTAAGCTTTTCTCCACAAGAACTTAATCTTTTAAGAAATTATTTTTGGTGGACATCTTTTTCCAGAGGGAATCTTTTTCAGTACCGTTAGATAGATGATTATATGCACTATTAATCATAAGTTAATTTACGGAGGTTAGCTTTTTCTTTGATTCCAAGCTGTCATCAGAACCAAAATAAACTGTCTTGTAACTTGCCCGGGGAGCTCTTAGGAAGTTTGTGGCAGTTTTCACGTATATCATTTAAAAGTTGCAAAAGCTTTTTCATAAAGTTTAACTGAGAGAAGAATTAGTATTTAGAAAGGACGGGAGGGATGATTTAGCTAGTAAATGACAGTCTCAAGCCCAATATTTGCTGCTTCATCATGGTGTACAGTGCTCACAGTGCTCTGAGGCCATCCCAGAGTATGAGGCTCGTCCCTGAATGTTCTTACAGCGCTGCTGTTCTTCCTTCTGTATTGTGTGTGCTGTCATGGAGAGGGGCTTCTCCCTTCCTCGGTAGCCTGTGGCCGTTGGACAGGCTTCCTTTCAGAAGCTCTCAGCAGCCACCTCAATCTTTTCCTCTAATTGTTTATAATCCCTCTCGGGCTGAAAGGCGGATACCACAGCTTGTCCAATTGGAATACAAAGTCAGTCCCTCTAAACGAGTGTGGGGTCTTTCCTGAGACCCGTAGAGTTACACACAGTTGCTTTAACACTTGGATATTGTAGTCGCTGCTTTGACCTGGAAGTCATTGAGATGTACCGAATGTGTGTGTGTGTGTGTAATGGGGACTTTGTGTTCTCGTTACTGGAGGCTGGCTTCAAGATAAGTGAGATAGAATTCCCCACCACAGTCACTGCCACACATAGGTCTTCTCACCAGTGCCAGTGGTAGAGGTTAGCAGAGGAATACGGACCTTTTTCGGTTGCTGATTTTCAGTTCTAATGGTGATGCTTGCACTCAACATTCATTACAAGAAACTTGAAATACACTGCAAAAGTTGTAATTTTAAAACTCTTGGGGCTGGCGAGTTGACTAGGCTGTGCTTACAAGTTAGGGGTGCTGCAGAGGGTTAATGAGAGAAGTGAAATTCTGGAAGACGTATACCATTTTGATCATTGGAAATATGTCTCACAATTCATTTCTCTTCCAGATCCGCCGTATCCTGAAGGGGAAGTCCATTCAGCAGCGAGCACCACCGTACTAGCTCCATTGGCATGGAGCCTGGTTCAGCGACACTCACTGTCAGTTAGGCAGTCCTGATGTATCTGTACATAGACCATTTGCCTTGTATTGGCAAATGTAAGTTGTTTCTATGAAACAAACCCATTTAGTTCACTATTATATAGTGGATTATATTAAACGAAAAGAAAGACAGATATCTTAATTTTCTTGGCAGATTTGCATATTTCATACCCAGGTATCTGGGATCTATATATCTGAATTTGATCCTGAATGGTAAAATTGCTTTTGGGTAGGAAAATGGACTCATGGGAAAAGACTTGATTTGCGGCATGAAGCATTGCTCATGTAGCGATTGCCAGGTTCAAATTAGGTGGGCTTGAAACATGAGGCGAAAAATGAAAGCATTTGAAAGGGGACAAAACTTTGGATGCGCCATCGATGCTTCTTTGGTCCGATGCAGGACCTGGTGGTTTATGCTCTCACTCTAGGTGAGGGTGTGATCATTGAAGCTGTATATAGTTGTTATTTTTAATCTTTTAAAATGTTGTACATGTTTGATTATTAACCACAGACATTTGAAATGTGTAAATCAATAAAGTAGAAAAGAGCTAGTGAATTGTTACCACTTTAAAGATTATGCACCCTCAAAGCAACTTTTACTGTGTCATTGTCCAACTATAGTTTTTGCAGATAAAATGGGGAAGTGGGTTCCAAAGTTGTTATGGTTGCAAACGGGCTCCTTTGCATTGGAAACAGACACATTTGTAGGTTTTTGCATATTCTTGAAGAGACTTTTTTATGAATCACCTCTTAGATCTATGTGATTTACATACGTTGTTGAAGTTTCTGTTTCTCCTTTTATAGAAATTACAAAAATTCAACATTGAAGCCTAGTTTCTCGTTTTCTGTGGCCAAGTAGTAATAATGTGCTGTGATGTTCATGCCATTCATGAAGATGTTTTACTTTTTAGTGTAATGTTAATTCTTTTATCATTATTTTGCTTAAATTTGATATGCCTGGAAAGAATATATTTACTTTGATTATACACTGATTCTTTGTGACAAATAGGACGCATTGAAAATGATGCCTTTTAATGTACTAACTTGCCTTTTGTAGCTAAGTACTCATGTTCTTTTTTAAAAGATGCCCTTTGGATTGGATTGATCATGTTGTTTAAGTCAGTGTATTTTGTGGACGGAAGCTAAATACAGTTATTGGCATCTCTAAGGTGGAATGAGCCCAATCCACACACTGACAAAACTCACGCATGGTTTTAAATGAACATTAATAAACTCATGTTGTCTTATGTGTTTTCTTTTCTAGTGCCTTATTTGTGCGTGTAGTTGTTTTCAACTAGTAAAATTTGACTCTAAGGCCTTGTGGATGTCAGTCAAGCTGTTTAACCACTGGGCTCTAGTCCCAGCCTAGAAAAAATACTAAGGACAAACACTAATATCTTTAAGTTACTTACTTTTGGATTTGTTTTTGGTTTTGTTTTTTTTTTTTGAGAACATTTTCTGAAATTAAATGCCTTTTTTTTAAAATCCAAAATGGCTTGCTATACTCATGAGATGTTTAAGTTCTGAAAATACAAAGTTTAGTAGTAGATCCTGTTTGTTAAACTCAGAAGTTTATATGATAAAAAGACCGACAGATCAGTGGACACAGGAAACAGTGTAGGCATTATCCGGCTCATACTGAGAGGATGCCAATCTCAGAACAGTATCAAGTAGGCTTTCCCCTTTTCCTGTTATTATAATTGCTGCACATGTATCCTGGTTTTTAAGAATTCTCTTGAGTACCCAATGAAAGCCATGAGTTCTTGGAAAATGTACATGAGTGTATGCTGTACAGGAGTGACTATCCAAACTGCCACCATCTTCACAAGTTCAACTATGGCCATTTGTGGTGAAAGATTGTCACAGCTGAGCTGACTGTTGACCTTCCCTCAGAAGGAGGCAGCAGGAGTGTCAGTGGTCTCTCACTTGAATATCCAACCATTCCTTCCAGCTAGTTGTATTTCTGCCCTAAATTTGCACAGTCTTGGGAACGGTCTAGTCTGTTAGGCTGGGGAAGACTGAGAAGAAGAGGGTTCCATAGGCAACCCATACTGGGCATACACTTTTTGGTGTGACTGATTTGGGTTCACCAATGCTCCTGTCAGTAACCCCTTACTTGGTCTCTGTATGTATACCTGATTGATAAACTTGCTGGATCCTCGGGGAACTTACGAGGTGGTTGTCCCTTCTCAGAGTGAAGATTCTCAAAGACTGCATATATGCAATGATGCATAAAATACTGGGCTTCGTGGCCCCAGAAGAACATGACTCATAGGGCAAGGCTCTGTTTTAGTTTTTCTTTTAGATAATGTCTTGAGCATAGATTGTAAATGCACCTGGATGGATAGCCATGAGAGTAGGAACAGAACACACTACTGAACACCTACACAGTGAGTGCTTCTTAATGAGTTTATGAGTGTTCCCTAATTAGTGTTCTCAGCAATAAGTTCTTTCACAATCAATTGAACTAATGTTTAACAAAGGTGTGTGTGTGTGTGTGTGTGTGTGTGTGTTACACATGCATAGGGGTATAAGGCAAAGATCTAAGAGGTGTGGTATGCTGCTGGGCATAATGGTGCACGTCTTTAATCCCAGCACCCAGGAAGCAAAGGTAGTTGAATCTCTGTGTTTGAGGCCAGCCTGGTCTATATAGTGAGTTCCAGGACAGCCAGAGCTACATAGTGAGACCCTGTCTTAAAAAAACACAACCAAGCAAAAGAGAGACATACCATGTACTTTATTGGGTAGTCTAGTTGAAGTACCATTGTGAGAGATTCCAAAAAGGACTTTACATCGGGGCTAGATATGGAAGAAAGAGTTGGTCCAGATGCTCAGAAAGGGAGGAGGAAGGTGCAAGAAAATAGAAAACTGTGAAACCCAGGTAGTGATTTCTGTGGGGTTTGGTTAGAATCTAAGATGAAGTCAAGTATTTCTACTTGTGTTCTACATGTGACTAGTAATATTCTCATAGTGCACCGAGTAATCTCTCAGACTTCCTAGGGGCTTATCAGGGAGGAAGCATGGTGGGGGACTCCACTGCAAGGGTACAGAAGGCAGTTCCACAGAGGCCAAGACCGCATGCTCATTGCTTAGCATGTGACCAATGGGAGGAGGTCATGAAATACCAGTTAAACGAGTGAACAAGTATGTGCCAGTTGTGGTTAGAACCACTGGTTATGGGGGGAGGGAGTACTGTGAACAGGGTTCACTATTAGTGAACTAATGTCTAGTGTATTTAGCTATGTAATTTTCCATAAATCATAGGTAGGGATAAGGGGACTTATCTTAAAAATGATTCTGTGCATCAGTATGTCCCTCTACAGAGTCCCCACAAGTCACTCACCAATGTTTCCAGCTTTGTTAGCCAAATTAATTGCATTTAATTAATTGTTAGGAGTGGAGAATTTTTTTCAAACTTCTAGCTTTTAGAAAATATCAACTTCTTTTTAAATTATTTACTCATTTTTATTTTATGTGCATTGATGTTTTGCCTGCATGTGTGTCTGTGTGAGGGTGTCAGATCCCCTGGAACTGGAGTTAAGGACAGTTGTAAGCTGCCATGTGGGTGCTGGGAACTGAACCCAGGTCTTCTGGAAGAGCAGTTAGTACTCTTAACCTTCTCTCCAGCCCCTCAACATATCAACTTATATAGAGAATCAATGGTTTCCACTTTCTGATAGCATCAGTTAGTCTCTTATTGAATAGAGTATTAATATCAGTTACTTTATATTGAAAGTGACCTCAGGGAGAAATCCACTTCAGGCCCTGGCAAAGTTCTGAGGTCAGTGTATAAAGTTTGAGCTTATTTAGAACAGTATCAGACACACAGTAGACAGATAATACTCATGATTTTTAATTGAGCCCTGTGGCTTTTCAGTGCATTCCCCCTTCCCTCTTGACACAATGTATACTTTAAAGTGTATTTTATCTTTGACACAGAGCACATGCTTTGATCTAGAACTGCTTCTCTTCATTCACCATGTATAAATCCATTTTTATGGTTCTTCTTAAAGGTCAAATTGCACAGGGGTTGTATTTCTAGACGCAGTGAGATAGTGGATTCCTCTCAAAGAATGTCTTGTGAATATGTATGTGTGTGTGTGTGTGTACATATACACATACATATATAGGCCAATAGAGTTAGAGTATGAGGATAACCCAGTGATTGTAGTTGTAATGATGAAAAGAGGAAATAAGTTATCATTAGTTTTTTTATTTTCTGTTTCACATATGAATAAATCTGTTTTTCATGTTGGATCACAGTATCTGAAGTTGCTCCTGGGGGAAGCAATATGATCATAAAATTAAACACTAGTTCTCTGGTTGGAGCACTTGACTTTGTAAAGATAACAGCAAGGTGAGTGCTCAGTGGCGGTTACAAATGTTGGGATGTGAAGGGTTAGGCAGCTGGTGCTGAGTCCACAGGGCTCACAAATGATGTTCTCACTGAGTGACAGGCTTCTGGCTCTTGTTCTGTAAATCAAGTCTTCCTCAGCTTTGGGAGCTGTTTGGATGGATTAGCATGTGTTTCCTGTTGGGACAGCAGATTAGCCATAAGTGGGTTTGACAGTAGAGAGACATGCCAATTGGGAAACAATACTAGACTCCTTAGCCTAACTGATTCAAGGCTCAAGTTTGATAGGGTTGTTTTTAATCAGCTCATTGTATCTCAGTCCTCTTGGCCCGCCTTCCACTTGCTGCCAATGCCTCTCCTATAGGGCTTTAGTTCCAAGAGCTTGCATCAGGGTGGGACCTCAGGAATGGTCTCCATCAGTGCCTGTAACCTTTTCTCTCCTGGCCCTCATTAATTACTGAGGACCTCATTTGTGGAGAGCAGACTTTTACAACTGGGTTATTATTATTTTTTTAATAAAAATCTTTCTATCTGGAATTTAAAAAAAAGATAAAAATCTGAACTTGACTTAGCAACAACTTCAAATAAAGTACAATATACCATATATGTCTTGGTTTAAAGGGAAACAGACCTCTTTAGGGACCTACAAACTGATTTTTTTTTATAGATCCAATAAAGCTGTATATTAAGACAGATTGCTTTTCAAACAGGCTGTTTAAATTTTATGGGTAACCGTTGGGTTTTCTTATGTGATATAGTAAAGATCTATACAGAGAAATTTAAGTATGCATACTATTACTTTCCCTATATATTCTAGCCCCACAGAGAATAAAATGTAGCATGTTAAATATAAGGGTTTTAAACAGTTGACAAGTTTATCTTTTATGGCATCTTCCATTTCCCAAGATGCAATTTTATTTTTCTTTTAATCAAAGTTACATAGAATCTACTACAAAAGGCATATTATCTGTTGAATTAATTTTTGTTTCTATTTTTTGCTTGTCATTACTGCATGCCAAGGCTTTTGTATGTTTTCTGGATTGCCATAATAAGTTTCTTTTGTTTATATTTTTTTATATGAAATGAATATGTGGAAATGTAGTGTGTGTGTATGTGTGTGTATATGTGTGTATCTATATGTGTATGTGTGTGAGTGCATGTGTGTATGTGTGTGTGTATGTGTGTATCTCTATGTGTATGTGTGA
>NW_021621192.1:4329060-4339894 GCF_004785775.1 Grammomys surdaster
TGTATCTCTATGTGTATGTGTGAGGGTGTATGTATGTATGTGTGTATGTGTGTATCTCTATGTGTATATGTGAGAGTGTATGTGTGTGTATGTGTATATGTGTGTGTATATGTGTTTGTATATGTGTGTGAGTGCATGTGTGTATGTATGTGTGTATGTGTGTGTATATGTGTGTGTGTGTGTATGTGTGTATCTATGTGTATATGTGTGTGAGTATATGTGTGTATGTGTGTGTGTATGTGTGTATATGTGTGTGTATGTGTGTGTGTGTATGTGTGAGTGTATATGTGTGTAACTATATGTGTATGTGTGAGTGCATGTGTGTGTGTGTATGTGTGTATCTATATGTGTATATGTGAGAGTGTATGTGTGTAAGTGTGTGTCTGTGTGTGTGTGTGTGTCTGTGTGTGTGGTGGTGTATATATGGTTGACATTTTCCTTGATTGCTTTTCAGTTTATCCATAGAGACAAGAGTTTCCTCTGGTTGTAGCAGAAAGAAGATGCCAGAGTGATTTTGAAGCCTGAGAAGGACTCAACTCTCAATTTCTAGCTTGGAGGATGAAGGGAAGAGCATGTGCCATGGAATACAGTAGTTCCTCGAAATCCAGAAAGCAACTAGGGTCTCTCAGTCTTCTACACACAAGGAACCAAACTCTGACAATAACTGAATAATCTCGAAAGCAAAGCCTCCTCCACAGCCCAAGTAACACCTGTGGAGTTTCACTTCAACATTCCAGGCAGATAATATAGCCAAGCCTATCCAGAATTCTGATCTGCTAAACTTCAAGTTAAACACAACCAACGTTTTAAGCTGCTAAGTTTGGAAGAATGATACTCAAAAGAAAAACAGACACCACAAACAGGTAATACGGCATTTGAGCTTGTAGTGCGAGCTTGTACATTCCTGCTATTCTAAGACTGTGATTCAGCAAGAGAGATTTCCCAATAAGTGGGCTCATCGCACGGGCTAGCAGGCTTTGTTGATGGTTCCTCACTGCTGTCCGTCAGTTCTCATGGCAGGTAGGAATAACTCAAAGTAAATGGTATTGCCAGTGTTTCTAACACCAAGTGTGAAAGCGCTTCTTTGAGCAGGAGAAGGTGACAGGACAGCATATGTGACCAGCAGTACCATCAGGCCCTTGTCTGACCCTGACCATTCACTCGTGTTATCAGGAAAGGGCAGGCAGGGAGCAGACCTTAACCTCTCCAGCAGCTGAGATGTCAGATAGTGTGTGAGAGATACGTATACACACCTCAGGAACTGGTCTTTAAAAAAGATGGTTACACAGAGTTCTTAGAAAGATGAGAACTGGAGTTATAGCCTTCTAGCAACCTAAAATCAGAAGTGACAGGCGTCTCTCCAGGTATGAATATGTAACGCAAACTGCCAGACATTCATGTGCAGAACCTGAGTGTAATTCATGAAGATCTTATTTCTTATAGAATTTACTTCTGAGTGATTCATCATAGACTCACAATGAAGATAAGGCTTCCAGTTTAAAGGGGTGAATGTCCTTTAAAATTCAGCTTTTTTTAAAAAAAAAATAAAAATTTGGAGAGGAATTCAAATATAAGGACTGCAGTTACATAATTTAATCTCTTGCTCTATCCTGTGATAGTCGTTTATTCCATGTCCCCTCTTCTCAAATTCATGACCTTGCACTCTATAATTGTTACTTGGAAATGCATATGTGTATCTATGTTTTTTTACATATACATATGTATATCTTTATCATAGAATAGTCTTATGATTGTACAAAATCAACTTTGTGAGACATAATTCATATGTAGTAAAATGGCTACATCTTAAGTGTATAGTTCAATAATGTGTATGCCCACGTAACCAACACTCAAGTCAAGAAGGAAAACATTTCCATCTCTCTAGAAAGTCACCTCACCCTGCCTTTGCCATCATCCCCTACACACACTGTTCAAGATGACTGTTAATCTGTTACTACAAGTTAGCTTTGTCTCTACTAGCCCTTCATGGAAATGGCAGCACATGGTGGATTTACTCTTTTTCTTCAGCATCTCTCATTCACCCTCCTGTTTCTGAGTGTCATCAGCATTGCTGCCTTTATTGAGGTATATTTCTATTGTTGACTAGTGTGTAAATAGCAGTCTGTTAGTCATTCATCTTTTGGTGTCTGTCTTAGTTAGAATTTTATTGCTGCAAGGAGGTACTGTGACCACAGCAACTCTTAAACAAAAACAAAAACAAACAAACAAAAAAAACTCCAAACATTTCATTGGGGCTGGCTTACAGTTAAGAAATTTTAGTCCATTATCATCATGACAGGAGGCATGGTGGCATGCAGGCAGACATGGTACTGGAGAGATAGCTGAGAGTTCTACATCTGGGTCCACAGGCAGCAGGAAGAGAGAATGAGCCATTAGGCCATTCCCAGTGACATACTTTTTCCAACAAGGCCACACCCACTCCAGAAAGGCCACGCCTCCTAATAGTACCACTCTCTATGAGTTTATGGCCTATAAACCACCATACTGGCCTTTGGGTTTTTTTTTTTTCTTTTTAGTTTTGGCTTTCATGAATAAAGTTGCTAAAGATAGCCTTTGTGTGGGTGTATGTTCTCATTTCATTTTGGTGAATACCCAGGTGTGGAGTTTATATTTGTGGATGTTTAATCTTATCAGAAACTGTTGAGGTGTTTAGCAAACCCCTTTACCACGTGTCACTTCCTAGTACCATCTAAGAGATCTAACTTTGTTCATTCTCTTGAAGAGTTAGCACTGCCAGGCCTTTCAGTCTTAGCCCATCTAACAAGATTTGTAGTATCACTGTATTATTTTATTTTTTATTTTCCCCAATGGCTAAGGTAGTTGAATATCATTTGTGCTTATTGACCAATCATATATATTAAAAAAAAGACAGGGTTTTTGTACCTCAGACTGGCTTCAAACTTATTATGTAGCCAAGGATGACTTTGAACCTCTGATCATCCTTAATGGTCTGAATATGGGGATTATAAGCCTGCACTGCCATGCCTACTTTGTGTGTTGATGGGGCTTGAATCCATCATGCATGCTGGGCAAGCATTCAACCGTATCAACTATGTCCCTTGTCCCCAATGTGTCTTACTTTCATGAAAACTCTGTTCAAACCTTGTTACCATTACAAATTAGATTATTACTACTGAGTTTTTTTTAATTTATTTTTTCTGAAATCATAATTCATTCACACAGGGGTTATTACTACTGAGTTTTAAGTATTCAAAATATACATATATTCTGGATATCTCCATTGACAATTTATTACAAAGATATCTTCCAGTCTGTGGCTTGCCTTTCCACCATTGCTTAAAAAGGTACTTTGACCCAGTCTCACTTTCTTTCTCTTCTAGAACTTTAATTAATTACAGAATTTCCAATTGTCCTACTGAGAGTCCTACTACCATCTTTGGTTTACTATGTCTTATTTATTGTTATTGTCATTGAACTGTTCATCCCTACACATTTCACAGTCTTAAAAATAGTTTAAATTTCTCTGCTGAGATTTCCTCTTTTCACTCATGGGGTTTATACTTCTCTTCGTTCTCCCAACACATGCCATTCCTCCAGTCATATTTATAGTAGCTAAATTCAGAATCTCAGGAATAACTATCCTTGTTTCCCCTTTTTCCTGGGGCGCACATCTGCTTGATTTTTGTCACTGTTTCATGCCCAGCAAGTGTTTAACTGTGTAGGTGTAGACTTCAATGGTTTATGTATTGTGCAGACTCCAGGCTCTAGAATTTAGCAATCTTTTGAGAAGCATTACCTTTCTCTACTAGGTAGCTCAGTTACTGGCTGGTACCCTGGCAGTTCTATGTGCTTGTATTCTTGCTTTTTGAAGGTGCATCTTTGGAAAACTCAATGTTTTATAAGTCCCCCTGTTTCGCAACAGTTTTAACCCTAAATTCTGTTTTCTTGGTTGACTTCTTTACAGCTTGGCTTGCAGTTTTGCGCTTGCAGTTTTGCTATGGTGAACTAGAGTGGACCTTACTCTAGATTAGGGTTTGCATCTTTTCTGGTATCTCAGTTCCAAGCTTAGTGTATTAAGGAATTGATCATATGATCTGGTCACTCATGTCCAGAAGCACTGTTTGATGTTCTTGTTCATTCTTTCTGTTCTTTGTAGTTACGACAAACCACAGGATGTCTTGCCATGGGCATGCTTAGACCCAAGCCAAGAATTTGTAAGGAAGCTTCCGTACCACTTTTGGGGTATTCTCTTCTTCCCACTTTTCTATAGCATCCCTACTTCCTCAGTGCTGTGAACTGCAGACACTGACTGCTTCAGTTCTTCTCACTGACTTCCGCTGACCTGTTTCCTCAGTTCAGTAGGACACGATGCTTGGTTTTAACTTCATCTTCCTGCAGCGTATTTGGAAAGTTGTGCCTAGCATTGTGCCCTAGATCCAGGGCAACCCTTGGGCTCACCCAGTGAATTTCTGCTTTCTCAGTGTTGAATTTCCTCTGCTCAATGCTTAAAATCTTCATGCTGTGCTTCTAACTGTATTGTTTAGAGTTGGGGGCTAGTCCAATACTAGTTGTTTCATTATATCTGGAAGTAGAAGTTTGAAATAAATGCTTTTAGAGATTACATCAGCGGACCTTGACATATGGTTGGTATGAGCTTAGCGTGAGAAAAGCCTGGCTTCAATTCTATGCATATTAGGTTTCATAATCCAGATGCTAGATCTTGTAAACAGGAACAGATTTACCAAGGATAGATTCCAAACTTCTGTTTGGACTGAAAAAGAAGTTTTAATGTCATGAGTTCTATCCAATATCCCATAACACTGGCTCCATTCGTAGGAAGTTATTATGATAGAATATAGTCTCTTTGTAGTTCTTAAAACTACGTAGCCAGCTTCTCTAAGAAGCTAAAAGAAAGGGTTCAATACAGCACTCATAAGTATAACTTACTGTTTTTGAATACTGAATGTTTAAGGTACTGTTTTTAAATTTTATTTCTATTCACTGTAATAATGTATGCTTCATAATATTACCTAATTTATTTCCAGTTAATTGAGAATTAACTATTAGTCAATACTCAAACATTTACTAGTAATTGCTAATCTATTTACATATGAAGCCGAAATACAAATAGATAAAATAATTTTCTTATAGTGACATATCTGGTAGATGACAGATAAGGAAGCCTGTGGAAAGCCTTTGCTAGTGTCCATTCTAAAAGCGTTGCTCACACTTAAAAAGTGTTAGAAGCACAACACCTGTGTATTTATGAATGGAAGGTAGACCTTTGTGGTATGTGAAAGCCCATGGGCATGTGGGAGCTCCTACCTTGGGGGTATGTTCAGACGTAATTTTATTTTAGTCATGGCTACTTAACCTTCAGTTGATTAATATATACTTCAAAGCCTTGCTTCAATACCAGCACGACAGAGAAACTTGTTACATGCTTTCATAATAGGTTGCTCTTTATTTTTTCAATCGTACTTGTAATCAGACTAATGTAACTATTTACTTACTAGATGACTTTCCTTGTAGACAAGTTCCATCCAGCCCAGCAGCTAGACACCATTTCTGGGATGGAGTACTTAGGAAGTATTTGCTAAGTGGATGAAGAGCTGGTTCTCACCTTTCTCTGCTTCCATAAACTCAATGCAGCACTGATGATTTTCCTTTTTTTTTCTATTAAAACATCACATACAGTAAGATTTATTATAACAAAATATATAAATTAGATAGCCACTACCACAGTCATGATACAGAATAGTTTTTATCTTTCCACCAAAAATTCTCTCTTATTAACTGTTTCTGGTTAAACTCTACATGCTCAGCCTTTTACTTAATAGCAATCACTGAGAGTTGGTTGTTTAGCCTGGGCTTTTCTCTCATTTTCCATTTTGATTTCTCTGTTCTGTATCTGTCTTAATGCTTGCTTGCATGCCTACTTTATTAAATGATTTATATTTTAAAATTAATTACTTATCATTTTACGATTCACATGGAATCATTTGAGCCAGTGACTTGACCACTAGGAAGAAGAGGGATGTGAGATCAACTGGGTTTTTTTTTGGCAGTCTGCTATTTCTACTCTTGCGTGAGCTCTAGCCGCTGTTTACACCCCTTTTCCACTCTTTGCCTGAACTCATGCCGCAGACTTGTGTAGTCCATTTCAGTGGCCTCCATATTGGATTCCACGTGCCTGATGTTTTCCTCGTGGAGTCTTTGCAGTCCACCTCCAGTAGACCATCTAAGACCTTAACATACCCCCCGCCCCCCCCAAAAAAAAACACTTTACGGGCATTCTACTGAAACTCAGCAATTGGTACAACAGTCCCACTTCTTCACACGGCCCTTGCTTATTTCCAAATCATTCTTATTGTGTCCTGTTTACTTCATTGTATGATGTTCCAGTGTTCCCAAACTAGTTGACATTTCTAAAGGTGTCCTATGTTTGTTCAGCTGTCTTGAAGGCCTTTCCTCATGTTATCTGCCAAGAAACACCTATTTATTATCAAAGACAACATATGTGACACCTCTTGCTTGCTTTCTAAAGAGCACATGACTGTTGAGGTTTTGTCTTTTACTGGTTATTGTAATGCTAAGTGCTGGCCTCCAAGATTTGGAGTCTGCAAGTAACCTATGAGGCCCCACCCTCAGGTAACTCTGGTAAATAATGATGCCAGCAGCCAATACCTGGGGAGAAGAGACACAGGTGGGGTTTAGGTTTCCAGGGCTTGAGACCACATGGAGAGGGAGAAGAGAGAGAAGGGATATGAGATAGAGAAGCAAGAAGAGTTGCCATGGCCTCTGGGCCAAAAGAATGTGGCCCAGAGGGCTGTCCAATTGGGTTAAGAGTAGCCAAGATATAACAGAGTAAATAGTAAGTGGTAATTTAGTGTTATCGATGGGAAAGTAGATTCTAACAACACAGGTGGTAGGCAGTTGCTCAACTATTGTGCTGTCTAAGGCATATTTAATTATCGAGGCTGTGTGTGTGTCTTTCATCTGGGAATATAAATGGTCAAAGGTGGGAAGGAACCCCATGCTGGGATTTTTTTTAATATTTTATACAACATGACAACTCTTTCTTTTGTCTCCACAGTTAAATGTCTATCCAACCTGGCATTTCTTTCTTTCTTTCTTTCTTTCTTTCTTTCTTTCTTTCTTTCTTTCTTTCTTTCTTTCTTTCCTTTTCTTTCTTTCTTTTTTTTTTTTTTTGTTTTTTTGAGACAAGGTTTCTCTTTATAGCCTGGGCTGTCCTGGAACTCAATCTGTAGACCAGGCTGGCCTCGAACTCAGAAATCCACCTGCCTCTGCCTCCCAAGTGCTGGGATTAAAGGCGTGCGCCACCACTGCCTGGCTCAACCTGTCATCTCTAATAGCATCTTGTTCTCACGTGCTTATCCTTCATCCAGTAGACATATTCTTTGAGCTAAGTCTGTCTCTAGTTTCTTTGAATGCCAGTGTCTAGAACAGCACCTGCCTTGTATAGGGATTCAACAAACATTCTTACAAATTGATTAAAATGTAATGACCACATTTCCCCCTCCTACGAATAAACATATACATACAACTGTTGAATCCGTTCAATGTTGCCTGCATGCATAGGGCTGAGCACTTGATATTGGGGTTCATCACTGGGGAAGATTAATTCTCCCTCCTCAGCAGATGCTAATTGCTCATAGCTCTTCATCTAGGGGTGGGGTCTGTGAGATTTCCCCCATCTATGTTGGATGTAAACTAGTGTTGGAATTGTTTGGCTTTTGTTTAGGCTGCTATGCTGTGTGCTCGACAAACGTTTGAGGAGCCCCATTGATGTACCAGTGAACAAGGTTGTTATTGTACTGAACACTGAGCACTTCGATAGGTTTTATAAATGTGCTTACAATGTATCTAGTTTTTAATGTCTTAGATTCTTATGTAGATACTAATGATCCTCTGTGTGTGTGTGTGTGTGTGTGTCTGTGTGTGTGTGTGCATGTGTGTGTGTACTGGCAGGTGTGTATTTGCACCCTGTGTTGGTGTATATTCATATATGTGGAGGCCAGAATTTGACATTAGGTGTCTTTCTCAGTTTCTGCTTTTTTTTTTTTAGACAGGATCTCTCACTGATTCTGGATCTTTCTGATTTGACCACAAGAGCTGACCAGCAAGCCCCAGTGATCTTCATGTCTCTATGTCCCCAACATAGAGATGGCAAACACTCCTGGCTTTTGACATGGGTTCTGGAGGATTGAACTCAGGTCCTCATGCATGCATAGCAAGTTTATGAACTGAAGTCTTTTCTGTTTTGTCTGTTTTGACATTTTCTCCCGCCCTCAGTCGGATGGTACACAGCTATGTGTGGCTACGCCATTTGGCATTATTTCAATTGGGCTAACCCACAGCTGTTTGCTTTCGTAAAGAAACTCAGCTTGCAACTGTGGAAATGAAAAAGGGAAAATCAAGAGATGTCGAAAGTGAACACGAATTTCCCAGTGGTGTCTCACTGGCTTTGAACTTCCTCTGTGCTGGCGCTTACAGGGCTGCCCACACTTTTATCTGCTGTGTGGTGTTCAGAGCTTTGTTTACTTTACGAACCCTCGCCCCTTGGGTCTTGGTTGCAAGGTGTTCAGGGTTGAAGATATTAAGGTATTTGCTTTGGAAGTGGAGATTTAGTGTTTTATTATTGTAGTGAAAGGAATACTATTGAGTCTCTTCACAGTATCATAGCCGACCATGGTATTTCATTATATAAAAAACAAAGCAAAAATAAACTAAACACACTGGGACTTTCTCTCTCAATCCTCATCTTCCTTCAGTGCCTGGAATTAAAATGATTTTTGTGGAAAACACCCAGAAGTTCAAAGTGGAGATCTTGTTTTGTTTTTGAGATTTCCAACATAGCTCAACCTCAAACTTGCCATCTTTTTGCTTCTGCCTCCTGAGTTGAGGCATTGCAGACATGGACCACCATGCCCAGCTGAAAATGAAGGGCTGGAGTCTTGGTCAGTGGAATACTTAAGTCAGCAGAATGTGAAGGTACTGATGTTTCTCTTTGACAACATTGTAGAATCATCTGAGTTTGCATTACTAGACTCTCCTGCTATACAGGGTGAGGAGGAAGATGTGGGCAGATTTGACATGGTGGGACAGATGCGAATAGGGAGGAGGGGCATAGGATGCCCAGCTGCTGAAGGATGGAAGACATGTGCAGTCTCTTAACCTGCTTTAAGCTATGACTTAAAAGTTGGTTCAGGTCTCCAGGAGGTAGGCTTAGTTTCACTGTAGCAGTTTTCTTCTGCTAAACTCTGGAATTAGAGGTGGTTAATGGAGGGGCAGAGAGAGGGGAATTCTGCATAGGTTTCATAGAATAGTAAGTTATGTGACTTTCGTGAGACACAAGACATTTTCAGAAAGAAACTTAAGCCATTTCTTAAATGTTGCTTTGATCTTGGGGAATTTGAGGTGAGGCGTACACTGAAACATCACAGCAGACCCCAGAAGCACTTCCACATGTCTCCAAGGTATAAATGCTATGTGCAACCAAGGACAGGCCCTGTTTGTGGTGTTTTCTTGAAGGACAGCTTCCACGAGACTGTAAAGAACAATTTTTCTATCTGTACTGTCCTAGTTCTAGGTCTGAGGGACTTAGAACTTGATATTCTTGATGTTGGGATCTGGATCTAAATCTCCTGAAGGCTTAAGTGTTGTTGAATGCTTGGCCAATTAATTGTGACCTTTCTGGGAGCTGGAGGAGGTGGGTCTCTGTAGGCACACCCTTGAGGATTGTATAGGGGGGTCTGTCTTTCCCATTCTCCCTTCCCCTCTCCTCTGACCTTTGAGTTGAGCAGACTTCTGGCTTTGATATTTATCCTTGCCAGAATCCCAACCCCAAAATGGTGCATGAAGGCCACTGTGACGCAAATGAGCCCTTCTTCTTGTAGTTTAATTTTCTGAGGCATTTTGTTACAACAAAGGAAAGCCAACCTACACATTTAAGATGATGAGATAGACTTACCTTCAGAGTTAGAAAACTAGAAAATGGTGCTGACAAACAGAATATATACTAGAGGAGGGAAGGGATCTTGGGGACACTGGGGTCAGGTCCCTAGAATTACTATCATCCCTGTAAGTCAAGCAGTGGAGTGGCTTCCTGATGGCAGGACAGTATTAGCCAATGCTATTCTCCCTTGATGTCACTGAAGTTGACAGGGGCTGGCAAGACTGGCTGATCTGTCCGTGCCACTGTGGAGTGGAACATTCCTAAACTAGCTGTTACCAAACTCAGAAAGTATAATTCAAACTTTTGGACAAGGTCTCTTATGGGTAGAAGGTACAGTCCGACGCAATTTCTCTTGTGGGAGAAACTTTCTTTGACCCTAAGCCAGAGCGAGCCCTACATGTTTGTGTGACTTTGGTTATGTCATTCCATCTGTCAAGCTCTTGTGTTTTCATGTTACTATCTATAACTTACATAGGCTAAAAAATATCTTTTCTTTTCTCCTTCTCCTTCTCCTCCTCCTCCTCCTCCTTCTCCTCCTCTTCCTCCTCCTTCGGTTTTTTGAAACAGGGTTTCTTTGTATAGCCCTGGCTGTCCTGGAATTGTGGCCTTAAACTCACAGATATCAGCCTACTCCTGCCTCCCAAGTGCTGGGATTAAAGGCATGTGCCACCATCACCTGGAGAGTGAACAGTAATTTAAGTGTAAAATGTTTGGTATAAAACAAATACATAATTATACATGTCTCTAGGGCCACATAATGTTTTATGATTTAAAAATTATTCTTTCTTTCTGATTGCATTCTTCTATAGTAGGATGGTCATAACTAGTCCTAAAGCAGGGGGAGAGAGAGAGAGAGAGAGAGAGAAAGAGAGA
>NW_021621192.1:4339994-4347932 GCF_004785775.1 Grammomys surdaster
GAGAGAGAGAGAGAGAGAGAGAGAGAATTTGGAAGAGTAGAAGAGTAGGTCGAAATTGTTCAAGGAAAACAACCTGAGATGATTCTCTTTCATGTAAGTAGACTGTTTGCACCCTGCCAAAAGCACACACAAGCACACAAATCTTTGATGTTGCCTAAAAAGAACTGGCTCCAACAAGGTTTGCATCCATGGAAAACACTCTCAAAAGGAAAGTCCTTCAAAAACCTATTACTACAAATTGTTGAGTTTTGTGCAAACTGGTTCATAATGAGTACAGTTTACTTCTTCCCTTTCATTCTCTTGATTTTGTGCTGATCTAACTCACTGTCTACTCACTCTGCCACTTTGGCCAGCCTATGTTTTACCCTTGCTTGCCTGCTCCTCCTCTCCCCAGTCCTTTCCACAAATTGGAAAATACTTCCCTGGCTCTCCTCCATTTCTAGGCTCCCACCCCTTGCCCACTTGCTTGGGAAGGATATTCAGAGTCAGCAACTTGCCACCATAATGTCAAGAGTAGTGCTCAGGAAATCCTCTGTACTTTGATTCTGAGGCCTGACACGGTTGGTTAGCTCCTTCTGACAGCTTTTTGTGGTAGCTGATCTCACTTTGAGGAGTGAGGAAGCTGATGTTGAAGGAAGTGTCAAAGCAAACAACACCGTCATGGCATAGCTGATTCTGTATTTAACTAATTGTCTACTACAACTATCTCACAACACATTCTCCATTCCAGAGAAGATTCTGGTGTTGACTAGTTGTTCCTGTATCCCACATTCAAAAGCATCGTGAATCTTAGCGCTGTGCATTAGAGTAGTGCTTTATGGAGATTCTTGAATTTATGAGCTTCTGTGTTAAGAGAGTCAAAAGGGAAGTTGTTATAGTAGCTAAACTGCTGATGATAGAAAAGAAGCAGGAAAGCTATTATTTAACATGAAAAGAGAGAACATTTGAGTTACTAACATAAAACCTAATTTGAATAATTGTGAGTCTATAACCTACATGCGTCTGCATTCTTCCTACTGAGAGATTTTCCTGAATGCTATTTTAGAACCTTACTCAGCAACCAGTGGGATAAAAATGGATGGAAAAAAACCCCAGACCCTTCTTCCAGTTCCCTGTTGTGCTGTGAGATGTGCTTTATGATGGAGAGTGCTATTTAAAGTACGAGGGGGCAGTTTTCTACAGCTGACAGTACACAATTTTAAAGGAAGAACATGAGCACGTTGGTTGTGTCTATGGGGCTATAAGCTTTAACGTCAAATTTATTTAAATTTTACAATGTCCTCTAGAGGTTAGTAAATATTTTTCTCTTATGTCATTGCAGCCGAGATATAAATAATGAGATTAATAATCTTAATGTAGTCTATGAGATCCTCGCATCTCCTCAATAGCAGTTTTTACAATGGAAACCCATGCTTTAAAAAAACACTTCATTTTATTTTCTATTTATGCATGTGTGTGTGTGTATGTGTGTGTGTGTGTGTGTGTGTGTGCATGCCTGTGAATAGGTGTGTGCACATGGATGCAGGGGCTTATGGTGGCCAGAGTGGGCATTGGATTCCCGGGAGTTGGAATTATAGTCAGTTGTGAGCTGCCTGAATTGGGTGCTAGGCAGTATACGTTCTGAGGCACTGAGTCTGTCTCTCTAGCTCAGAAACTCATTCTTTGTATTAATCAAATTGAGCTGGAGAAGCAGAGAAGGAAAAGGCAAACTCTGAAGTGCTTCAGGATTAGTTTGTACTGGTTGGTGACGTAATGGTAGGCATTTTTTGTTTGTTTGTTTGTTTATTTGTTTTTTTCAGGACAGGGTTTCTCTGTGTAATAGCCTCAGCTGTCCTGGAACTTGCTTTGTAGATCAGGCTGGTCTCAAACTCACAGAGACCTATTTGCCTTCGTCTCTTAAGTGGTAAGGTTAAAGGCATGCGCCACCATGCCCGGCTCATGGCAGACACTCTTATTTGACGCATAAAAAACTACAGTAGCCAATGGATAGCTATGAAAACCTTAGTGCTTAACACATGTTTCCACTCTTTTATCTGGACTTGACACACTATGCCTTTTCACACATTTATACACATTATAAATCTCCCTACTGTCAACCTTCAGTAATGTGATTTTCCTTTTGACAAACACATCTGAAGTTCCATATCTCCAAATACAGCCTGTGTTTGACAAAATGTCTGGTTTCTAGACTGGGTTTGAAAGCTTTAGGAAAAAAATATTTTTTTTATGTTTGTTTCCTTGAGTGGCTTTGACTTTTGGACTGAACACAATTTCATGCCAAATGAGTAGATGACTGAGTAGCTTGAACTGTGGTGAAATGTGTTGACAGAGGAGGCTCCGCTATTGGTGCTCTTGTCTCTGGAATGATGGGCTTCCAGCACAGACATTAAAAATCGAGTTTCAGACACTTTCTCATTCTAGTGCCTCCTTTTTGCAAGCCCTGGCCCCATATCGCAGGCTGTCTGTTTCTGCCTTTGATTTTGTAGAACTAGCATCTATCAGTGACTTGTACATGATAGTCAATATTGTTTTACTGACCAAGAAGATGACTTCAAATGGACTTACAAAGATAATGTTGAGACACTATATACTCCATTTTTTAGGGGTCCAGAACGTTATCTAAGGGGTAAAGCACTGGCTGTTCTCCTAGAGGACCTGGTTTTTATTCCCAGCTCTCACATGGTGGCTCACTAACTTATGTAACTTGACTCATAGGGCTTCCAGTAGTCTCCTCTTGCCTTTGCAGGCACCAAGCACACATATGACACACAGATATACCTGCAGGCAAAGCATCCATACATATAAAAATTAATAAAATTTAATAAATAAAATTAATAAAATTAATGTGTCATGATTTTAGACACTATTTAGTGACATATTGCTTGTTCGCTATCCCTTCTTACAATGACTTTGGAAAGCCTTCCTTCAAGAGGTTGGATTTTGGAATCTAGATACAGAAGTAATGATGCTATGTGATGAACCTTTTCGGTTTTCTTGAGATACCTGGGAACCTTGAGATACTGTTCCTGTTCAGAAGCTCAACTGACTCTGAAAATAATCGTATGAAGAGGATGAGGCACCTGCAGTCCTGACTAACTTCCTAATTGGCATCTAGAACCAATCTGGATTATACAACCAGAGCTAAGTAGTCTATAAAGTGTGTAAGTACAGATCACAAAGTTTTAATTTATGTATTATGTTATTGTCTTTGATTCAGGGATGAGGAATGTCTAGGATAGAGTTCAGGTTGATCTCAGTTGTGCTGTTACCACGTGCGTTTGGCTGGAAGTCGATAGATGAAAGGAGAGACATCTGGGTCAGACATGAGAAGAAACTGGTTCGAAATTTATTTCTGCAACTTATCTGACTGGAATTGCTAAACTTATGTTACCCTTTCTTTTCTCTTCATTCATTCATTCATTCATTCATTCATTCATTCATGCATCTATTTTTTCACTTATTTAACAAGATTTATAGATTAATTGTAACAAATTATGTAAGCAGTCAGAAGATAAAGATACTGTATTAGTTTTCTTCATGGCATCCATAGTTTAGTAGAGGAATCAATGTATAATGGATTTATTGCAAAACGTCTCAATAAATGTGATTTTATAAATAAGCACAGATTTGCATTGTGGCAAGGGGAGAGATCTATCAACTCCACCTTGAGTGATGGGGGATAGTCCATAGAATGGGAGACATCAGGTCTGTGTCTTGAAAGGTGAACAGACATAAGCAAAGGGATAAAGGTCAATGAGGCGTTTTAGAACTGGAGAGATATACTGAGTCACAAGACATATGTGTCTGTAGCTAACTAACTAAAGAGAACCATCAAAGTAATTAGATCATACAGGTAACAGGCTTGAGCCGAAATCTGAGAGTAGATTTTTGTAGAGGGAGGGCATGGAGGAGGGTAATGCACACAGGATGTTGGTGATCTGTTTAGCACACAGATTCAAAAGCTTAAGAGAAGGTGGATGAAGGTCTGAGCCAAGGTAGAAGCAAAGACTAGAGGGAGAGTTGTTCGTGTCAGACATATTTAAGAAACAGAAAAGATAGAATTTAAAACCAGGCCTTTGCACAGATGCGAGGATCAGGTGTGATCCTCTATGTTCAAATGATAAAATATACACTCTTCAAACGTATTCCATACCAAATATTAAACTCTGAGACATATATATATATATATATATATATATATATATATATGTATTCAGAGCATGCATATGTATGTATATATATATATATATATATATATATATATATCCCCCAATGAGAGCATATTTTTAATGGGAGGCTTGCCTTTTTATGAAGGAAGATGGAGGAGGAGTAGATCAGTTGGAGAGGGGAAGTGGGAGGAAGAGGATGAAAATGGAAGAGGAGGGGAAACTAAAATCAGGATGTATTATACAAGAGAATAAAATTTTAAAATTAAAAAGAGAAAGCATATTTAATGTGCTATTAGAGAATCTGTATGAGACTCATGTTAACCAGGTTTCTGGTTACCTGTATGATAAAATACACACTTTGCAAAGGTCAGGACAAAATGCTCGAGAAAATCTACTTAGAAAGAGAAAAAATGTTGTCTTAGGCTCTCAGAGGATTCCATCCATAGTTGTTTGGGTCTATCACTGTAGGCCTATGGCAAGGTGCAACGCCACAGCAAGGCAGTAAGTCATGGTGGGGGATAGGGGCAGGATGGAGTAGAGCAAAGCTGCTTACATCATGGTGGCCATGGAGTAAAGACCCACTCGTGTCAACTCTACCTTACCTCCTGAGTTTCTACCACTGCTCACCGTTATGAACCCTTGTGACCCATTCACCTTCTAAAGGCCCCACCTCTTGTCATGGCTATTTAGGGACCAAAACATCAGGACAAAATCCCTTGAGAAACATTTCCTATCCAAACTCGAATGTGATTTTCAAGAGGAATAGCTGAAGAAATAATCCATTGAGTTAATTCCTTAGTCCTTGCTGAATTATTTTTCTTGGAGAGATGTGAACGAATGCTTGTTCACCCTGGATAAGACTTTGGTGGCAGGCCAAAGGAATGATTTCACCGAAGTGTAACTTGGTGAATGAATGAGCTTACTGGGCATGCCAGAAGTATGGATTAGTCAGTACTCATAGGAACATAAGTCTTATCATAACACAAGTGACATTCTTCTCTCCAAAGCTACACTACTGATATCCCAGCTTCATTCACCTTTCTGCTTCCTGCACTCCAGAACATTCCTTAAGACTATGTGCTTGTGCTCCCAGATGAGGGCCCTGTGACCCTCCCTCCCCACTTTTTTGATTTATTTTTTTATTTTATGCATGTGGGTACATTGTTGATGTCTATAGACACACCAGAAGAGAGCATCAGATCCCATTGCAGATGGTTGTGAGTCACCACATGGTTGCCAGGAATTGAACTCAGGACCTTCGGAAGAGCAGTCAGTGCTCTTAACCACTGAGCCATCTCTCCAGCCCAGCTTCACCACTCTTATCTTAGACTTAGATATTACTGTTGTGCTCTGATTATTGCCTAGTCTCTGGGACCAAGCAGTCTTTAGGTTGTCCCAACAACTTCTCTGTTCGTGATGGCTGTTGGCTTTGTAATGTCCAGAGGAAACCACCTTCCCTTAACAGCTGATAACTAATACAAGTCCAGTGACCAGAAAACACTGAAGTTGATGGAAATGGAGAGAAATGTGGGGAAAGACTGGGAGGAGGTGGGTGACGGTAGGTAGAATCTCAGATCCACATCCTTGGTTCTGCCTTTAGGGATGGACCTTTGCTTCATGGGACCTTCTCAGAAGATAAACATTATGGAAGAGCATCAGCTCATCTTCCTCTATCATTTTTCTTTTGATATGGAGGGTTGATCCTAGAAAGGTTGCCGCTTGCTGACTTTTCAGAAAAAGTGAGATCTGGAGGAGTCTAGTTAAGGCGTTTGCACATGGTAAGTTAGATTGAGCAAGAAACCTTGTCTGTTCCTCGTGGTTTCAGTTACACAATGCCCCAGGGAATGAATGGCCTTTATTTTCTCTACTCAGAAAAAACTGAGGATTGACCACATCTTCAGATAATATGAGTTCATTGAGCAGCCAGTCCAACATCAGGAGGGAAAGATATGAATAAAAGCACACACAGAAAACAGAATTTGGGATCTGAGATCTGAAATGTTAAGAATATGAGTCTGGAGGGAGAGGCCAGGACTGGAAATCTTCCCTCCCTCCCTCCCTCCCTCTCTCCCTCCCTTTCTCTCTTTCTCTCTTTCTTCCTTTCTTTCGAGATGTCGTTCTCATGTAGCTTGATCTGGCCTTCAACTTTTTTTTATTATTTTTTAAATTTATTTATTTATTTTTTTTCCAGAAGAAAAGCTAGTTTAATACTATTTTTTTCTCAAATCATAATTCATTCACACAGGGGTTATAAACACAGAAAGGCAGGATGTGGGGAAGGGAATGACACTGGAGTGTGGGTGTTCAGGGGGAATACAGATATCTTTAGAACCGGGTATCGGCTAGGTGAAGGTTCAGGGGACAATTCACTATGACTCTGCCTATGACTCGCTTGTCCTTATCTAAGTTGGTATTGTCTGCCCAGGCTACCTATTTACAAGGTCTATGACTACTCAGGCTTATAAATTTCCACAAAAGCTGCCTGTTGACATTAGCTTATAGCCATCTATTTCAATGTTTTTCCACAGAGACCCAAGACTTGGTGTTAGTATACATGTATGACAGGCCTATTGCTGATTTCAATTGGCTGTTACCTTAGCAAGGACACATAGATCTGTTATGGATATAATAGTGCCCAGATTTGAGAATCCTTTACTTGGGGTACTAACTCTAACCAAGATACCAGGCTTAATTATTTTGCCATATTTTACCATTCCTTTAAACTCCAGCCTGGGAACCCTTGCCTGCTGCCCTGGGTGGTAGGAGGAGGAGGAGAGAACAGAAAGTTCCCGTGGAGCATTAATCACCAAGGAGAGGCAACTGGCAATAAAACCCACAGGGAGCCTGGGCTAGGCCAGCTTTATAAGTGTGGCTGAGACCCAGCAAATAACTCACTTTGATTCTACCACCCAACCCTTGGGTGAAAAATGAATCAATCCAGGCCAAGCCCTGGTCCTTTACAGAGGAGGAGAACCTCGTTGCCATTCTTAGGGAGCAAAAGATTCCTGGGGGTTCATGGAATTTCTGAGCTTTCTCTTTTCCTTTTTGACTAGATGACCCTGTTTCCTGTTTTTTTTTTTTAAGTTTCATCTCTGATAAAATTCTCTTCGCACTTCTGTGCTTCTGCTGTGAACTTGGTCAATCCTGAACATTTGCCCATGAACTATGTAGAAATGAGGAAGCAGAGTCAGATGCAGTTATATTGACCACTAGGGATCGAAAGGCAGTTCAAAAATTTGGGTTGTTGCAATCACTGAGTCTGCAGACTCAGTGCCTCTGACTTAATCCTCCCCTGTAATCTTACCCTGCTGCGAATATGGCCCACCCGCAGTGAGAACCTCTTCCCTGTGCTTGTTCTCTACCCATAATTACATTTTCTTACCTGGAAATAACCTTGACCTATAGTAGTGAAGGGAGACAAACCCTTGGGCAGAAACCAAAACCATAGCCATTGTCCTCTTGTGTAAAACTGGGGCCACCACCATGTTTTAACAGTGATCACTCTTTAACTTTCTTTCCTTAGCAAGTGGACTTCTCTTTCTCTGCTCCCAACTTTCCTTTGGCCTGTCTTTTCTTTGAGTCTATTTATCCAGAATATAAAATATATAGAATCCCATCTTTACCAGCAATAACATAAGTATGGTTATGTAGTTATTTCATTGTTCTAAAAATCTTTATGTAATTTATGTAAGTGCTTGTGTGTGTGTGTGTGTGTGTGTGTGTGAGAGAGAGAGAGAGAGAGAGAGAGAGAGAGAGAGAGAGAGAGAGA
>NW_021621192.1:4348032-4369858 GCF_004785775.1 Grammomys surdaster
GAGAGAGAGAGAGAGAGAGAGAGAGAGAGAGAGAGAGAGAGAGAGAGAGAGAATGGTAGCATATTTCCCATTGTGCACACAGAAAGATCACAGGACAATCTTCAGTGTTCTTGCCTTCTATCTTGTCTGAGACAGTCTCTTGTTTAGTACTTTATACACCAGGCCAGCTGGCCCATGAGCTCTTGGGGACTTTCCTGTGTCCAACTCCCATCTTGTCACTGTGTCCAGCATCATCATGCCCAGTTTTGTGTGGGCTCTGGGGATCTGAACTCAAGCCAGCATGCTTTTATGACAAGTGCTTTACCCAGAGTGTTTGGTTCCGAAGTCATTCCCAATATGTATCACGAGTGCTACTGTTACTCTGAGGGTCACATTAACAGCTGAAGGCATACTCCTCCCAGATCCCCAGTGAAACACTGCAGCTTCAATGAGAGGCTCTAGTAGAAAGAGAAAATCCAGAGTTCCTGTCTCCCAGCAACAAGATTTCCCACAACCTCTGTCAGATCTTTGGGTCTTAATTTCCTTTCTACTAATGTGACTGTTCAAATTATCTTAAAACAACACGGATTAGTCATGACTCAAGATGCAGTTTTTGAAGCCTTGCTTCTCTTTGTGACCTCCCTTCCTCTTCCTCCGGCATGAGCGTTGGGTGGTTGTATCTCGAAGCAGAGGAAGAGGTGGGCTGGGGGAATGGAGTTGTTTTTTGTGTGGTTGAGTATCATAACCTTTTCTGGCTGTTTTGCTTCTACTCCAGTAGCCTTCTCTTAACCAACCCCTTCCCACCTCTTTACCCTCAACCCCACCCCCTCCCCCCCAAACCACAACCACAGTTAAATAATTAAGGGCACGAAACAAATAAAACTGCCTGTGTGTGAATATGCCTTTCTGGTCACGCTATCCCCATGAGAGACACCACCCCATGAACAGAATTCTCTGGTGAGGCAGGTTTACAATGGACCGGAATAAGAAGGCCAGCAAGTCTGGGCAATAGCCTGTTGGTTTTTGGAAGCTAGAGGAGGGTGGGGCAGAGGCACTCCCAAGAACTCTGGCACACTTAGAAGGGAGAGGAAGAACAATCTCACCTCCACAGCCATTGGGGCCATTTATTCATGTTTGGGCTCCTGGCTGAAAGAGGCTTTTAGAAGAATCTCCTGGCACTGCAGCCCTGAATGGGAATGAGTCAATTTTAAGCAGGTTTTTTTTTTTTTTTCTAATGCAAACTTTTAAGGAGACTTTTAAAATTGCTGTCTCAGAATCTAAATGCTCTACTTAATAATCTAACTAAAGAGTTAAATTTGAGAACGATAATTACACCTTTTGCAATTTTCCTATCTTTAGAGTCCTAGTGTGAAGTAACAAGGTTATCCATCTATGAGCCCCTAAACTGAAGAGGGAAACTTTTACAAAATACAACCTCTGAGCTTCAACCGTGGTCCATGAAATCAGAACGATTTGCAGTGAGTTTAAAACAATGTTGAGTTTAGTGAGAAGGTAGGTAGGTAGTTGTACCTAAGTCCACCGATTAGCGTCTCTGGGCATTTAATAGTATAAGCATGATGCTGCATCTTCAGTCCAGAGATAAAGAGGTACCTTGCCCTGCCCCCCTCATCTGGTGAGAGGGATTGAGAGTGGGTATCCAAGTCTGAGGAGGGCTCCAGGTCTCAGGAAGGGGAAAAATCAATCGTGAACAGGGAGAGGAGGGTGACTGTGTCAAGAGGCCTAGAAAAGAAGGTCTGTATTGCAGAGCAGAGAAATACAGTTGGATTCTAAACCAGGATCTACTGATCACAGAAAGATTACTGAAGGCAGTGTTGAGATCAGCTACAGCAGTGCTTCAGTTAGCCGAGGCAAGAGGGAAACAACCGTGAATGAAGTCTATACCTTTTTCTCTCTCCTTATGTCAGAATATGACCACCACTGACGTTGTTTGTTTGTGGTTTTTTTTGTTTGTTTTTGAATTCTGTATTGTGGAGAGCCAGTGCCGGGCCCTAAAGATGCCGCATGCTGCCGCCTTGTTGGAGTGATAAATAACTCCATATTTAGGCATGGGGCTGTGCTATGAGTGGTGTGATCTACACACCATGAGTGGGACCTATGGTGATTGGCCACGTGGCGGCCAGCCATTGGCGGAGGCTTGGGTATAAGAGTCAGAGCCGAGGGAGGCCGGGAGAGAAGAGGAGAAGCCAGAAGAAGAAAAAAGAAGCTTGAAGAATCCTGATTAAACTGCCTCGAGAAGGAAACTGGTTGTCTTGTGTCTTCTTTCCTGCTGGTCAGGAAGGGTGCCGGACACTGTATTACAAACACTGAAAGTCCAATAGTCAGCCAGTGCACCGCTACCTAACCAGAGGGTCCTATCTTCCCATGAGGCTGGCTGCTTGACAAGGGTGTTGGAAAATATTAAACGCTGAAGCATTTACGGTCTTCCCCGGGTAGCGACCTTACATCCTCGTATTACTGTTTCTGTATTTATTTCTCAAAGCTCAAGTCTGGGAAATTTTGGTGAAAGCCCTTAGAGATAAGTTAAAAAGTAAGATTGGTTTTAAAAGTAAGCCACAGGCCTGGCTCGCTTGGCTTGCTGGGTTCAGCATCCGGCTGGAATCAGTCTTGAACTCACATTCTACCAAGGAACTGCACCCACCATCCCTCTCTTCCCCTGTACCCTTTGAACTTTTTATTTAGGGATAGGGTCTGGTTAGCTTATCTAGGACGGTTTTTAACTTTCTTCTCAGCTCAGGCAGGCCTTGAACTTGCCGTTCTCCTGCCTCAGAGAAGCTTGGATTACAATAATTTGGCAAGTTGACATTTTTTTTCTTCTTAAAAAATTTGTACTTCTTTTTAGCTTATGTGTATGAGCGTTTTGCCTGCATTTAAGTCTGTGAACCAAGTGTACATACAACTTGTGCTCATGAAGGCCAGAAGAGAGTATCATATCCCCTGGAACTGGAGTTACAGATGGTTGTGGGTCACTACATGGGTGCTGGGAATTGAACCTGGGTCCACTAGAAGAACAGCCAGTGAGTACACTTAATCCCTGAGCCATCTCTCTAGTCCCAGGATGATTTTCTTATGGAGTAATTAAGAATAATGTGCAATGTAAATTTATGGCCTGATATAAAAATTTTTAAAAATTAAAAAAATATGTACAGTAAGATATATATGAATCTTATTACACACCCGCTTAAAAGTGCAGTTCATTTGTGTTTAGATGATTTACTGTGTGTGTGTGTGTGTGTATGTGTGTGTGTGTGATTATCTTCAGATTTCTTTTTCATTGTGTAAAACTGAACTCCAAGGTGAAACAGCTTGCTCCCCCCTTGCCCCACTCCTAGCTTCTGGAAACCACCATTCTATGTGTGTGCATTAATTTGATGACTCTAAGTACCTTTCAGACATGGAATTCTACAGTATTTGCCTTCTTTTGATTAGCTTATTTCCCTTAGCATAATTTCTTTAAAGTCTCTCCAAGTTGGAGCATATGCCAGAAATCCTTTCAGGTAAAGTGCTGAGTCACACTAACCTGTGGGTACAGGTGTGCCATGCTGGGCTTAGCCTGTATCCTGCTATGGGGTGTGTGCGGGTGCTTCCCACCTTCTGTCTGTTGTGAACTGTGTCTATAAAGACAGATGCAAGGCTGTCTGCTCAAGCCTCTGCTGGACAGACTTTTTAAGGAACTGCAGGACTCTGTTCCTCAGCAGTTGTATCATGTTTCATCCCTCTGAGTGCTAGAAGATCCCAGTTTCTCTACCTCCACGCCAACACTTGATATTTTCTGTGTTTTATGGTAGCCAAGCGCCTAGGATAACGCAGTAGCTTACTGTGGTTATGATTTGCATACTTAATATTTAGTGATGCTGAACATTTTTTTCATGTTCTAATAGGCCGTTAGTATATTTTCTTTGGGGAAATGTCTGTGAAAGTCCTTTTTCCATTTTGAATCAGGTTTTGTTGTGGTCGAGAGAAAGAATAAAATCGTTGCAGAATACATTTTGAGCAACATTGCCAGGTCTTATGAAGACTTTATTATTTACTTATTTTCTTTCTCTCTTTCTTCCTCTCTCTCTCTCTCTCTCTCTCTCTCTCTCTCTCTCTCTCCCTCCCTCCCTCTCTCCCTCCCTCCCTCTCTCTTTCTCTTTTCCTTTCTTTCTTTCTTTCTTTCTTTCTTTCTTTCTTTCTTTCTTTCTTTCTTTCTTTCTTTCTTTCTGTCATTAAATAGCCTGCTGTCAAACAGTTGGCTCCCCAAGGGTCAATTCTAACTGTTAAATGAAGGTGAATGTTGTCCTGTTACTCCCTTAAGTTTAAGGCAGGATATGTGCTCCGATTGGTCTGGGTGACTCTCTCCTTAGCCCCTGCTCATCTTTTTAGTACTAGGGATTGCATCCAGGGTGAGTGCTCTACTTCTGAGCTATCTCTCCCCCACTTTTAACCTTTTGCTTTGAGCCAGGGTCTTGCTAAGATGACCAGGCAGGCCTTGACCTGGCCATTCTCCTGCCTCACCTTCCCCAGGAACTGAGATGATAGGCCTGTGTTTTCAGATCTGGTTAGATGTAGCTATTCTTGACATATAGGAAGGTACCAGCCATTCTTTTTGGTAGAGATGTAGTCTTGCCTGGATGGCTGGTTTCCATCAGGAGTGATAGCTCAGTGTCAGGTCTGGACATGTCCAGTTAGAGCTACTGAGCACTACTGAACACCTAAGCACACTTATGTTTTAGGATTTCAGGGACTGACCCATCCGCCTATGCTGTCCAATCCTGTGATTTTTATTAAATTCTCAGAGTTTGGCTGCTACCATCATAATTCTCTTTCATGATATTTTCGCCATGCCCCCATAGAACCCTCTTCTTAAGTCTCTGTCACCCCCAGTCTACCCTGTCTCTAGATCTGCCCTATTTGGGATATGTCTTCTAGTACAGAGCTATTTTTCCCACTTGCTTATTTCATTAGAGCCCAGTGTCTGACAAGAGATGTCGAACTCTCCATCGTATGGATAGACTTGTTTGTAGTTCGTCTTTGACATGCCACTGGACTGTTTCCAAGTTTTGGACAGTATCAGCAATGTTTCTATGAATCAAGTTTATGTTGAGACACATCTTACTTCTCCCTTTTTTATTCTTTTATTATTTTTCCAGTTTTGAGTGTGTGCAGTATACGTATGTATGTACATGTTTTGGGTGTATTTGTATACCTGGGTGTGCACGCGTCTGTGCAGAGGCCCGATACTGATATCAGGAATCATCCTCCATCATTTTTTTTTTTTTGATATTATTCACTGGGGTAGGGTTTCTCAATCTAACCCAGAGCTGGCCAGTGTAGCTAGATTTGCAGTCAGCTTGTTTCTTTGTTTTGTTTATTTACTTTGTTTTTCTTCCCTGAAACATGGTTTGTCTGTATAACCCTGAGCTGTCCCTGAACTCGATCTGTGTCCAGGCTGGCCTTGAATTCAGAGATCCCTGCCTCTGCTTCCTGAGTGTCCACCACCACCAACTGGTTGTAGCTAGCTTGCTCTGAGGATTCCTTGTTTCTGCCTTTTGAGGCTGAAATATAAGCAGGCCACCACACACAAGGGGTATTTGTGTGTGTGTGTGTGTGTTCGTGTTCTGTTTTTAATTAATTTAATGAGGACATTTCCTGAGTCTTCTTTCTGTCTGTTTGATACAAAGTCACACAGCACAGACTGGCTTTGAACTTGCTATGTAGCTTAGGATGACCTTGTACTTTGTTGTTGGTGTTATTGTAAATTTGTTTCCCATACCTCCAACCCCAACTGAGGACCAAACCTAAGTCAAGACTTGGGATTGAATCCAGGTCCTTAAACATACTAGGCAAGCACTTTGTTAACCATGCTGAATCCCCAGCTCCGTATTCCTGTTCAGTAGGACAAAGTAGAACTGTGGAATCTTATTGTTAATTTATGTTCAATTGAAAACAAAACCTGTGAGGCTGCCCTACCTTGTGGCATAGACAGCAGGCACCACGAAGATGAACAAGTAACTGATGGAGAGGTGGGACAGATTGAACAATGGAGCTGTAGGTGTGCTGTGGAGAGAGGGGAACTGGATGTGCATCGGCGATGACATACGTGGGAGAAGGCCGAGTTCCACATGTCATTGCCTAGTGGGGTCAGTGGGTTGGTGGGGCAACCTCCTGGAGCTTAAACAGATACAGACTTCCCTCCGAGATCTCAGGATCACCCTGGCTCTGGGCGACGATGGAGGTCTGAGATGAGGAATGGTTCAGTTTCGGCATTGGACTTCCTAAAAAGGATCACCGTGGTCCTTAATGCCACCGGAGGCCATGTAGGTATCTGTGGTCCATGCTGTTACCCCAGGCCATGATGAAGCTGTACTCTGTCGGTGCCACTGATGTGAAGTCATGCTCCATCATGTTGATGCCTATGTAGCCACCTGAGGCCATGCTGAAGCCATGATCAATGCTTCCACTGAGGGCCATGAGTGGGTTGGTGGTCCTAATAGTGCGCCCACGGTGGGAGGCGTGTTGGATTGATGTCTGTGGCCCAGGTTACCACCGAGGGCCATTCGGATGTTTGTGGTTTGTGCTTCAGTGTGAAGCCATGTTGATGTCAGTGGTCTGGCACTTCCACGGGGGCTATGGTGTTCTGAATGGCCTGTGCTGCCACCTGAAGCAATGGTCCTGTTTGGGTCCATGCTGCTGCTAAAAGCTTTGTCTGGATTCAGGGTCTTACTGCAGCTGGGTCTGTGTTAATATCTGTGGCGGGTGTTACCACCAAAGGCCCTGAGGATGTCTATGGTCTGTTCTGCTGCCTGAAGCCATTTAATGTCTTTGGGCCTTGCTGCCGCTGTGGGCCATTTTGATGTGGGTGGCCTGTGCTGCCACCTGAGGCCTTTCTGATTTCCATGGTCCTCCTTCCCCCCACCAAACCCCTGCTGCCTCGGAGGGCCCTGTCTGGGTCCACGGTCCTACCGCAGCCTGGAATCGTGTGCTGTCACCAAAACCCGTGTGGAGGCCCATGATCGGTGCTCCCGATGATTAGAAAGAGCAGAGAAGCTACTTTTGCAGTGATATCGATGAGTGCAGATGCACAGTTGAGAAAGAGGAACGTGGAAGGCTTCGGTGACAACCCTTATCCCCACTCAACCCCCAGCCCTGGAAAAAAAGGAACAGATCTGACAGGAAACCATCTAAGAGAACTCTGAGATAAGGATGCTGAAGTATAGCTCTCCACAACTAAAGACTTCTGGTGGGGGTGAGAGAGAGGAGGGACTCAGTTTTGTTTAAGGGGCCAGCCACTGAGAGTTTGACCATGCTCCAGTGAGTATATAGATAACAGAAATCGGACATACTTTCTATTTTAATTTTCTATTTTTGGGGGAGAGGCCATAGGTGTGGGAGATGGGTTTGGAAGGCCTGGGGGGTGGGTGGTGTGATTGGGGTGCATGATGTGAAGTTCCTGAAGAATCAATACAAATATTACATTGAAAAACAAGACAAAACAAAAAAACAAACAAAAAGACCTGCCTACTTTTCCAAAAGAGCTGCCTACTCTTTTACATTTACATCAGCAGTGTGTGAGGATCCTGGTTCTTTGTGTCCTTGCTAAAACTTGTCATTATCTGTCCTTGGGGACAGATTGCTGTATTGCTTCAGTGGGTCTCCTTTCCACTTTGTTTGAATTTCTGTAGTTATAAGAGTTGATAAGCATCTTTTCTTGAATTTGCTGGCCATTTATGTAGCTCCTTTGGAGTTAAAAAAAAACCCTTTGCATATTATAAAAATCGGGCCTTTCTTACCTCTGCTGTAAGAGGTAATCCGAATGTAATCTGAATGCAACTCTCTTAACAGATGCATGATTGGCAAGTACTTCTCCAGGCTTCTATCTTTTTCCTTTTTTAAAGCTTTAACATTTTGATGCAGTACAGCTCACCAATCTTTTTGTTGTTGTTGTTTATGAATTGTGTTTTAACTGAAAATTATAGTTGAACCAAAGAGAGTAATCATTTTCTCCTAAAAATGTATAGTTTTTTTTTCTTATACGTAGATGAAAGCTCTGATTCATTTTGGGGTAACTTTGTGTCTGGCTTAAGGAAAGGGTTTGAATGAATCTTTTATCCCTTGTGTATGTCTACTGGAGCCAGCGTCATTGAGCCAGAGTCCTTTGTTGAGAAGATGGCTCATGTATTACTTACCATGCTTTTAATTAAAAAAAAAATTTTGTTTTTATTTTTTGAGTCTCCAGAGTAAAAGCAGCGTGTGGGAGGCATGAGGCATTGATCTGCAGGTGAGGATGGAGATATTCTGGGCTGGCATTCTAAGCACTGACATGGAAGAGAGAGTGAGCACATGGCTAATGTTTTAAAGAGTAGGTTGGACCACAACTTATTTTGCTTCCTGCACCTCCTCCATTCCATCCCCTACCCTGCACTGAACATCTGCTTTTTCTCTTGTGAGAGGAAGTGAAAGATTTAGGTTAGGCATAAAAAAACTTATCTTTAAAGCATTCTTCTCCTTTAAGAGCTTCCGCCCATGACCCTGCTGGGTCAGTTTAGCACTGATGTACCTTAGGGCAACAGCTCTACAGTGAATTTTATACATTGGTGTTTTCCCAGGAAGAACAACTGTGGGTGCCGTGTCTGAGCATTAGGAAATTACAAGCTTGCTCTTTTCGAAGAGGCTGACAAGAGTTAAGACCATCCTTCGTGTGTCACAAAACTTTTTTTTTTCCTGATGTTTTGCCAACAAGAAGCATCCGAAATGGATCAGTGGAGCCGGGAATTTTCCATATTCTGATCTTACTTGTATCTACAGTGGGCTTGATAGAGTAGAGAGAGGCCAGGATTCTTGAGGAAGTCTGTCTCTAGAAAAAAAAAGTATTTATTTTAATTTTGTCTTTATAAAGAACACAGTGATTACATCTTCCCATACAGAAATGTACTGGGCTCTTTCGTAGCAGCTGCTGACATAGCTACAACTAAGGTACTCTTCTACTCTGCCATTGCCAAAGCTCCCCTACAATTAGGATGGTGCCTCCTCCCCCCCAAAGTAATAGCTAACTGGTGTATACACCAGTTATGCGCACACTAATGTGTGGTTCGCCCTGTTTTCATCAATTTAACTGCACCTTAGGTACAAGACACATTATTTGTGGGAATTGGAATGTAGAAACACCTGAGGTGGAATCTGGAGAAAGAGAAACTCCCCTTCCTGAAAAAAGCTTTGATTAAAAAAAAAACCAAAAAAACCAGAAACAAAACCCAAAAAACTAAGAAGACTCTTGAGGGACACAATGAGCAACAGAGCCCTTTTCTCTGCCCTGAATAGTCTTGAAACTTCCAGAATTCAGCTGAGGCAAAGAAATAAGTGGGAAGAAACACTTGTCTCGATTTTCCTGCTTTGGTTTAAACATTATTTTCAAGTTATAATTTTTATAATTTTAAAATTAGAGCAGACAAAATAACCGCAATAAAATAACCGAATAATTTTCTTTATGGAAAATAGGAGAGAGAAGCTTGTTTTGGCAGGTGGTAGGTACCTGGTGTAGCAGATTTTTGCCATAGAAGAGTGTGCCTCTTCCCTGGTCCATTAATACAGAATGCACTACTGTTTAAAGTGTAAACGTCCCCCAAAGTCCACGTGTAAAAGGTGTGGTCTCCAGCATGTGGTGTGGCTGGGAGGGGCCAGAGCCTTTGAGAGGAGTTTATGTGATGTCTTAGCTTCTTTTCTTGTGACAGAATATCCTGACAAAAGCCCCTTAAGGGAGAAAGGGTTGGTTTTAGCTCACAGTTCAAAGCATCACGACAGGGGAGCTAGGGTGGCAGGAGATAAGAGCAGGTGGTCACTGAGGTCCACAAAGAGAAACAGAGAGCACAGAGAGCACAGAGTGTATGCTTGCTGGTACTCAGCTCACTTTCTCCCCTTTTTTAAAAAACCGTCTAGGACCATCTACCTGCCCAGGAATGGTCCTAGCTGCTATTACAATGGGTCTACATCAATTAAGATAATTAAAAAAAAAAGGAAATCCCTCACCAGCACACCATCCAGGGACCTGATTCCTAGGTGACTCTAGATTCTGTCAAGTTGATAATTAGCACTAAATAGCACATGCCTTTCAGGGGATATTGAGATCCAGGCCCTTCCTGTCTTTTTCTGATCACCATTAGGTGAGCTGGCTTCCTGTACCATGTGATCCTGCCCTCACATACTGTGCCGCCAAAGACCCAAAAGAGTTAAACCATCAAAGATTTAAATATTTGAAACCATAAGTCAAAATAAACCTTTCCCCTTCAACGTTACAGTAATGAAGAGCTGAATCACACACACACACACACACACACACATACACACACACACACACACATATATATATATATATATATATATGTATGTATATGGCAGCCGGGACAGCGCTCTACAGTGGTACTGGAGTTCCTTTTAGCGTATCTGGAATTTAGGCAGGCTTCCTTTGTGACTCCTGGCTCCTGATCTCCCCTTCTTAGCATATTTACTTCAAAAAAATTCTCCTTAAGATATATATCTTATAAAATATAAATTTTGTAAGCCACTAATGCCTTTCTTCATGGGCTAAGGACTTCCATATGACCATCAAAAAAAAAAAAAAGGGAGTGGGGCACCTGTGTGAGGAGCCCAATTTCAGAGAGCACCAACTGATAAACAGATGACCATTTTACTTTGACAAAGATCTCCCTCCAGTGTCCTTCATATATGTCCACTAGCTCATCCTTTGTATTAAAAACCTCCCTTACCACGCTCACTCCAGCAGCATGCATAGGAAAATTGGAACGACCTAGAGACCATTAGCATGTTCCCTGCGCAAGGAAGACATGGGAATTCATGAAGTGTTCCATACACTAAGTCAGCATAATCCCTACTTCCTAAGTATTTGTTCTTATACCCAGAGTTAAGTGTAGTGTTCATCTTTCCTCAAGGAAACTTTTAACAGATGGAGGCCATTACTGAAAACTGCAGTCAATCAGAATGCAGGGTTGTGGAGTCCATTCCCAATGGATATGTCTACAAAAGAAATTCCTGCATCTAAGAGAACATTATGGAAGTCGGGTGTGTGTGTGTCTGTGTGTGTGTGTGTGTGTGTGTGTGAAGGATCAGGGGGTTTTCTGTGGGATGTTGTGAGACTGTGTCCCCTAGTAACATCAGAAACTACCCCCCTGTAAGCTTGTATCATTATTGCCTAAATATGAGCAGAACCAGGACAACAAACATGGGTGACATGGGTGGGGAAAGCCCATGAGGTGTTCATCTCAAAGTCATCTGCTCCCTCCCCATTTCCTCTGTGTTTGTCACCTGTCATTCTGCCTTGTGACAGGGTTCCTGGAGCAAAGCAACCAGGCTGATCTGGGCTCAGGATTGCTCAGCCAGGGACTTCTGAGGATCTCCCATGGCGAGTTCAGCACTTCATCAGTGGAACGCAAAGACAGAGTGCTTTCCTGTTTGAGTCATGTGCAAGAGGAAATTCCAGCATTTTCTCAACCACCTGTTCTCTGCAGCATTGGGTGATGAATACAACCCAAATAATACACCATTGTGTCATCAGTTGTGAGAGGATGACATCATCAGGCACAATAACAAGAACACCAGGAAGCAGATGGCAACAGCGCCGTCTACCTCAAAGTCTTACCAGCAACAAACCAGTCTATTAAAGTGCCGGTCTTTTGTGCTTCCGAGATTTTTTTTCTTGAGAGGAAAGGGTTCTTTCCGGTGCTGACATCAGGTAATTTTTCTGTCTATCCCTTAAAAATCATAGACAAACTTTCAGAACCACCAGCTGTGAAAAAAAGGCATCTTGGGGATCATTCATTCTCCATGCATTCAGGAGTTCAATGACTCAGGTTTTACTACAGAGCCCACCCTCTTTCTCATGGAATGTGTTCAGGTTTTATTCTGTGAACTTGGAAAACAGTCTGTGGGGCTGTGAACCTGGACTGTCTGAATTCAAGGAAGCAATTGTGAGGTTGCTGAGATGGCCTGCAGCTGACATTTCTCCTTTAGCTGGGGTGACTGCCCCTAGCTAGCTAGGCTTCCAATACATGTAACTCTTGACTTGGGGAAATGCATGAACATTACTTGGTTTTTATTTGTATGGTTACTGTCATTCCTAGATACTGGCAAGTTGATGAGGTGTTTTATATACATCAACAGATGCTGTCCAAAACAAGGAAGGTTTAGTAAACCTACCCACATTTTTTCTGACCTAGAATAAGCTTACTTCTTTTTTTTCCCTTTCATACTCCCTCCATTCCTTCCCCTCTCCGCCCTTCCTTTTCACTCTTTATTCTAAAGTTGTGCTATTTTCAAGAAAAAAAAATAAACCATAGATCTAGCCAAGAAGGAATTTACAACCTTAAGGGCAACACAAATGTGAAAATTAAGAAAAAAGAATATTAAAAAATCCAAGACAATGTGTGGAATGATGATGAGAATAGAATTTTGATTACCCTTTTATTTTAGAAACACATTCCCAGAAACACAGCTGGGACACATATAGCCTGGGTTGTCATCTGGCCTTGGCTCTCACTGGCTGCATATCTATAGGCAAGTAAGATTAACCTTTCCATGTTGTATTTTCATCTATGACATACGGAACATAGATTGTATAAGTAAGATAATCTATTCCACAAGTTTAATATAGACCATGTTAGCAGACTTTCTTTCTTTCTTTCTTTCTGTCTTTCTTTCTTTCTTTCTTTCTTTCTTTCTTTCTTTCTTTCTTTAAATTTCAGTACTGGAGTTTGAACCAATATGCACATGTGTCTTAGTTAGGGTTTTACTGCTGTGAACAGACACCATGACCAAGGCAACTCTTATAAGGACAATGTTTAATTGGGACTGGCTTACAGATTCAGAAGTTTAGTTCATTATCATCAAGGCAAGAGCATGGCAGCATCCAGGCAGGCATGGTACAGGAGGAGCTGAGAGTTCTACATCTTCGTCTGAAGGCTGCTAGTAGAATACTGGCTGCAAGGCAGCTAGGACAAGGGTATTAAACCCACAAGGCCACACCTCCCAACAGTGCCACTTCCTGGGCCAAGCATATACTAACCATCACAACATGCTAAACAAGTGCTCTGTCTAGGAGTTGTTTCCCTGTCTCTCTTTTTACATTTTATTTTGTGAAAAGGTCTCACTAGTTTGCCTAGATTGTCCTTTAACATCCTTGGTCTTCCTCATTTATCATCCTCTGGCTTCTGCTTTTTGAGTGGCTAAGATTACAGGCCTGTACCATCAGCTGCCTTCATAGATTTAATATGAGTATTTAAATTCCAAATTCTTTTTTTTTAATGATTTATTTTTTCTCAAATCGTAAATTCCAAATTCTTAAAGAACCATTAAATCAGCTTTGCTTTGCTGGGTTAGTGAGTTACATTGGAGGAGGTTAAGGGTTTTATATTATAGTCTCGATTACCCGAGTTCTGGTAAGATGGAAACTTGTCATTCACTGTGTGGTCTGGGAAATCAATATTACCAGCATCAACTGAGAACATCTTAGAGAGAAGAAATTTTATCCCTTCCTCGGACTGAGTGAATCTTAACTGCATTTAAAAATAATTTCTGGATGATTTGTGCTCACATTAAGTTTTAAATAAACACCATCATTGGAAAAATTTGGCAAAGCATCTTTTTCTCTAACAGGAGAATTGTTAAAGGTCTGATTAGTCTCCACTCCTGGAATAACATCTTCTCCTTCCAGACAATCACTGGTTTCCTGGACTGACTACTGCGGAGGCTTTGTTGAAACAGAGCTGATTGGAGATCCCCTACACAGCCTGCCAGAGAATGTGATAGATGCCAAGTCAGGAGATGGAAGACACAGAGTATATTACTATGTCAATAACATGTTGTCAATCTGAAGTCTGCACTTAAGCATTTGTGTGTGTGTATGTATGTTTGCATATATTCATGTTTGTGTATGTATGCATGCACACATGTGTGTCTGGGACAACCTTGAGTATATGTCTGCTTTTGGCCTTTTTCTTTGTGGAAGACTCTCATTGGCATGGAACTTGCCAACTAGGCTAGGTTGGCTGACCAGACCTTTAGGATTCTCCTGTCTTAGGTTCCTTACCTAGCACAAGGATTATAAGCGAATGCTGTCATGCCTGTCTTCTTACACTGGTTCTAGGGATCAAATGTAAGTCTTCATCTTTGCATGGCAAAAGCTTAATAGACAGAGCCATCTCCTTAGCCCCATTTCAACATTTTGTTACTCTATTGAATATTCTTCCTCCCATCACTGTCAGCTTACCAGGAAATGGTATTGAGCTAATTGAAAAAACACTCAGTAATAAAGCTCACCAATGGTATTTTCATTACTCAGCCATTGGGTGCAGCAGTCTCTTGATTTGGGAAATTGAGACCAACTTGAAAAACAAGTAACAAAAAGAGAATGCTTCAAAGAAACATATCTTGGAAACAGCTGCCATTTTTTTCTTTAAAGACAAAGTCTCTCTACTATATCCCTGGCTATCCTGGAACTCACTATGTAGACCAGACTATCGTCCAACTCACAGACATCCATCTGCCCCTACTTCCCAAGTGCTGGGAATGAAGGTGTTGCTTTTCAAATGGGAGTTGAGTTTTCTCAGCCCTATGCACTTATTGGAGTTGGAATGTAGCTACAAAGCAGGGTTGTGGCAATTTTGTGGTGTACATATCTAATAACAATAGTCCACATGTGATAATGTCTTATGATTCAAAAGGGAGTTTGGTGGTGCATCTCAAGCTTCAATATGCAGACAATCCTTGGGGGTCTAATTGAAATGAGGACATGGTATTGGTGTTTATCAGTAACCCCAGTGTGGGACCTGAATTTGACTTTCTCCTAAGTTTGACTCCCAGCATCCACATGGCAGCTCACCATCATCTGTAACTGCAGATTCAGGGAATGTGATACCTTCTTCTGGCTTCTTCTGGCACCAGCTTGCACATAGTGCAATAAAAATAAATAAAATAAAAATAAATTTGAAGTTGGGGGTTGAGATTAAGATTGAAGGGGAATACCTGATATATTTAAAAAAAAAAAAGCTGCCAGGCATTAGACAAACCAGAGTGGGACATCTCCTTATGAGTTGTTAGTCAGGAAGGCGACAAGAGATTTCCAAAACAACACAAGATTTTGCCTTTACTCTTGATGGGCCACCAGAACTAGATAATAAAATTATATTGCTCAAGATACCACTCACCTTGGTTGCAAGATACAGAGAGATCATGTTGGGACTGAGGCTGGAGGCTTTCTTCCTGCTAGCCAGCTTTGATAGTCTCAGAAGATGCTATTCAGGCTACTAGAGAAGAAAAATAATCAACAGTCTTACCCAAAGCTGGTAACCCTACAGTCTATGGGACCAAACTACCAGGCAAAGTGCTCTTATTTGTGTAATAGTGGCATTACAGTTGTGACAGAACTATTGTTCTTCGATTGGATTTAAGGTCCACACCACAGGGAATCAATAACTGGTAATGTTAAGCTGGTCAAAAAAAAAAATCCATGTTGGGGGAGATCATAGGTCCTTGTGTGTGTGTGTGTGTGTGTGTGTGTGTGTGTGTGTGCAGTTGTTTTGCTAAATTGACATAGCATCAGACTGTCTTCAAAATATTTATATCTATAGACAAATGCTACTCTCAGACTAACTCCGAGAGGCCTCTCTTTCCAGTGAACAGTGGTGAATGCAGAGACTCGAGGGTGCACAAGGTGTGAGGATGAGTGACAGGTGATTGCTCAGCCCTAAGCTGGAGGAGGTAGCTTTTGTTCATAACCACAAATGGGTGATCAGTCTATGAATTAAAGTTAGGAAGAGTCCCTGCTCCAGATAATTCTGAATGAACACACTTCCCTTTCATGTAGAGCCAGAAAAGTGAGTTTACTCCTGCTTCCATGGTGATCGGTGTAAAGAAAGAATAGTCTAAATAATTAAACTACCTTGTGAGAGGCACTGATGTTAGTCACTGAAATGGATGTGAGTCACTGAAAACCAACCATCCTTATTGCAAAATAAACCTGGTCCAGGTGAGGCTGATCTCGCAGAGAAGGAAAACCCAGTATAGGTCAATACAAGCTACAGGGAAGGTAGTGGGTATGATTTTTGTATACAAAGTTGTGTTCTCCTGGTCTCAAGTCCCAGCCTCTTGCTTTTATGTCTCCTATTGGTTGGCACTGTTAAATAGAGTAGGGCTTTTCAAACTTAAGCAAGACTTCATATATAACCTGAAGGATTTGTTAAAAGGTACTCTTTCTGGGTGTGGTGGCACACACCTGTAATCTTAGCACTTGGGAGACTGAAATAGGAGGCTTGCCATGAGTTCAAGATTAGCCTGTGCTATACGGCAAGGGCTAGGCCAGTCTGGGTGAGACCTTGCCTCAAACATCAAACAACAAAAACATCAAAGTCATGTATTTTTGAGTCCAGAAAAGTCTGATTCAGTAGGTCTGCAGTGGGGTCCAGAATACTCAACACAAGCCCCACCCACTTCTGTGGCTATGTTCTGAGTCACGTGTTGTATGGTACCAACTACAGAGGTTTAGAAGAGGAGCAGAGATCTGGGGAAGGTGTCTGAGTGTCAAGTGTTCCTGAGAATTTGTGTTTTTTTTTTTTTTGTGTGTGTGTGTGGTGTGTGTGACTTTGTACTTCCAATAAACAGAGGGCTATATAAAAACATAAAGATAGTGATTTAAAGAATTCAAGATACCCTCGAGCTAGATCAGGGAATATTTTAGTACATAGACAAACCTTTGGAGTAGCTTGGTTGGTTTCTAGTATCTATGTTTATTGTCCCCTCTTCAGTGCTGGGGTTATAAGTGGGTGGCATGGGTGATTTTTACCGGAGACTGAACTCAGTTCCTTATGCTTACAGAGCAAACATTTTACTGACTGACCAATTGACCTATCTCCCTAGACCCTGTGTCTTAGGGTTTCTATTGCTGTGAAGAGACATCATGACCACACCAACTCTTACAAGGAAATATTTAATTGGGTGTGGCTTACAGTTCAGAGATTTAGTTCACTATTGTCTTGGTAGGAAGCGTGGTGGGCATGCAGATAGACATGGGGCTGGAGAGGTAGCTGAGAGTTCTACATCCCAATTGACAGAGAGCAGGCAGAGAGTTACATTTGGGCTTGAGCATCTGAAACCCCAAAGCTCATCCCCAATGACATACTCCCTCTAACAAGTCCACACCTCCTAATAGTGCCACTCTCTATGAGCCTATGGGGAGTCATTATCATTCACACCACCATACCCTGTGAATATGAATTGTTATTATTCTCTTGAACCAGAGTTTCACTTTGTAAACCCTGCTGGTATAAGGCTTACATCAGTCTTTTTGCTTCGACCTCCTGAACCACTCTACTCTACTCCTGAACCATTTCTACTCTAGTAGAAATGATATTTTAATAAAAATGTATATACCATTTGTTCCAAAATTTAAGTTTATGGCATTATTTGTATTCTTCTTTTCTTTCTCCATTTTTATTGAAAATATATTTTTCTCACCTAATGTATCCTAATAATAGTTTCCCCTCTTTCTCTGATCCCCCTAGTTCCGTCCCACCTCTCCTCCCATCCTCATTCACCTCCTTTCTATCTCTCTTTAGAAGACATACATATTTCTAAGGGATAATTATAAGATAAAATAAAGTATAATTCTTTAAAACAAAAACTAACACATGGGAATATGACAAAACAAACAAACAGAAAGAAAAGACACAGGAAATGGCCCATTCATTCGCTTTCTCAAGAGTCCCTTAGAGATACTGAACTGGAAGCTATAATATGTATGCAACAGAACTATAGGGCAAGAAGAGGGAAAATACTAATAAAATAAAAAAATAAAAACAGGACAAAATTAAAAAAGAGAAAACCAAAACCAAACCAAACCAACCAACCAACCAACCAACCAACCAAACAAACAAACAAAAAAACCAAAAACCCAACCAAACCCCCAAAATGAAAAGCCCTGATATAATATTATGAGACAAGGAACCTCCAAAGATGCCACTGAGTTCATTTTCTGTTGGCTATCTACTGCTGGGCATTCAGTCTACCCATAAGAGTGATTTGTTTCCCTAGTAAAACTTCCTTGGAGAAAACTACATGTTCGTTTTTATGAAATTAGAAATGGCTTCTGGGTTAGGGATGGGACTTGTGTCCTCTCTCCTTTTTGCCTTAGGATCAGATCTAGTGCAGACCTGTGCCAGTCCTAGGCACACTGCCTCAGTCTCTATGAATTCATTTGTGCATTAATCCTGCTGATTTTCCATCCTATCTGAGTCTTACATTCTTTCTATCTTTTCTTCTGATGCGTCCCTGAAGCCTGAGGGCGAGGGATTTGATAAAGACATTCCATTTATGGCTGAGTGTTCCAAAATCTCACATTCTCTGCAAGATGTCTGGCTGTGGGTCTTTATATTTGTTCCTATCTACTGCTGGAGGAAGCTTCTTGGATGAGGACTGAATAAGACTCTGATCTTTGAGTAGAGTAGAATGTTCTTAGGAGTTATTTTATTGCTAGTTTTTGTTTCATTTTGTTTATAGCAGTAGTATTTAGTTTACCCTAGGTTCCTGGACTATACAGTCTCTGGTTCTTGGTCACTGTGGTGGTTTGGATAGGTTTGGCCCCCATAGACTTATACGCTTGAATGCTTGGTCAACAAGGAGTGGCACTATTAGGAAGTGTAGCCTTGTTAGTGTGAGTATGGCCTTGTTGTAGGAAGTGTGTCACTGTGAAGATGAGCTTTGAGGTCTCCTATGCTCAAGCTCCCTCCAGTGTGGATTTCCAGTCTCCTTCTGGCTTACTAGAGAAGACAGTCTCCTGCAGCCTGCAGATCAAGATGTAAAACTCTTCAGCATCATGTCTGCCTGCCGGCTCCCATGCTTCCTGTCATGATGATGGACTAAACCTTTGAAACTGTAAGCCAGCCCCAAATAAATACTTTCCTTTATAAGAGTTGCCTTGGTCATATTGTCTCTTTACAGCAATGAAGTCCTAAGTAAGACAGTTACCTAGGCAGTTTAGGGTATGGGTTCTATTTCATGGAATGGGCCTTAGGTCAAATCAGATATTGGTTGGTTACTCCCTCAAGCTTTATGACACCATTGCCCTAGCATATCTTGCAAGCAAGACAACTATTGTAGGTCAAAGGGTTTGTGGCTGGTGTTTACATTTCTCCTTTGGTAGCATGAAGAGTGCCTACCTTCCTGTACTGAAGGTACTAGTACACAGGAGTGAAGGCTCTATGTGGGCACCAGCAAAATATCTCCATGTTCAATGAGTTATGTTGTGTTTAGCAATGGGGCATTGCTGTTAGTTTATGGAGAGAAACCTATAGTCTTAGCAACAACCTGGGTTTTTTGGGGATTTCCATGGGACCCCTTTGGGCAACAACTCAATTAGATATAATCAGGTACTGGTACTGGAAGCTTCATTTGATGCCAAGAGATGGTCAGTTGGAGCTCTGTCTTTCCTGTTATTTGGTAATTTCATTTAGATCACCTTAATATATGTATATATTTTAGGAAGCATCTACTCCATTAGGTTTTCATACTACTCCTAAAGTAGCTCTTACTTTTGTCAGTCTTTCCCTATATTCCCTCCCTTATCCCCCTTTTCCTCCTCCTCCCTACTTTATCCTACAATTCTAGTGATGTCCTCCCATCCATCCACAGCTATCTATTCTATTTGCTTCTCTTAGGGAGATCTATCTGTCTCTCTGGTCACTTATTCTATACTTCACCTCTGTGGTTCTATAGATTGTAGCTTGGTTATCACTAATATCCTTATATAAATGAATACATTCTTGTCTTTCTGGGTATGGGTTATATGATGATCTACTTTTACTTACAAATTTCAACATTTTATTTTTTAATGGCTGAGTAATATTTTATTGTATAAATGTACCACACTTTTTTGTCTGTTCATTTATTAAGGGACATATAGGTTGTTTCCAATTTCTGGCTATTATAAATGGAGCAGCAGTGAACAATGAGCAAGTGTTTCTGGTAGGATGAAGCATCCTTTGGGTATATGCCCAAAAATAGTATAGCTGCATCTTGAGGTAGTCCAATTCCCATCTTCCTTAGGAACTGCCGTGTTGATTTCTTTAGTAGCTATAAAAGTTTGGAGTCTCACCAGCATTGGGTGCATGTTCCCCCTACTTCACATCCCCACCAGCATGAGATGTCATTTTTTAAATTGATCTTAGCCATTCTGACAGGTGTAAGATGAAATCTCAAAGTAGTTTTGATTTGCATTTCCCTGTTGGCTAAAGACATACAACATTTCTTTGAGTGTTGAACATTTCTTTTAGAGATTCTCAGCCATTTGAGTTTTCTCTATTGAGAATTCGTTGGATAGATTTGTACCTCATTTTTTTAATTTGGGCTATTTTGTGCTTTTGATATCTAGGTTTTTGAGTTCTTTGTACATTTTGGATATTAGCCTTATTGTGATTTGAATAAGAATGATCCCCAGAGACACAGAGTTGGTCTGCTCCTGTCCTGTGGAGATACTGACTCCTGAGGCATCCTAGAGGAGCCACTGGACTCAGAGCAGCCGGTAAGAACTCCATCTCACTCCCTAGGCCCCAGAGACACATCTGGGAGCCAGGGACATCCAGGGCACAGCGGCTACCCAAACCCTGCCCCTCCGGAATTCCACTTCCCTTCCTCCCCTACCTGGTCCTGTGGGCTGGGGCAGACACAGAGTTGGTCTGCTCCTGTCCTGTGGAGATACTGACTCCTGAGGCATCCTAGAGGAGCCACTGCACTCAGAGCAGCCGAGGAGCCACTGTACTCAGAGCAGCTGACACTGAGTTGATCTACTCCTGTCCTGTGGAGATACTGACTCCTGAGTCATCCTAGAGGAGCCACTGCACTCAGAGCAGCAGAGGAGCCACTGCACTCAGAGCAGCAGACACCAAGATTAGGATCATAAGACTACAGAGACATCTGGACTCTGAGGAGCTCTGCAACAAGCAAGATAACTGGAAATACAGACTCCAGTCCTACACAGTGAGGGCAGGCAACACTAGAGTTAACCAGATGGCGAAAGGCAAGTGCAAGAACATAAGCAACAGAAACCAAAGTTTCTTGGCATCGTCAGTACCCAGTTCTCCCAATATAGCAAGCCCTGAACACCCCATCACACCTGAAAAGCAGGATTCAGAATTAAAATCACTTCTCATGATGATGATAGAGGATTATAAGAAGGAATTAAGTAACTCCCTTAAAGAAATACAGGAGAGTACAAGTAAACAGATAGAAGCCCTTAAAGAGGAATCACAGAAATCCCTTAAGGAAATGCAAGAAAACACAAAGAAGGAATTAAACAAAAACATTCAGGATCTGAAAATGGAAATAGAAACAATAAAGAAAGCTCAAAGGGAGACAACCATGGAAATAGAAAACTTAAGAAAGAGATCAGGAGTCATAGACGCAAGCATCACCAACCGAATACAAGAGATAGAAGAGAGAATCTCAAATGCAGAAGATACGGTAGAAAATATTGACACAGTTGTCAAAGAAAATGCAAAATGCAAAAAACTCCTAACTCAAAACATCCAGGAAATCCAGGACACAATGAGAAGACCAAACCTAAGGATAATAGGTATAGATGAGAATGAAGATTCCCAACTTAAAGGGACAGTAAATATCTTCAACAAAATTATTGAGGAGAACTTCCCTAACCTAAAGAACAAGATGCCCATAAACATACAAGAAGCCTATAGAACACCAAATAGACTAGACCAGAAAAGAAATACCTCCCGTCACATAATAATCAAAACATCAGATGCACAAAACAAAGAAAAAATACTAAAAGCAGTAA
>NW_021621192.1:4369868-4371047 GCF_004785775.1 Grammomys surdaster
CTAAGAGAACACAATTGCCAGCCCAGATTACTATACCCAGCAAAACTCTCAATCACTATAGATGGTGAAACCAAGATATTCCATGACAAAACCAAATTTGCACAATATCTTCCCACAAACCCAGCACTTCAAAGGATAATTGATGGAAAACGCCAACACAAGGAGGGAAACTACAACCTAGAAAAAGCAAGGAAGTAATCTTCCAACAACCCCAAAAGAAGATAACTATACAAACATAACTTTAACTCTAATAGCAAAAATAACAGGAAGCCACAATCATTTTTCCTTAATATCTCTTAAAATCAATGGTCTCAATTCCCCAATAAAAAGACGCAGACTATCAGACTGGATACACAGACAAGACCCAGAATTTTGCTGCATACAAGAAACGCACCTCAGTGACAAAGACAGACACTACCTCAGAATAAAAGGGTGGAAAACAATTTTCCAAGCCAATGGTCCCAAGAAACAAGCTGGAGTAGCCATTCTAATATCAAATAAAATCGACTTTCATCCAAAATTAATCAAAAAAGATAAGGAAGGACACTTCATACTCATCAAAGAAAAAATCTACCAAGGTGAACTCTCAATTCTGAACATCTATGCTCCAAATGCAAGGGCACCTACATACATAAAAGAAACTTTACTAAAGCTCAAAACACACATTACACCTCACACAATAATAGTGGGGGATTTCAACACCCCACTCTCAGCAATGGACAGATCATGGAAACAGAAACTAAACCGAGACACTTTGACATTAACAGAAGTTATGAACCAAATGGACTTAACAGACATCTATAGAACATTTCATCCTAAAACAAAAGAATATACCTTTTTCTCAGCACCTCATGGTACCTTCTCCAAAATAGACCATATAATTGGTCACAAAGCAGGCCTCTACAGATACAAAAAGATTGAAATAATCCCTTGCATCTTATCAGATCACCGCGGAATAAGACTGGTCTTTAATAATGACAAAACCAATGGAAAACCCACGTGCACATGGAAACTGAGCAACTCTCTACTCAATGATGACTTGCTCAAGGAAGAAATAAAGAAAGAAATTAAAGACTTTTTAGAATTCAATGAAAATGAGAACACATCATACCAAAACTTGTGGGACTCCATGAAGGCAGTGCTAAGAGGAAAACTCATAGCTCTAAGTGCCTACAAAAA
>NW_021621192.1:4371057-4389344 GCF_004785775.1 Grammomys surdaster
AGGCAGGAAATAATCAAACTCAGGGCTGAAATCAACCAAATAGAAACAGAAAGAACAATACAAAATATCAATAAAACCAGGAGTTGGTTCTTTGAGAAAATCAACAAGATAGATAAACCCTTAGCCAGATTAACCAGAGGGCACAGAGACAGTATCCAAATTAATAAAATCAGAACTGAAAAGGGAGACATAACAACAGAAACTGATGAAATTCAAAAAATCATCAGATCCTACTACAAAGGCCTATACTCAACAAAACTGGAAAACCTGGAAGAAATGGACAATTTCCTAGACAGATACCAGATCCCAAAGTTAAACCAGGAGCAGATAAACCATCTAAATAGTCCCATAACCCCTAGGGAAATAGCAGCAGTCATTAAAAGTCTCCCCACTAAAAAAAGCCCAGGACCAGATGGTTTTAGTGCTGAATTTTATCAGACCTTCAAGGAAGACCTAATACCAATTCTCTTCAAACTATTCCACAAAATAGAAACAGAAGGAACACTACCCAATTCGTTCTATGAAGCTACAATTACACTCATACCCAAACCCCACAAGGACCCGACAAAGAAAGAGAACTTCAGACCAATCTCCCTTATGAACATCGATGCAAAAATACTCAATAAAATTCTAGCAAACCGAATCCAAGAACACATCAAAACAATCATCCATCATGATCAAGTAGGTTTTATCCCAGGAATGCAGGGATGGTTCAATATTCGGAAATCCATCAATGTAATCCACTATATAAACAAACTCAAAGAAAAAAACCACATGATCATCTCACTAGATGCTGAGAAAGCATTTGATAAAATTCAACATCCCTTCATGATAAAAGTCTTGGAAAGATCAGGAATTCAAGGCCCATACCTAAACATAGTAAAAGCAATTTACAGCAAACCAGTAGCCAACATCAAGCTAAATGGAGAGAAACTTGAAGCAATCCCACTAAGATCAGGGACTAGACAAGGCTGCCCACTCTCCCCCTACCTATTCAATATAGTACTGGAAGTCCTAGCCAGAGCAATTAGACAACAAAAAGAAGTCAAAGGGATACAAATAGGAAAGGAAGAAGTCAAAATATCGCTATTTGCAGATGATATGATAGTATACTTAAGTGACCCCCAAACTTCCACCAGAGAACTCCTAAACCTGATAAACAACTTCAGCAAAGTGGCTGGTTATAAAATCAACTCACACAAATCAGTAGCCTTCCTCTACATGAAAGATAAACAGATTGAAAAAGAAATTAGGGAAATGACACCCTTCACAATAGTTGCAAATAATATGAAATACCTTGGTGTGAATCTAACCAAGCAAGTGAAAGACCTGTACAACAGGAACTTCAAGTCCCTGAAGAAAGAAATCGAAGAAGATCTCAGAAGATGGAAAGATCTCCCATGCTCATGGATTGGCAGGATTAATATAATAAAAATGGCCATCTTGCCAAAAGCAATCTACAGATTGAATGCAATCCCCATTAAGATCCCGACTCAATTCTTCACAGAGTTAGAAAAGGAAATTCTCAAATTCATATGGAATAACAAAAAACCCAGGATAGCGAAAACTATTCTCAACAATAAAAGAACTTCGGGAGGAATCACCATCCCTGACCTCAAGCTGTACTACAGAGCAATAGTGATAAAAACTACCTGGTATTGGTACAGAGACAGGCAGGAAGATCAATGGAATAGAATTGAAGACCCAGAAATGAACCCACACTCCTGTGGTCACTTGATCTTTGACAAAGGAGCTAAAACTGTCCAGTGGAAAAAGGACAGCATTTTCAACAAATGGTGCTGGTTCAACTGGAGGACAACATGTAGTAGAATGAAAATTGATCCATTCTTATCTCCTTGTTCAAAGCTCAAGTCTAAGTGGATAAAGGATCTCCACATAAAACCAGATACATTGAAACTAATAGAAGAGAAGGTGGGGAAGACCCTCGAATACTTGGGCACAGGGGAAAAGTTCCTGAACAGAACACCAATGGCATATGCTCTAAGATCAAGAATTGACAAATGGGACTTCATAAAATTGCAAAGTTTCTGTAAGGCAAAGGACACTGTCAATAGGACAAAACGACAACCAACAAATTGGGAAAAGATCTTTACCAATCCTACATCTGATAGAGGGCTAATATCCAATATATACAAAGAACTCAAGAAAGTAGACTCCAGACAACCAAATTACCCTATTAAAAAATGGGGTATAAAGCTTAACAAAGAATCTTCAATGGAAGAAACTCGAATGGCCGAGAAGCACCTAAAGAAATGTTCAGTGTCCTTAGTCATCAGGGAAATGCAAATCAAAACAACTCTGAGATTCCATCTCACACCAGTCAGAATGGCTAAGATTAAGAACTCAGGTGATAGTAGATGCTGGCGAGGGTGTGGAGAAAGAGGAACACTCCTCCATTGTTGGTGGGACTGCAAGATGGTGCAACCACTTTGGAAATCAGTGTGGCGGTTCCTCAGAAAATTGGACATAGCATTACCTGAGGATCCATCTATACCACTCCTAGGCATATACCCAGAAGATGCTCGAAAATATAACAAGAACATATACTCAAATATGTTCATAGCAGCCTTATTTATAATAGCCAGGAGCTGGAAAGAACCCAGATGTCCTTCAACTGAGGAATGGATTCAAAAAATGTGGTATATTTACACAGTGGAGTATTACTCAGCTATTAAAAACAATGAATTCGAGAGGTTCCTAGGTAAATGGATGGAACTAGAAATTATCATCCTGAGTGAAGTAAGCCAATCACAAAAGAACACACATGGTATTCACTCACTGATTATTGGATATTAGCCCAGAACCTTGAAATGCCCAAGATGCAACTCACAGGCCACATGAAGCTCATAAAAAAAGGAAGACCAAGTGGGGGCGACTCAGTTCTTCTTAGAAGGAGCAACAAAATACTCAAGGGAGCAAATATGGAGACAAAGTGAGGGACAGAAACTGAAGGAGGGGCCATTTGAAGACCTTTCCACCTGAGTATCCATCCCATGTGCAGTCACCAAAGGTAGATGCTGATGTGGAAGTCAGGAAGTGCATGTCGATAAGGGCCTGATATGGATGTCTCCTCAGAGGCCTTCAAGAGTCTGACATATTCAGAGGCAGATGCTTACAACTAGCCATTGAACTGATCATGAGGTTCTCAATGGAGGAGTTAGAGTGAGGACTGAAGGAGCTGAAAGTGTTTGTGGCACCATGAGGAGAGCAACAATACCAACCAACCACAGCTCCCAGGGTCCTAACCACCAGCCTGGGAGCACTTATGGAGGGATCCAGGGCTTCAGCTGAATATGTAAGAGTGGAGGGCCCTGCCTGGCATAGGTGGAAGGAGAGATCCTTGACCTCATGAAGGCTGGACGCCCCAGGGGGTGGGAATTTTGAGGGTGGGGAAGTGGGAGTGGGGGGGGTAGGTGGGGGTTACATCCACGGAGAAGAAGGAGGAGGGGCAAGGGGATGGGGGGTTCCCGGGTGGGTGGGGGATGGGGTAAGGGGATAACATATGAAATGTAAATAAAATATCCAATAAAAAAAAAGAATAAAAAAAATGATCCCCAATAGGCTCACATATTTGAATGCTTAGTCATATTCACACATATTAGAAGTCATGGCCTTGCTGGGGTAGGTGTGACCTTGTTGGAGGAAGTGTGTTATTAGGGATAGGCTTTGAAGGTGCTCAAGCCAGCAATCCCCCCTCACCCCCCACCCCCGCTTGAGGAGCAAGATGTAGCTAGTTCTCAGCTACTCTATCACCATGTCTGCATGCTCCCATGTTCTCTGCCACGATAATAATGGACTAAATCTCTGGAGCTGTAGGTGTGTCCTCAATCAAATTATTTCATTTATGAGTTGCCTTGGTCATGGTATCTCTTCATAGCAACAGAACAGTGACAAGCACACCTCTATCAGGTGTGTAGTTGGTAAAAATTTTTGCCCATTCTGTAGGTTGCCACTTTTTCTAATTGACAGTGTCCTTTGCTGTGCAGAAGCGTCTCAGTTTCATGAGGTCCCTTTTATTCATTTTTGATCTTAGTGCCTGTATTTTTAGTGTTATGTTTAAGAAATTGTCTCCTATGGTAATATGTTCAAGGTTATTCCCACTTTCTCTTCTATCAGGTTTAGTGTATCTGGCTTTATGTTGAGGAATAGAGTTTTGTGCATAAGTATAGATGTTATTCCCCTGATTTCTCTTTTAATCTGTCATTTGCATATAGGAGGGACGTTGGTTTTTGTGGGTTAATATTGTATGAACCTACTTTGCTGAAAGTGTTTAAGTATACATCTATTTGCATTATTCTACATGCAGACATGTATTTTGATGAGTACAATTTGTTGAAGATGCTATGTATTTTTTTTCCAGTGTGTATTTCTGGCTTCTTCATAAACAAATCAGGTGCTCATAGGTATGTGGATTTATGTATGGGTCTTCAATTCAATTCAAGTGAACAATATGCCTGCTTTTATGCCAATTTCATGTGTTTTTTATTACTATAGCTCTGTAGTACAATTTGAGATATTATATACAAAGAGGAGATAGTGATACCTCCAGCAGTTCTTTGATTATTCAGGTTTTGTTTTAGCCATTCTGACATTTTTGTGTTCTTTATGAAGCTAAAAATACTTTTAAGATCTATGAAGAAATGCAGTATAATTTGATGAGGATTGTCTTGAGTCTGATGACCATCTTTACTTTGTTAATCTTACTGATCCATGAGCATGGGAGATCTTTTCATCTTCTTATATCTTCTTTAATTTCCTTCTTCAAAGACCTGAGGTTTTTTGTTACATAAGTCTTTCGCTTGCTTGGTTAGAGTTACTCCAAGATGTTTTATATTATTTGAAGCTACTGTAGAAGGTGTTGTTTCCCTGATTTCTCTCTTAGTCTGTTTTTCATTTGTATATAGGAGGGACACTGGTTTTTGTGAGTTAATTTTGTATGAACTTACTTTGCTGAAGTAAGAACTTACCAGCTGTGGGAGTTCCTTGCTAGAATTTTTTTTGGGGGGGGTCAGTTATGAATACTATCATATTATCTGCAAATAAAGATCTTTTGCTTTCTTACTTTCCAATTTGTTTTCTGTTGATCTACTTCAACGGTCTTATTGCTCTAGATAAGACTTTGAAGTCCTGTATTGAAGAAATGTGGAGAGAGTTGACATTTTCTTGTTCCTGATTTTAGTAGAATTGCTTTGAGTTTCTTTTCTCCACTTAATTTGTGTTGGCTATAGGCTTGCTGTAAACTGTCTTTAGTATGTTGAGCTATGTCCCTTGTTTTCCTAATCTCCCCAGGACTTTTATCATGAAAGGCTGTTGGATTTTGTCAAAGGCTTATTCTGTATCTAATGAGACAATCACATTTTTTTGACTTTCAAATAAAATAATTACATTTATCTATTTATGTGTGTTGAACCATCCCTGAATTTCTGGGATGAAACTTACTTGATAGTGCATCAACTGTCAATAAAATACTGTTGACCTGTTAGCTTACCCAGGAAATCGGGAGGTAGAAGTTCTAGTACAGAAAGAAGATTTCTAGGGTAGAGTCAGGTGTGGAAAGATTCCCCATGAACTCTGAGGTAGACAGCCACATGAAACTTAAGGAGAGGTAAATAGACATGTGGCATGACTCAGACTAGTTTAAATGGGATAATTGAATTATGAGCTAGTGGAGGAGAGCCAAAGCAATTGGCTTAGGTATTTATTCATATATAATAAGTCTCAGAGTCATTATTTTGGGGAACTTTGGCATGGGTGGAAAGGCCCCCGGTTACAGTTCCTTCTGCTTCTATTTTGTGGAACATTAGGTCTTCTTTGAAAGTCAAAAAAATCTGTGCTAAACCTACCTAGCCCTGGGCCTTTTTTAGTTGGGGGATTTTTAATAACTGCTTGTATTTTAGTAAGGGTTATAGATCTGTTTATATTGTTTATCTGCTCTTGATTTAACTTCAGTAAGTGGTATACATTGAGAAAATTACTTATTTCTTTTAGAAGTCCAATTTGGTGGAGTACAGGCTTGTAAAGTACGTCCTTATGATTCTCTGGATTTCCTCGATGTCTGTTGTTATGTCCTCTTCTTTATTTATAATTTTCTTAATTTGGATATTTTCTTTCTGCAGTTTCAATGGTTTTTGACAAGTGTCTTTCAATCTTATTTTCTCAAAAACAAAACAAAACAAAAACAAAAAACCCAAACTCTTTTCTTCATTTCATTGAATAATTTTTTGTTTGTTTGTATTTTATTGATTTCAGTCCTGCGTTTATTTCTTGTTCCCTTTTCCTTGTGGCCGTGGTTTCTTTTTCATTCAGGTATGCTCTTTAGTTACTAGTATGAAATTTTTAAATTTATTTTTCCTGTTCTGGTCCAGTCTACTTGGTTTTCTGTACTTCTTGTACTTTGATAGGCATCTCCTTCTTTAGAGTAAGAACATTTTCTTGCCTTTCTGTGTTTATAACCCCTGTGTGAATGAGTATAGATTACAATTTGAAAAAAAAAATGCTCTTGTCCCCCTCGACCCAGCGCCTGCAGGTTGCTGTCTCCCCTCTCCCCTTCCCTTCCCCCTCTCTCCACGCGGTCATGGCCGGCCTCTACTCTCTCTACTTCTCTATCTCTCTCGCTCTTTCTCCCTCTTAAGAAACCTCCCCTATGGAACCATTTGGTCTGCTGTTATCTGTTCCGAGCTGCACGCATAAAAATCTTACATTTGGTGCCGAGACTCGGATAAGAAGACTTCAGGGTCCTCCAGACCTGTGCAGCCGCTGGCTCTGGCTGCTGTGACCAGACAGGATGGACATGACACCACCTCCACCACTGCTACACCACGAGTTTCTTGGACGAGAGGCTTCCCCTCTTCCTCTCGAGACAGTTTCTCACCGCTGAGTACCCCAGGCCAGGCCTGGACAGACTGTTCTCTCTTCCTCAGGAGCACCGGCTCTGACCATAGTCCCCAGGTGTCTCTTCCACGGGTGAGCCTTTATTGTTTTCTCTCAGGAGCACCAGCTCTGACTGTAGCCCCCAGCATGTCTCTTCCAAGGGAAAGCCTTTCACGCCCTTTCCCCTTCACCTCCTTCGTCATTTGCGGGTTGGCTGGAACCTCAGTTCCAGCACCTTGCCTGGAAAGCAGCAACCCGTCCAGGACTCTGCTTGTTCCCTCCCCACCTTCACCTCCTCTGCGGCCTGTCAGCCGGTTTGCCTGCTCCCTTCCCTCTGTGGTTCTTAGCTCTGCTCTGGGTCTTCCCCTTACATTCTGCTGCCTGGGACCTGTAAAGTGAGTGTCAATGCCTTCTGCCACAAAAACTAACACTGCATTGATATGGGACATGCTTACTTTTCCTAACTGCAGCCACCAGAATCACTGGGCAGCGACTTCCAGCAGCTAGCAGAAAGTCTCGCCCTGCTGCAGCTGCTGCCCAACCTGCCAGCCGTACGATCCAGCTTTCTTAGCCAAAATGTTTCTGTGCTAATACAAAAATGTACTTTTTCTACCTACACAACCTGCCAAAGTTACTTAAGACTCTTTCCTAACCTGCTTCGATAGATTTTTATTCAGTTACAACTAATTCTTATGGCTCTCAATCTTGTCAGAAGTCTGCTGATAGTATTTTTTAAGCGTATGGACGACAGAATTCCCAAAGCCTCCAACAGTTTCCCAAGATGGTTTCAGAAGAATTGGATGCTGGAATCCTAGAACATACAGCCTGGATTGTATGTGGACAAATGCAACGGGATAACCTGAGTCAAATGACTTGGCTAAATCAAGGTAAGTCATTTCTCATGTCACTCGTATCCATTCCACAGAAAAAGCCCTGCATCTTCTGTGCTTGGAAGCAAAACTGAGTTCACCCAGGAGACTATAGAAACCACGGGAACTGTTGGCTAGTGGACTCTGTCATTTTTTTAAAAATAATATGTAACTGGTAGATTGTTGTTTACTCTTTATCAGACTTCTGACTACATTGACAGCTAAGTTTTCACAGATATTATCTGTTACCTCATTACCTAAACTCAGTTGAAAGACTACTTGTGTTGTTAACTCACGCTGTTATCTGTTTTGTAAACTTATAAGCTATAGGAAACCCACTCAGATCTACCTCTCATGGATGCCATCCAGATAAGTACATCTGCCTAAAATTCCCACTTACTACCTATAACAAAGGGTGGGATCCCTCTGGGTTTCAAATGTACATCTTTGAAAAAATTTCTTTCTCCAAGTGTTCTTAATCTTATTTCCTACATCTTGTCAAGTCCAGGTGCATTCAGAACAGCTCCAGAGAAGCAACCTTCAGATGTTCCATCTCCTGCCACACACACAGCTGCTTCTACTGGACCTGTTCCTTCTGGCCTATCCTCAGATGGCTCGCTCCATAGACCTTGGACAGCAGAAAACAGCCAGATCTCCTAAGACCGGACAAACATCCCCCATATCCATTCTTCTAGGTTCCCCCTAGAGACACATCGCCCCCAATGTCAGCAGGAAGTAGCCAAATTTCACAACGACCCTATTCCTGCTTCACCGTCACCTCTTTCTAATTTTTCTTTTTAATTAAACCAAAACATGGGAATGTTAGTATTCTGTCTAAACTCCACCTCCACAGTCACTTGGCAACAGCCAGGTATGCTCCTTCCCACAGTTACCTGGCAATAGCCAGGTAGGCCTGCCCACTATAAAAGGGGCTGCTTGCCCCCTCCTCTCTCTCTTGTTCCCCTGGGCCCAGCACCTGCAGGTTGCTGTCTCCCCTCCCCCCTTCCCTTCCCCCTTTCTCCACGTGGTCATGGCCGGCCTCTACTCTCTCTACTTCTCTCTCTCGCTCTCTCTCCCTCTTAATAAACCTCCCCTCATGGAAAAAAAAAAAAAAGAAAAAATACTTATAATTAAAAAAAAGAACATTTTCTTCTGTAAGAGCAAAATTGTGTTTTTATGTTGACATGTAGGCATTTAACTTTGGGAAGACTGTAGGTGCTGATATCTGGTCTTGTTTTTTTTGTTTGTTTTTTTTTTTTTTTGGATTGGTGTTTTGTTTCTTGGTTTCTATTGCCCTTCAATTGCCTATTCAGATTCCTAAAATCTGTTCATTTCCAGATTTCTCTCAGTTTGGGCTTTATTTATTGATTGTATTTCCACTTTCATGTCTTGAAAGGATTGTTCTTTTCTCTCCACTGTTTGTGTTTTCAAGGATTTCTTTAAGGAATTTACTAATGTCACCTTCAAGGACCTCTATCGCATGCATGAAGGTTACTTGAATGTCTCTGTCTTATGCTTCAGTTATGTCTCAGCTCTCATGGCCTCCTGTGGTGGGCTTGCTAGGCTCAAGTGGAGACATATTGCCTGGCTGTTATTGATTATGTTTTTATGCTGACAGCTAGACATTTGGCTTTGGGAAGATTATAATTCTAGGTGCTGATATCTGGTCTTGTTTTTTTTTTTTTTTTTTTTTTTGGGTTGGTGTTTTGTTCCTCTGTTTATGTTGCCCTTTCTGGTTTTCAGGAGGGTGTGCGGTTTGTGTGTTGTCTGGTAGGAAATTCTTCTGAGATCCTGGTTATTGGCAGTTCTGGAAAGAATGTGCTTCTAGTTATTTGGAGCTGACACTTAGGAATAGGTATGGGCTGGAGGGTGGTTTAGGAGGTCTACAGGAGGGATGAAAGCAGGGCGTTCCATCAGGATCTGCGTATTTCCTGGGACTGGGACAGAGAATAAGGAGAGGCCATGGTAGGAACTCCAGAGCTAGGGGAGACTAGAGGATTGGATTGTAGGAGAAATGAATTGTAGGAGTGCAGATCTGAGGCTGCCGACCTGCTTTGATTCCTTAGTTGCTGCTCAGGCTTGCTTGGATAGTGGTTCTCAGGGAATGCCTGCTAGAGTTGGGGACCGGGATAACAAGATGAGTGGAGAGGAAGACTGGAGAAGATCTGTGCGATCCACTGGAGATAGGGACAGAAAGGTCGGTTATCACCTCTGTAGTCTGCTACAGAGGTGAAGGTGAGACTGGGGGTGGGGTGGGATTAGCTATAAAGAAAAGGAGGGAGAGGTGACAATTCAAAGTTGGGCTTTGAAGTGGGTAGAGAGGTAGGGGAGGGTGCAGTATGTGGTCTGCCACAAAGTTGGGGATGAGACTGGGATATTGTATTTGGAGGATGGGAGGGAGAAGCCAAGATCTGCAGTCTACCTTCTTCTATGTGTGCAGTCCCTGAGGAGTTCACAGGTAATGCCTACTGCTGTAGCCCTGACTAACCTGGAACTTACTCTGTAGAAAAGAATGGCCTTGAACTCACAAAGATCCACCTGCCTCTGTCTCCAGAGTGCTGATACTAAAGGCATGCACCACCACTGTCTGGCTTTTTTCTTACTTTTCTAGTAAAATCTTTTGATTTTGTCATTTATTTCTGTTATATATTGCTATTTTTCATACTTATGTTTTAGATTCTTATTAGGAGGTAGATAGGTTCTGTGTCTCCTGCTCTTGGATCCTGCTAGGTTTGTGACTATTTTGAAGATGAAGACACAGTGAAAGTAACACTGGTGACCTCTCAGGCTGGGTCTCAGCCGCAAGGTACAGCTTCTTGCTCACTGTTATCACTTGCTTTAAGCTCCTTGACCCATCAGAAAAGAAGTCTGATTACTTGTAGCCTACCATATAGAAAGACACATGCATTATTTTCCTCTTTGTGGCTGTGATAAACCATCACGATCAAAAGCAACTGGGCTGGGGTGTTGTGGGGGAACTGTTTATTTGGCTTATTGATCCTGAACACAACCCATCACTGAGGGAAGTCAGGACAGGAACCTGGAGGAGGCAACTGAGGTAGAGAACACACAGAACCATTGCTTACTGGCTTTCTCAGTTTGCTTTCTTATGTAATCCAGAATGACTTGTCCAGAGATGGCACTGCCGACAATAAATTGGTGCATCCCACATCTATCCTTAATCAAAATACCCCACAGACAGACTGATCTGATGGAGGCAATTTCTCAAATAGGGTTCTCTCTCTCCAGTTAACTCTAGCTGTGTTGTGCTGACTAACCAGCACAACATATGTTAGGGACTCTAGCTGCCAGCCCCAGCTGAGTTTGTCTTTCTATCCTTGCAAGGAGCCAGTCATATGGTTAAAGAGGTGAGACTGAAAGTGGAATCTCCTATTTCTAATGTCGCAGGCATAACCTTGAGTTACTCTACAGTTCCCAGAGACTTCGTAGCTAAAGGTTCAGATGTCTGTGAGCAGAGACAGAGCACCTCCTCTGTTTCTTGTTAAAATTCCAACCATCAGAATAAGAAACACAATAGCATGTGTCTTATGCCAGCGTGCTCCCAGCTGGTTTGTTATGTAGCTAGGTAACCAAACTAATAAGTAATAATAATGATAGTAACATTAATGTTCCCGCACAGGAGGTTCAGAGTGTAGCTTTCCATTGGACACTCTTCCTTGATTTATTAACAACTGCTTATCTGCATAGGTCAAGAAATTTGTTTGGCTAGAGACAGGTTTTTCTGTTTTCACCTGGGCTTGAACTTGGCTTAGAGTCTTTGAAAAATGGCTACCAGACTGAGCTGGAAGAAACATTTTAAGAATTTAACTGTCTCTGGCCACTTAAGTCATCTTGAGAGTCAACAATGGCCCCCACTGACAGATTCATTCTTCACAGATGGATTTTCTTCTTCTGTGGTTAGTGTGTCAGTAACTCAAATAGAAATATTTAAAACTAAACATTCTAAAGCAATACAATCCAAAGAGATACTAATTCCAAGGGCTGAGGGTAGGAAAATATTACAAGGTTTCATTTTCTATATTAAATCATTATGTTTCTATAAAGGCAGAAAACTTTGAAGGTACAGTAAACACACTGCAACCAGACACATTAGTCTTCAACTTGAGCTGCTTATTGAGTGGCCTGCTGGTATGTGCAGTGCAAAGTACATGTATTGTGTGCTCAGAACAAAGACTCCAGTGAACTCCAGACCTCATGAGGGTTATGTCCCACAGTTAACAATCTAGGGAAATAGTGTCTTTAGCCTAATCCTGGTCTATTCATTTGCTTTTGAATGAAAACTGAAGAGTATTTCTTTCCTCCCTGCATGTACTGTTCCTTTTTAAAATGTATTCTGAGATAGTCTAAATTTCCTTCTGTGTGGTTTTCAGGAAAGGCAGCCTTATGGGAGTTGGATTCCAACTCTGTCAACACTAAAGTCTGTCCTTTTCCCACTGAGGTATTAGAAGGCATTGTCCAGGAAGTATGAGAATAATGAATGATATCTGTTTAACCAGGACTTTAGTATTTAACTCCACGGTTCCTATAAAACAGAACTCTATTCTTCATTCCATGTCTGCAATTAGTTCCTCTTCTTTGATACCATCCCACTCACATACTCAAATCCTTGACTAAACTCATCAGCAATCCTTATTCTGTTTATTTGTAGGGTAAATCAAGCAGATTACTCAATAAGGCTGCCTCTGAACTTCTCTCACTTAGGCAGTATTAGAGTGTTTTCAGCTTTTACAGGGGAAATCCCTGAATCCATTGTGCTTTTACACTTGACCGTAAAATGGGTGAGCTCAGTCAGTTCTGTTTCTAACATGGCCTTTTGGTCTCTTCAGCTTCACTATCTTCTTCTTTGACAATGAGAAAAGCCTGTGGCTGCACTTTTTCCCTTACTTGCCTCCTCACCACTTGTTTTCCATGTCTCAGCATGATGGCCTCTGAGGGTACAAACGGTGCTAGTGCATTCCATTGGAAAGGAAATTCCTTGAAGCAGGAATGGAGGAGCACCTGGAATGGAAGATGGGCTGTAGCTGGTGCCAACTGGACATGTGCAGAAAGTCCGAGTTCATGAAAGAGTGAGAGCAATAAAAAAAGTTACTGTGAAAGAAGGAAAACTGGGTTTATACATGCTTCTTAGTAAATGCTGATTTTTATGAAGCTGAGTTGTGTTGGGCTGTGGCATGTGCGTGGGTGTGGGTCCTGTTGTATTGAATTGTGGGTCCTGCATCTGCTCCTCAAAGGGGCTAGGGCTGAGGCTCTGAGAGGCAGAGGCACAGGAATTTGATTGTGTTTACTCCAGGCTGGCACCAGGCAGGTGTTGGGCTGTGGGAAGCCACAGGCCTCTGCTAGGGGGTGAGGGGGACACAGTTTGGTGTTCCTTGGGGGCTGAAGCTCTTGGGTTGGGGGTCCCCTGGCCAGGAGGTGGCTGGGAACCGACTGGTCTCAGGCCCTTGGGCTCTCAGGCACTGCTAAGAGGCCACGGAAAGGCTGAGATGGGGGCATTCAGGATGGATCGACCCACAGCTGAAGGGGGGAGGGGGAGAAGCTCTAGCTGCATCCCACAGGGATGGGACTCTGGGTCATGGCTGGCTTGGCTTACTTGCTTGAGTTGGTAGCCTCCATGGCTGGAACATAGAGAGGTTGTCAGTGGGAGATTAGATGGCAGCTCTTTAGTTGAAGACCTTCTCCACAGATTCCCACAGTGGGCCCCAAGGAAGAGAGATAGTCCATGGTCTTAAGAGATGGTCTTAAGATATTTATTGTCATGGTGGAAAATGGATGAAGCTATACACCCTATTCTCAGGGTGGGCCTGAGGTTAAATACCTTTTGTAAGGAGGAGGGTCTGGGAAAGAATGCTTAATTGGCTACGACCTCTGGCCTTTAGGTATCTCATTAGTATGGAGATCTGTCTTGAGGCTCTGTGGCCTGTAGTCATGCCCTCTACTTGTGCTACGTGACCGATGGACACAAACCTCTCTGTGGGAGGGGTTGTAGCTATGTGAAAGGAGCCAGGGGCCCAGGAGCAAAGCCAAACTCCTACCATCCCTGAGGGTCTCTGGGGTTCAAGGCCCATTCGACCAGGTACCCAGCTGCCTCTCACAGCCCCACAGAGTTGAACTTTGTGGAATAAAAAAGGACAAGTAAAGAAATGAGGACAGAGACAGAGTCAGGGATGCAGAAGGGATAATAGAAAGGTGGTGGGAGGTGTAGGTGATCAGTGATGTGCTTATTTGTCTGAACTGGTGGAAAAGGACTTATTAAGTCTGAAAAAAGCAGTGTCTTAGGTGGAAACCTACAAGAAGATTGTATGAATGATTATTTTTTTTTTAGTTTAAAAAATTGTATGGATATGTGTGTTTTGCCAGCACTTATATATGTACACCATGTTCATGATTGGTATCTAAGGATGTTATAAAAAGGCATTGGATCCCCTTGAACTGGCACTACAGATGTGGGCTCCTAAGTGGGTGCTGGAAATAGAACCTGGGTCCTCTGCAAGAGCCATGAGTGCTCTCAACTGATGAGCCATTTCTCTAACTTCTTCTTAAATGCTTTTAGAGTTTGTCTGACCAACAATAAATTGGTAAAATGTTTTCTAAAGGACTCCATGAGTGGGGAAAGATTTTTGATACGTTATATAGGAATTAAACAAGCAAAACACTTAAGGCAGGTTTGGCAGCTCATATCTGTAGTCCCTGCACCTGGGAGGCTTAGGCAGTAGAGGAGGATCAGGAGGTTAAAGTCATCCTTGGCTGCATATAATGAGTTTAAAGCCAGGATGGGCTGTAGGAGACTTTGTTTCAAAAAATAAAAATGAGAGAGAGAGAGACAGAGAGGAGAGAGAGAGAGAGAGAGAGAGAGAGAGAGAGAGAGAGAGTTAGTTAGTTTAAGACATATTAGAGGTGTTGATAAGATCATCCAGATGAGACACAGAACACAGTGGAAGACTTCAGGGGCTTTCAAGGGTATTTGAGTTGTGGAATTTTTCTCCCCAGTTTTTGGGCTTAACATGCTCCATCCTGGAATAAGATGTGACTCTATTTATAAAGAAGCAAGTCAGGAAATAAGGAAGGAAAGAAGGAAGAAAGAGAAGACAAGAATTTGATCTAGATTTACACTAAAGTTGGTAGGGTTGTTAGAGGAATAGAGAGTAGAAGAGGTTCTGATATCTTGCTTTCTAGGTGATAAGTGTTCAGGAAGGACCTGGAACTTAAGTCTTAGCAGTTACGAAATGTAAGCAGCTCCCTTAGCGTGTCGCGTTGGCGTTAGAGAATAAGGAGGTCTTAAGTTTCCTTTTCATGCAGCTGATGGTTCCACAGGATTTTTCAATGTCTACTAAATGTCTTCTAATTTCTTACCACACAGTTTGCATGCCATCTGAAGCCTCTGTGAAGGTTTTAGACTTCCGGTCTCCTCTGTGCAGTGTTTATGTAAGTCACTGTGATTGGCAGGCCTGAGTGGGAACGGATGTTCTCACAGCCACGAGAAGAGGTAGCTATGGCAGTGAAGGCTGGAACTGTGATGGAGAAAAGACACAAGGTAACACAGATTCAGAGTGCCCTGGGACACACCAGGATGCCTTTCAAAAATGAGATGAAAATTGATGCAAAGATGAGTTTGTTTCTTTGCCATTGGGGTCAGATTTCAAGTTTCCTCCTGGGATTTGTGGCCTTAGTTTTGTGTGTCAGGATGCCTGTTTAGTAAGGACATCCAATGAACTAACTGTGTTACGGTTTTGGTTCACACTGACTGAGAAACCACTGAGGGTTTTTTTTTTTCCACTTTAAAGGGAAGATGAGCAACAGATAAGCAATTATGACGTTGCCACCCATATATCATAGGAAGCTACATTTGTGACCTCATCATGAATTCTGACTCGAATGTGCTCATTACTGTAAGAGTTCTCAGGCTTATTTATATAACTTTGCATTCCAAAGAAAAAGGATATAGCAATTTGTTATCTTAGGAAAATTTCATAAAACAGTGCAGTTAAGTATGCCTATCATGTAGGTTCTAGTCAGTGTGGCTAGTCAGTATGGAAAACTTGGGATCAAATCTCTACTTTTTTCCATCGTCCAGGCCAGTAAGAGCAGTTTCTCGACTCTCTTTCCCTTTTGTCCCAACTCAGTTTTTTGTTGACAGGAAAGTTACAGTGCAATGTCTGACATTTCAACAAAAATGAACGGTGGTTAAAATGCAAACGCCTGAGCACTCACCAACTTAATGATGGAAAAGACCCAGTTGGTGTTTTACACCACTGGGATTGAAATTTCACAGACTCAGGATGACTCACTGCTTTGCTGTGTCATGAGTTTCATTCTGAAATGAAATACACTTTGTGGTTTCATCTGAGGCTTCGTGTTGATGCAAAAAGGAAATGAGCCCATATTGGGAAGTCGGGTTGAAATACACACATTGTACCAAGCCGTTGCTCAGCCATCCTTACACCCTGTGCTTTGGTCTTACCACGCATCCTTACAGTCTGTGCTTTGATGTTGCCACACTGTTTTATCATCGATTCACACCTGTCTATCTTCCTCCCATGTCTGAGAATCGGGTTAAGCAGCTAGAATGTACTCAGAGAACAGCCTGTGAATGAGCCACAGGCTGTCATCTCTGCGTGGATGGCGCTCTGGCCTCAGATCTTCCTGAGTTTGTACTGAGGAGAGAATGTCTGTCTTTATGGCACCCCCACTCTCATGAAAACAGTCTTGTTTTACGAAAACCATTTTACAGTGTCATTTCACATTAATAGCTACATCTTCAAACTTGGATATTCCCCAAGACCAGTGAGAACAGGGAAGAATAACAGAAATAAAGTTGTAGTGGAGAATGAAAACAAAACAGAACAAATACATCCAAGGCCTTCTACATGCTAGGTAAACACTCTAATACTAGGCCACACCTTCATTTCCAAATATCAATCCTTTATAAACATGTTTTAATATTTCAAACTTATTTTTACATTTTTGAGTATATGCAATGTTCTAGACAACTTCCAGGGTGGTTTATATCTGATTTGTAAAACTGTTAGGGCAAGGTACCAGGCCAGAAAGAAAACAAAAACAAATCCTGTACTCAACAAAATCCAACCAAGTTGTTCCCCTCAGTGTTTAGCTAGACAATTTTTCATTCAAAGCCAGATCAACACTAGTTTCCCCCTTACACTGAGACCCTAGGGAAGTCACTTGACCCAATACTTATATGCTTATTTTCAGGCTGGGAATGATAATGATAACACATACCTCAGTGTGAGGCTGTTTATGAGGATCAAACGAAATCATCCGTTCACCTCACACCCCAGAGTACCAATAAATGTGAGCAAGAAAACGTGAGAACAGGCATCATCCGTAATGAGAGATGTCTTTAATCTTAATTTATTATCTGATTGATTTAGTGTATGTGATGTGATGTGATGTGATGTGATGACTGGGCATGTATGTGTATTGTGTATGTGATTGTACTGTATGTATATGTGTATTGTGTATGTGTATGTATATTGTGTATGTGTATTGTGTATGCAATTATATTGTGTATGTGTATTGTGTATGCGATTGTATTGTGTATGTGTATTGTGTATGTGTATTATGTATGTGATTGTGGGGAGAACAGAGGTTAATGGTGGGTATCTTCCTACAGCTCTATTTTATGAGACAGAGTCACTCATTGGACCTAGAGTTCACCATCTTAGCTAGACTCAACTAGCCAATGCACTCTGGGGACCCACTTCTCTCTGTCTGTCCAACGTCCAGCACTATCAATATGGACATGAATCGCCATGCCTGACTTTTATATGGATGCTGGAGATCTGAACACAGACTCATGTTTGTACGGCAGGCACTTTATCCACTGAGGTATTTCCCAGGTCCTTCATTTTATTTTAATTCACAGATAATATGTTGCTAATCCCCAGATAATATGTTGTTTTGATTAAGCCTGGCATTTACTGTTCTTATGTAACACAGTACCATTATAATGAGTACCCACGAAGAATTTTATACTGTGAAAACATTTTAAAACCACAGTATTTGTTATCTGTAAGTAAATGAGTCTAGCTACATTACTGGTAGGTTTTGATAATGAGCACTGAGATCAGTATTTGTGTAGGTAAATGGCACTGGTTAAGATTGTCTGAAGCTCTAAAATCCAGAGAGTTGCTGCCTTTCTGATAACTTAAAGGCTGTCTTCATCATTTAAAGTAGAATTACCATGTAGTCTGAGAAAGAAACATGCAGTTTTATTTTTAAACATTTATTTTACTTTTAATTATGTGTCTGTGTCTGAGCACAGGTAACCTGAGGAAGGGAGAGACATAGGATCCCTTAGAGCTGGAGTTCCAGGCAATTGTGAGCTGCCCTAAGTGGGTGTTGAAACTCAAACTTTGGTTCTATGAAAAGCAATACACACTCTGCTGAGTTGTGTTTTTGTCCCTGAAAATAACAGTTCATTTTCTTTCTTTCTTTCTTTCTTTCTTTCTTTCTTTCTTTCTTTCTTTCTTTCTTTCTTTCTTTCTT
>NW_021621192.1:4389794-4391811 GCF_004785775.1 Grammomys surdaster
CACCCACTCCCTCCTCCCCACCCTCGAATTCCCCCACACTGGGGCATTCAGCCTTCACAGGACCAATGGCCTCCTCTCCCACCGATGCCCGACAAGGCCGTCCTCCACTACATATATAGCTGGAGCCATGGAGTCCTCCCTATGTGCTCTCAGGCTGGCAGTTTAGACTCTGGCAGCTCTGGTTGGTTGGTATTGTCACTTTCACCATGAGGCTGCAAACCTTTTCAGTTCCTTCAGTCTTCTCTCTAACTCCTTCATTGGGGATCCAGTGATCAGTTCAATGGTTATCTGTGAGCATCTACCTCTGAATATGTCAGGCTCTGGCAAAGCTCTCAGGAGACAGCTATATCAGGCTCCTGTCAGCATGAACTTCCTGGTATCCACAAGTATCTATGTTTGCTGACTGCACATGTAATGGATCCCCAGGTGTGGCAGTCTCCAGACAGCCTCTCCTTCAGTATTTGCTCCAAACTTTGTCTCCATATTTGCTCCCATGAGTATTTTGTTACTTCTTCTAAGAAGGACTGAAACACTCACACTTTGGTCTTCCTTCTTGAGCTTCATGTGGTCTATGAGTTATATCTTGGGTATTGCGAGCTTTTGGGCTAATATCCACTTATCAGTGAGTGCATACCATGTGTGTTCTTTTGTGATTGGGTTACCTCACTCAGGATGATATTTTCTAGTTCCATCCATTTGCCTAAGAATTTCATGAAGTCATTGTCTTTAATAGCCAAGTAGTACTCCATTGTGTAGATGTACCACATATTCTGTATCCATTCCTCTGTCAAAGGACTTCTTTCCAGCTTCTGGCTACTATCAAAAAAAATTGCTATGAACATAGTGGAGCATGTGTCCTTGTTATATGTTGGAGCATCTTTTGTGTATATGCCCAGGAGTGGTATAGCTGGGTCCTCAGGTAATGCTACATCCAATTTTCTGAGGAACCACCAGACTAATTTCCAGAGCTGTACCAGCTAGCAATCCTACAAACAATGGAGGAGTATTCCTCTTTCTCCACATCCTCGCCAGCATCTGCTATCACATGAATTTTTGATCTTAGCTATTCTGACTGGTATGAAGTGGAATCTCAGTGTTGTTTTGATTTGCATTTCCCTGATAACTAAGGATGTTGAACATTTCTTTAGGTGCTTCTTGACCATTCAAGTTTCCTCACTTGAGAATTCTTTGTTTAGCTCTGTACACCATTTTTTAATAGGGTTATTTGGTTGTCTGGAGTCTAATTTCTTGAGTTCTTTGTATATATTGGATATTAGCTCTCTATTGGATGTGGGATTGGTAAAGATCTTTTCCAAATCTGCTGGTTGCCATTTTGTCCTATTGACAGTGTCATTTGCCTTATAGGAACTTTGCAATTTTATGAGGTCCCATTTGTCAATTCTTGCTCTAAGAGTATAAGCCATTGATGCTCTGTTCAGGAACTTTCCCCCTGTGCCCAAGTATTTGAGGTTCTTCCCTACCTTCTCTTCTATTAGTTTCAGCGTATCTGGTTTTATGTGGAGGTCCTTGATCCACTTGGACTTGAGCTTTGTACAAGGAGATAAGAAAGGATTGATTTGCATTCTTCTACATGCTGACCTCCAGTTAAACCAGCTCCATTTGTTGAAAATGCTGTCTTTTTTCCCCACTGGATGTTTTTAGCTCTTTTATCAAAGATCAAGTGACTGTAGGTACATGGGTTCATTTCTGGGTCTTCTATTCTATTCCATTGATCTTCCTCCCTGTCTCTGTACCAATACCATACAGTTTTTTATTACTATTGCTCTATAGTACAGCTTCAGGTCAGGGATGATGGTTCCCCCAGAATTTCTTTTATTGTAGAGAATAGTTTTCACTATCCTGGGTTTTTTGTTATTCCAAATGAATTTGCAAATTGCTCTTTCTAACTATGAAGAATTGAGTTGGGGATTGCATTGAATTTTTGATGGGAATTGCATTGAATCTTCCTTCCTTCCTTCCTTCCTTCCTTCCTTCCTTCCTTCCTTCCTTCCTTCCT
>NW_021621192.1:4391821-4416204 GCF_004785775.1 Grammomys surdaster
CCTTCCTTCCTTCCTTCCTTCCTTCCTTCCTTCCTTCCTTCCTTCCTACCTATCTATCTATCTATCTATCTATCTATCTATCTATCTATCTATCTAATTGCATTGAATCTTCCTTCCTTTCTTTCTTTCTATCTATCTATCTATCTATCTATCTATCTATCTATCTATCTATCTATCTTTTGTTGTTTCTTTCAAATGTCTGTATCAGTGTGAATGTGTTTAGTGTATGTGCATAATTTGATGTATCTACGTGTATGTGTGGGTGCATGAATTCCTGTTCATATGTGGAACACAAAAGATGATGCATGTTCTGTCTCTAGCTTCTTTCTTTCTTTTTTTGTTTTTTGTTTTTTGTTGTTTTATTTTTTCGAGACAGGGTTTCTCTGTGTAGCCCTGGCTGTCCTGGAACTCACTCTGTAGACTGGGCTGGCCTCCAACTCAGAAATCTGCCTGCCTCTGTCTCCCATGTGCTGGGATTAAAGGCGTGCGCCACGACCGCCCGGCATCTAGCTTATTTCTTTGCGATAAAGTCTCTGACCTAAAGCTGAGCTGGTGGCCAATAACCCCCCAGTGATTCTCCTGTTATATGTTCCACAGTTTTGGGATTACAGGTATATGTGGTCATCCCTGGATTTTTATGTATATCTCTGGATTTGAACCCCAGCCCTCAAGACCTCAGGCTTATACAGTAAGAGCTATTACTCACTAAACCATCTTCCTAGCCCAATAGTAAGTTTTAAGTCTTGAATAACTTCTATAGAAAGTAGCTAAGAGAATTGCTGATGTATGATAATTTTTCATAATCAAAATTTTATTTCTTAACCTACATAAATGTGCTTTCTTCCTTTTCAAGATGAGATCCACTCTCTTCAGGGAGATCCTCCTTATCTTATGTCTAATTGAGGATGTAGCTAGTCCCTGTGAGGCCAATCAAACTCTGTCCTCAGTTTCTCCTGGACACTCTTGTCCTTTTCCTAAATAGGTAAACTGGACTTCTTTCTCTAAACCTCTGTCTTGATTCTGTTCCTGGTCACCTCCTCTCTGTTTTCAGCCATCTTTCTGGTCCTATCTTTATTCTATCTTAACTCTTTCTTCTACCCACACTATGCCTGGGGCCCTACCTATCTTACTATAACCCTCCTCTGACCCTGCTGCTTGAGCAGGCTTCAACCCTATCTCTCTTCTGTTCACACCACACTTGTAAGAGTACAGACTCTGCTTTCAGTTTCTCTTCACAAGAGTCCTTAGAATCCATTGCAATATGGCTTCTTCTTCTATTTCCCTATCAAATCCTTTAGAAAATCAACAGGAATGCCACATACAGACTACATATGAAAAATTCCTAAATACTCTTTCATCTCTGTGGAAAAGTTTACCTCTCGAAGCTTTCTCTTCTCAAGCCTCTGGGTACCTTTCATTTACCCAAGAGCATTCCTTTCATCATCCACCCCCCCATTAGCTGCTTTGTCTTCTAGCTCTATAATGGAAATAATCCTTTCTTTCCATCCTTTGCCCCAGAAGACTTCTGATCCACTCAGAATTGCTGTACTTCAATTCCTTCAGTTGCTTTTCATCTAAATTCCACTCCCTGCTTGATGATTCATATGTTTTTAACAATTTCCACTTGTTATTTGGGATTCCATAGGCAGTCACCAGTTCAAACTCAGATATCTAAGACAAAAGTCAAGGATACCACCAAACCCCTCAAGTCTACACTGGTGCTTCTATGTATTTTATTAATGATGACACTATTAATGAGTCATCTTCTAAAGTCTTATATGATTTTAAAATTTTCATCACATTCTCATGCTTTATGCAGAAGGAATTGTAGTGATATTGGCTTTATCATATATCAAACATAGGGCTTCTATTTTTAGTAGGGGTTTGCTACTTACTTAATGACCGTTTGGTCCTGAGCAAGTTATGTAAGCTTGTGAAGTCTTGGTATCCGTATGTATAGAGCAGGGAACTAACATTCCCTGTATGGCTAGTTGAGAGGACCAGATGAGTGCTGCATATTACATCTTCATTCTTTCCTTCATCCTGGTCATGGCTCTCATTCCCATCTTTATTACCCATCCATGGAATTACACATTCCAAAGGGTTTTATACAGTTGCTGACATGTAGGTATCCCTCATCTGTTATGTCTTCCTCTTTCTTCCTCAAGCTGCTTCCTCTTCAGCTCAGGTCTGTGTTGCTTCTAGTGTGAAGAAGGACTGTGCTGCTAGCGTGGCTCTACTTCTTCTCCTGGACATTTGGGTTTCATCCTTAAAAAAAAAAAATCTTTGAAGTCTGTTTCTACTAAGATGTGTCTCTGGATCATTCAAATGCTTGGACCTTCTCTGTGTGGATGCAAACTTTGTACCCTCTTCCTTGTCTCACTAAAAACTAAGTTCAGTGGTTATTTATGTACTTATTCACTCCTACTCAGTTTTTACTCCAAGAGATCATAGTATTTTGGAGATAATATTTGATAATGTACCAATTGAATATTATTTAAAGTGTGATGGTTGGAACAAACTTAGTGCTTCCTATGTGGTAGGCAAGTACTCTACCACTGAGCTGTATCTCTAGCCCCGTACCTACTATCTTTTTCTGTTTTCATTTGCTCACTTTAAAAATTAGCACACGGAGAGTTAGGTTTCTTGACAGTACTTTAATTAATAATTTGTGGTTTTGATTCTCTTCTTCCCTTCTCCTCCCTCATCTTCCTGACCCACCCTTGTACCCTTCTATCCTGAGTAACCTTCATGGTCATGACTTACGGGATCTGTTACTTTCTCCCATTCCCTGGAACCTCTACTTTCTGTCTCTTGGTTCTCTTTTTAGTTTCATGACCCATACTTGCCTATTTCTTTCCTGTTTGTTCTTTGTTAATGAATTTATTATAGCCTCAGTGCTCATGGATTCAATTAAAATAATAAATCTAGTATGCAGACCTTTCTTAAAAGTCCCCTAGACAACAAAATGATTGTTTATGAGAGGAGAAAGGGGAAACAACAACAACAACAACAACAATAATAGATGAAGGCAGAAGTAGTTTGTTTGGGCTATGCAGCATTATTTGGATTGGATTAGGAAGGCAGGGAAGCAAAAAAGTATGTGTTTTAGATGGATAGACTCAACTATGACGGTACTGATGGAGTGAGGCCATTTTGGAAACTATCTTTACCTCTAGCCCTGTTCTAACCATTGACACAGAATGAGGATCACTATCCCAGCAGAATATATGATGACAAACTACTCTGTATCTGAAAATAAAGGAAATATTCTAAGAAGGATGAGATGAGGTAGAGAGAGGAAAGGACAGGGCACTGAAAGGACCAGGTAAAAGTCAGTAAGTCATCATAGCCCTGTCTCCTTCCTGCCTCAGCTTTTCTCAAGCAGGCTGAAGGAGTCCTGGAGTTCCTGCTGTTGTTGAGAAGAGGCAGTTACTTTGACAGACACAGAGAAAACCTAAGTTCATGAAGGAGTTTAAGATTTGGGGACCATGAGTAGATACAGGTTTATGACAAAACTACTTGGTGTCACATTCTCTAGGATGGGGTCTAAGAGCAGGATTAAGCATCCCAGCAGACACTGAGGTCAGTGGTCATTATCATCACTGGGACAAGTTAGCTTGGATCAGCTAGGGTTTCATCATAATTGTACTTTCTACCCTTCCAGAAGCCACTTGCTTCACAGTCTTAAGTCACACATGAAGAATTTTGATGGAGTTGATGGTCTTGGGATGGGCAGAGTAAGCATGTTTTAAAACAGTCTTCAAGATGAAAACTAGCAACTTAACCCCAATCATCCCCATCTGTTCAAAGAAGACAATATGTAATCTATGTGGTTGAAAACATTTTGATTTCATCAAGAGTTTTTCTAAAATGAGACATATTCAAAGTACACTGACTGCTGTACTGAGTCCTTTGGAAGTCAGAAGGCAGCCTCCAAGAAGCAGTGACTCCCATGTGTTTTGTATAAGTTACTTGATGTTCAGGCTTTGCAACTATCTGTCTACAGTTGTCACTCTTACAGCTTTGTGTGTTTACATTTAAGCACATGCATGTAACTCAGGGAAAATGTACCCACTCACCACTTTATCACCAAACATACCGAAATGAACATAGCAAACAGAGATGAAGAAATACCAAATTATTGCTATTGATCTCTTAATTCAAATTCAAGATTGGGAAAAAACCAACCTGATTAACTTCAATCACATCAATAGCTTGTGTGCTTTTGGGATTATAAAGATGAGTTACTTGAAATGCTGATTTGAAAGCTTTCCTTACTCCAAGTGACTCGTTTTAGTCTCCATTCCTTCTCCCAGAGTTCAAAACCCCACTTGGCACTAACATAGTATCTGCATTTCCTAAGCGTGTGTGTCTGAAATCCCCTTAGAGGAAAATGTCATGAACTTGGTTCATTTGGATTTGCTTTTCATTTAATTCTGGGCATGCTTAGTCTTTGTATGATTGGGTTTTCAGTAATTCTGTGAAATTCACGGTCTTATCCAATTTCTCTTTAACAAAACTAATAAACTCTTAATTAAATCCACTCCATGACAAAAATCATTTTAGTTGGCAAGTGAGGACAGCTTGTGGCTGCCTTCTGTTCCTCTGCAGCCTGTCTGGTGGTAGGGTATTCTAGTTGAGTTTTTCAGTCCAGGCTCACAGGGGAAAACTGAGGAAACAATCTATAACTGTCACATCTGTGGACAATTTCAGATCTTTCTGAATTTCCCTTATTATCTTCTGCATTTTCACTGGTTTCAAGTTTACTCATGGAACTTCCTGTTTTTAAACCACCGATCCTTGCTCCTGCTTGAAACTATAATCTGAAACTGTTCACTTGAAAAAGTTAAATGCAGTATAATCTAATGGCACAAAATTTCCTCAGACTTTGGGTTATTTGTATTATGAGAATTTGTTGTGTTTAGAGAAGGAACTATGCAGAGGCGTACATTGTAGAACAACAGTATTTGATGACACAAGTTGCAGCAGAAATTTAACCAATTATAGGAGCTGTGTGCAGCTGTGGATATATTAAGAAATTTTAAAACTAGATTGAAATAATTACTTTTTCTTCCTTATTGTTTACATCAGCACATTAAATGACAATGGCTTCTTTTTAAAGGTCCATTTTTAAGATTATCATTTTTTAGTTATATATAGATGTGTGTATGTGTGTGTGTATGTGCACACACGCGTGCACGCATGCACCCATGTGGGTATGTGCACATGAATGCAGGTGCCTAAGGAGGCCAGAGGCTTCCTAGAGCTGGAGTTACAGGCAGTTGTGAGCTGCCTTATGTGGGTGCTGGGAACTGAACTCCAGTCCTCTGGAACTGTAGCAAATGCTCTCTCTGCAGCTTCACCATTCTGTAATGAAATCCCTTCATTGCAGAACACCAGCCGTAAAGTCCTGTCGATTTGCAAAGATGCCGCATACTCTAATAGGCAGGCCCTGTTCTTCCTAGCAGGCAGTGATGTTCTCAGCAGCTCTTCTTGCCTTGTCCTCAGCTGTTCTTGCTTTAGGAGTCATGTTAAGCTAATGATACCTACGTTGATTGGAGAAGTCATTCTTGACCAATCACAGTACTATGTTCTGTAACTAGGAATTTGGTTTGAAAACATAGTAGCTCAGTTACGTTGTGAGGTGGTTAGACTTCTAAGATGTCCCAAGTCTCCCTTAAGTTAGATGTTGTTATGATTCACATATGAAATACTCTACCAAAGGCTCCTGTTGTTGAAGGCTTGGTCCCCGTGTGGCAGCACTATTGAGAGGTGACTGGAAGGCAGAGCACTGCCTTCATCAGCACTTGACTAATTAGTGTGTATTGAATGGGCTATTAGAAAGTGGAACTTGCATAATTCATCTACAGAGAATGCCAGAGTCCTCCTAGTCCAACCACACCCTAACAGTCCTGACTTTTGAATACCTCTGTACCGGATGCCTTCAACACGTCAACGTCTGCAGAACATTTCAGATCCAAATCATTATATTTGACAAAAGGAATTTTGACGAAAAAAACCCCCCAAAACAAACAAAACAACAACAACAACAACAACAAAAACAAATGCAACTATGGAGTGAAACTGTGGGTTGGAAGGAAAGCACTGAATTTAGTGAGTTTATTTAAGGCATGGTTACACTTTATATTTTATGTCAAGTCAAGATGCAATTGGCCTCAGGACAGTCCACTCCTGTCTTTGCATGAGATTTAATCTCCTCTCTATGGCACATATATTTGAATGAGTACAAAATTTAAAAAGACAGAAAAAGTGTAAGCTCCAGAAAGTTAAAAAAATGAAGCTTGGCTAAAACTGACTCTGCTGCTTCAGACACCATCAGGAAAGTGACAAAGAAGCAACCAATTGGGAAGCCATGTTTGCACATTGTATCTCCGATAAGGAATTTTTTTTTTCCAGAACAGGAAGACTGCCTACAACTAGCAATAAAGAGACAAATACTCCAATTAAAAGTGGAAAGAATGTAATGAATGTTTCTCCAAAGAAAAGTGAATAGAGACATGCAATTCAAAATCAGTGCACTATGCTTTCTGAAATACCCACACAGGCTGGATGATGACAGATGTGGTTATGCTCCTGCCTGTGTGTATCTTGCTGCACTGCCATTTCTATGTAGTTCTGTGTTCGAGAGCCACACAGAGCACATGGGACAGCACTTCAGTGTTTACTGTCACCTGTGCTATGTCTTTGCTCTTCCTCATTTCCTACTTTCAGCTACGCACAGTTGAAAACATGGTGCTTTAGGTTCTCATTTTTGAAGGGGACGTGTCGTCTGAGATCTTTGTGAGTTTGAACCAGTAGATTCAGATTAGATTGTCTTCGCAAGGCTACTTTTCAAGTAACACTGCCTTACATTTTCTTTGATGTCTAGACAGCTTAATAATGGCACATTTGTCTAAATCACTCTTTTTTCTGTATTTCTAACAATAAATATGTTTTTATGGTGTGTGTGTGTATTTCTGTGTGTGATTATGTGTGCCTGTGTTTTTATGCACCAGTATTTTCACGTACTGAGGCCAGAGATGTTGGATGTTTACTCTGCCACTCTCTGCCCTATTCTTTCAAGACAAGACAAGGCCTTTTATTGACCCTGAAGCTCTCTCCCTCTTCCTCTTCCTTTCCTTCACCCTCCCTCCCTTCCTCCCTCCCTCCCTCCCTCCCTCCCTCCCTCCCTCCCTCCCTCCCTCCCTCCCTTCCTCCTTCCCTTCCTCCTTCCCTTCTACTCCCTCTCTTCCTCCTTCCCTCCCTCCCTCTCTCTAGCTAGGCTGTCTGGCCAGCACACCCTAGCCATCCTCCTGTCTCTGTACACAACCCTATACTCCACCCAGTGCTGATATTATGGCACAGTCACCTGGCTTTTTACTGCGTGCTTGAGAACTGAGATTCTCATGTTGTACACAAGTGCTTTTATCCACTGAGCCATCTCTTTAGACCTGTATCATTTCATTTTAATTCTCACGTCTGTCCCAGGATGTGAGTAGGTCAGTTATGCTATATTTGTTTGTAACTAACTGAGGAAGATGAAGCTCAGGATAATCAAAATTTACTTTCCTTGGATATATTCTCTAATTTCTCTGATTCTAGGATTTGCAAAGTACAAATTAAAGGCTTCTATATGATTCTGAGTCCTTTCTAAGCCTGTGATCCTGTCCTTTAGTGTCCTGCCATTAGGAGCATGGGTTTCAGGATGCCACATTCTGTTGGCTCACTCAGTTATTTCTGTAACATTAGCATTGCTATACAGCCTTGTAAATTCTGGTCAAGGTCAGAGAGCTTTAAGACAGAGCTTAAATATCTGCACACTTTGAACATTGAATTTATGAAAGTTTAAATTGTCTTTTTACTTTTGAGATTATAATATCACCCTCCTGCCCTTTCCTCCCTCTAAGCTCTCCTATGTGCCACTGCTTTCCTTAAAATTCATGGTCTCTTTTTTGTTAATTGTTGTTACATGCATATATGTATATGTGTATGTGTATATATGTATATGCATATGCATATGTATATATAAATATAACCTGTCTAGTCTGTATAATGTTAACCATTTGATATTCTTGAGGTTTAATATAAATAAACTGTTGGACTCCCTAACATAGAATAATTTATTTTAATGACAAAATTCTAACATTTCAGACTTAACCTTTAGCGTAATTCATGCATCTAGCATTTTTCTTTTCCTTTCTCTCTCTCTCTCTCTCTCTCTCTCTCTCTCTCTCTCTCCCTCCCTCCCTCCCTCCCTCCTTCCCTCCCTCTCTCTCTCTCTTTCTTTCTGTCTTTCTCTCTTTCTGTCTTTCTTTCTCTCTTTCTTGAGAAAGGGTCTCACTAAGTAGCCCTGGCTGGTTTGCAACTCACTATGTGCACCAGCCTGGCCTTGATTTCATAGAGACTGGCTTGTATCTGCCTCCTGAGTGCTGAGATTTAAAGTGTGAGCCATCATGAATTTTTATAACATGGAGTGACTACTGCAGCAGAACTTTGAAACCCTAACATAGGGGAAAAGAACAATAACATCAACTCAAAATCATACCTTTAATTTCTATCATAGCTTAAAAGGGTAAGAAGAAATTTTTTCTATTTACTTTCTGTATTACTTTCTCATTTACAACAATGATACAATAATAATGCTCTAACAATATGTTTAAAAACATCTTTCATATTTTCACATTTGCTCAGTCCCTAAAAATGAAGGCCTGAACTAAGAAGTTGTGAGTTATATATTTTCAAGATACTTTTAACTCAGGCATTGTGTGACCTCTTCTTTGTCAAAATGCAGCAGTGAATTCCAGCTCTCCCCATGATGGTCTTTAAGGAGGATTGGTGGGCGTGAGCACTGCCTAGCAGCCTTTGCGCTATCTGAGGAATCTGTTGATAACAGTCAATGATGTTTCAGATTCTGTCAAATATTTCCTCTGCAACCCAAGGGCTGGTGATCTTATGGAAAGGGAAAATTACCCTATGTCTCTTTTAGAAGTCCCAGCACTAAAGCCTCTCTCTCACTCTCTCTCTTTGGCTCTCTCTCTCTCTCTCTCTGTCTTTATTTCTCTCTGTGTCTGTCTGCCTGTCTGTCTGTCTGTCTGTCTCTCTCTCTCTCTCTCTCTCTCTCTCTCTCTCTCTCTCTCACACACACACACACACTTTTCTCTTTTTTTTTTGAAACACAGAATGTGCATATAGATAATGTTTCTACTTACTAACCACATGGGAAATAATCATCTTTTCATTTTCTTAAGAATCAGAGAATTGTTCTTTCAAAGAAAAAAGTTCTCAGCCCTTAGCTGAGTGAAATACAGAAAGTCAAGAGACACGGGAAAATCTTGAAGCTTTTCTGCCTAACTCCCTATGGTATTCTCCTGAAAATATACTCATAAAACACTGTATGAAATTCTCAAAAAAAAAAAAAAACCAAAAAACCAAACCATTTTCAAAAATACCCCTGGGATAGTCAGATTTAGAACAGCTTACTTTTTGCTGTCTTGCTTGTCATATTTCTATGAAGGCCACTAAGATGCAAGAGTTCTCTAGCCTAATGATAGTTCAGAGGTAAACCATGAAGTTTCTTTGAACAGAGAACTTGTCACTTGTGTGATACCTCTGGTGGGTAGTGGACTAGAAGGGGGTTAAAGCATTTAAGAACCCTTATTAAAAGTAGGTTTTGAAAATTTTATGACTATAGACCATACTAATGAGTCGTAGACTATTCTCAGATCATTTAAATATGTTAGAGTCTTTTATTGTGAGACCCCACTGATTTCTTATCAATGCATTCAAACAAACATGTTTTCCGTGGGATACAAATGGATACTGATAACTTCACATCAGTAACTCCCCAAATAATGTAAAAGCATGACACAGTGACTTAACTTTCTTAATTAAACAGCAATGGTTGTTTATTTACATACATTCTGTGTCCATTAGCCATATGAATAGGCCACTTGCTTTGTAGATTAAACTCTGTAGGGGATACTCTGATACTCCACCTAGAAGCCCCTACTCCTTGACTGAGGCATACTTTCTCTCAGTCCCCTAAGCATTTTCTACTGACAAATTTGGCTTAGTTCTCTTACCAGAGATTGTCCTCGGCCATCCTGTCCAAGCCTGTGCTTCCTATGTGGAAGTACCCTACATCTAAGGACTTGCAAATGTTCTGGGTTCATTTGTCTCAGTCTGCAACAACTGTGACATCTACTCTGGCATACATAGCATCTGCTGAGACCAACACCACATCTATACCAGAGTTCATCTTTTCCTCAACATTTTTTTCCTTGCTTGTTTACATTACAGTTGCCAGCTGAGGTTACTTCTGGATAAAATTTGGATTCAAATCTCTGTTACCGAGTCTTTTCCAAGGACTAAGACAATATAGTTAAGGCATTTCCTCTGGCTCTCAATTCACCATTTTTCTGGTATTATATCTCTTTCTTTTTGATAATTCTATGTTTTAGAAAATCAAAGGTTTTTTGACAGTCTGGTTATAATATAATTGTAGGGAAGGCAAGCATACTAAACATAAAGGCCAAGAGGAAACCAGATTCTTGCCAATCCTTCCTCAGCATTAAAGTCATTAGACACTTCCCTAATACAATGATATATTACAAAAAATTGAACTCATTCATTTAATCAATATTTTGATGCCTAATATCTGTAAGACATCTTTAAAATAAGTAAAAGACACGGCTCTACCCTCAAGGGATATAACTATCAAATAAAGAAATAAGAGAAAAATATCAGTGGTTCTAATGAAATATTATGAGCTATTATTTGAAAAGAATGCAACCATTTTGGTTGGGATAATCAGACTTAGTATTTTGGGAATATGGCATTAAGAGGGTAGTGGAGGAGGATGCAGCATATTTTAATATTCAACTTCAGTCAACTCAGTATTTTAAAGTAGTTAACGGATTTTAAACAAGTCCTTACTAGCTTATAAATAAATAAACACAACCGTTAAATATCTTTGGTCCCCCATCTGAGTGAGTTGTGGGTTGGTTGATTGTGTCAGTAAACTGAGCTCAGTTAACATTTGTGTGCTTCTGCACCCTCTCTTCATTCCTTCCATCAACCCCAAGAGCATGTGTCCTCTTAAGACGCCTAAAATTTCTGTGTGCCAAGAGTATTTTCACTGGTTCCTTCTAACTTTGTGGCAGCAGTAAATACATGTAATTGAGACCGAAGTGTGTCCACTTATGTGGATGAATCGTCCACTCCTATCCCTGTGGATGAATCATCCACTCCTATCCCCTTGCTTTGTTGGCTTTTAGTCTTCTGCTCTGCTACTCAAACAGACTTTGAGCTGTGCTGGATAGAACAAGTCACACATAGACAAACAGATAAATGTAGACTTCTAACCTATATTTCTTTGTACTCAATTCTCTTTACTCTCCCTCTCCCTCCCCCTCTTTTCCCTCCCATTCCTTCTCTTCTTCCCTTTTCTCCCTTTTCCCTTTCTTTCATGTTATATGTATATTTGTGTGGGTGTATGCATGGGTATCCACTAGTATATACCTCTGTGTAGAGACCAGAGGTCAATATTGATTGCCTTCCTTGATTGCTCTCTGCTGATTTTGGAACTGTGTTTCTCACCCAGCACAAGGCCCATCAACTGGGCAAGGCTGGCTGACCAATAAACTCTAGGGATCCACCTGACTTCATCACCCTAGTGTTATAATTATAGACTGTCACCATCATGCCTGATTTTCACTTGGGCTCTGGGGATCCAAACTCAACTCCTCATTCTCATTTTGCAGGCGTTTTACTACTGAGCCATGTACCCAGCCTTTGAACTTGTTTCAAGTATTGATTCAACGTACTGCTTTGGAAACAGTTCTAAGTTAACATTATATGGAAACATGTCTCATTTCAGAGCAGGAAAATCAACCATGTAGCCCACTAAATCATAATCTTTGGAAATGATTTTTCCAGTAGTGTGTTTTCTGGACTTCTTACACATTTAAATTGTATATATGTACTTAAATTACCCTGACTAATCTATTATATTGCTGGATTTGTCAATTATATTGCTAAATATATATATATATATATATATATATATATATATATATATATATATGCACTTCAGAAGCTACACATCAACTTAGTCATATTTTTATGTCAGCTACCATCTGAGGGAATACAGCAAGAATGAGAAAGTGAGGGAAAGATTTCAGGGTGGGCTACTGGAGTGATTCAGTACTCACTTGCTTCTGCATAAAACAGAACCAGAGCAACTGTGTACAACTGTCTATTGAGTACCTACAGAAGAACACTGGAATTTAATAGTAGAGAAATGGACATCAGTTCAGCAAGACAAACTCAATATTCCATCACTTGCCATCTTCTACAGCTGCAGGAGGGACTTCCCTTACATACAGCAGAAAGGTGAAATGATCTGCAGTGAACACTGTTAATGTAGATGTAGTTAATTTAGATATAGATAGGTTTCACAGTCCTTGAAGACTTATAAAGGTAAGAGACCTTGAAATATACATCATAGATTAGCCTCTGAAGAGGAGACCACTTTGAAGGAGCGTTTCATTGTAAGAGTGGTCTTGAACCATCTCAAGAGAGGTCCTACTACCTGAATTTGAATTGCTTTAGGAGAAGAAACTCCTATATATTCTCATTTTGGGCCCTACAGACATACCAACACACTGGATGAACAGGTGACTGACTCATAAGCCAGGCTTGTGACTCTGACACCACTCACTGAGTAAGGAACTTAGTAAGGAGCAGGTATTATGAAATGGATGGGGTCAACAGGTCTCATCTAACAGAACTCCTGTCCTCTAAGGCCACAGAGAAGGTCAGTCATCTATGGACCTATGTGAGTTTAGGGCAGTTATTCTGAGGGCAATTCCTGCTTATTCTTGCCATCTCTCGCCCCTGGGACACCTGTTCAGTTTCCATGGCTCCCTTGCCCACAGAGGCATACTGGAGTGTTTTAAGCAAGCTGTGTAGGTCCTGACTCTAGCTCCACCTGCCAAACACAGTCTAGGATGGCATGGAGTAAGACAGCTTAGGGCTGACTCTGCTCTGCTTTCCCTTGCTTTGTGAGCACATTATCTAAGAGGAATGTTGCTTGGCTTCAGCCAGAAGTCACTCCTACACAATCCCTGGCAGGTATTCTAAATGAAGGAAACTGAGGCAGAGGGGAAGGGAAGTGCATAGAGTTCAGAAGCCAGTCACTCTTCCCTCAGGGCTCACTGTCTAAGGAGGTCGAGACAGAAACCATCCCCAGTACCAACCACATTCGTCCTGTGCCCTGTCCTTCTCAACTGATAGGAATTTTGTTAATATTTAGCCATGACTTTTTTCTTGCTTAATCTTTAATGGTCACTGTAGCTACAAGAATCAAGGGTAGGAGTAGAATAACTCCAAACCATTACCTGTCCTTAGCATGCACACCTCTGGAGGGTCTGAGATCCTGACGCAAGCAAGGCATGCATGCATAGAGTAGTGAAGAGAGGGGAGTTTTAGCTTCTGTACATAGGTGAGGTCCTGGCATGTATCTCCCCTGCAACCTAATTTTGACATTAGCGGACTTACTTATCAAAGGCAAACCATAGTGCCCCTCTGGTAGCAAACTTTAGAAAATCAGGTTTCTGAAGTGCTTTTGAAATGCCTGGAGCTTTTTTTTTTCCAAAAAGAAAGCTGAATTCTCATAATATTACCCATTTACATTTCGGCACTTACTATATATGACACAGTTGTAAAGATGCCAGAAGCATTAGCACATTTAGTTAATGTTAAATGTATGGAGGATGTCATTTTCCACTGAGGAGAGTAATCCATGGAGAGGAACGAGGTCGCTGGAGGTGCCACACCTCGTTGGTGTCGTTAGTGCTGGTATCTAGGCAGCAGCTTTTAGCACTACATGATACAAAGCCTCCAGCAAGCCACCCCTTTATAGGTGATGAAACTGAGATCCAGAGACATGACATGACTTGCCAAGATCACGTGCATGGTAAGTGGTAGAGGTAGGCTTTGACCTCCAGTCTCTTGGGCTTCTAGACAACACTTTTGTTTTTATTAGTTAAAGCTGACCTATGGGTAAACATTAAAGAACTGGAATCACTTATTCCAAAGAACAGCCGAAAGGCTGCTTGCTTTTGTTCTATTGTGCCAGACAAATGCTTTCTTTCTCATTTCCCAGTGTAATTCTGGTATGTTTGCAGCACCAGCATTTCCTGACGGTGCTTCTTTAGCCCTCTCATTACATTTCACTGTGTCTCTGTCCCCAGTGCTCTACCCCAGCAGATGAGCTGGGAGGACAGGGATGACAGCTTAACACAAAAATGAGCTGTTGAGTTCATTTGGTCCGTCACTAATGAAGGTCTCCTTCATCCTTTGGGATGCTAGTGGAGCTGATAACTCAGAGAAGGCCAGTGCTGTATGCTTTCTCATGTGACCTCAAGGTAAGCATTATGGCTGAGGTTGCTGGCTTGTACTAGAGACTACCTAGAGGAAAACCAACCCATACTTACTAAAAAATCATGTCTCTTGTTGACCTCTGATAAATACAAAGATGATACAATGTGAAAATATAATTAGCAAGTGAATAAACCAGGATGGCTAGCTGGGGTTCTGATTAGAAGGGTAAGTTCTTTCTGAGCTATAAGAGTCTCTAAAGATGAAAAGACTTCAGTAATATTTGTGGCAAAATAGGCATAAAGTTGTTTTTCTACTTCTCTGTTCTTCCCGTCCCCATGGATGTAAGCCATGACTGCATCATCCAAGAAATGTACTGGGTAATCAATTATTTTAGGTGATTCCTGTGTGCCTGGCTAAACTGGACTCCAACCAGAGTTTCTTTAAATGAGAAATGGCCCCAATAAATAGTCTTTAAAGGGCAGTGAATGCTGCAGTATGGCAAAGCACTTGCCTAGCACACACGGGGCGGTGTTCCATCTCCAGCATCATGCAAAAGATAAGCTTAAAGCTATTAACATAAACTATCATTCTGACTGCCTTAAAGTATGCAATTCAGAGACATTCACAGAGTTGTGCAATGATTTCAACTGTCTTCTTGCAGACTCCCCCCACCCCCGCCCTGTTTTTAAACAGAAACTTTGTAGCCATTAAAGAATTCTTCATCATTCAACATCTTTAGCCATCAGAGAAGTGCAAATCAAAAGGCTTTGATATCCCATCTCACACCTGTTAAAATGGCTAAGATCGAAAACACAATTGACAGCAAATTGCTGGCAAAACACAATTGCTGGCAAAGATGTGGAGCAAAGGGAACACTCCTCCACTGCTGGTGGGAGTGCAAACTTGTACAGGCATTTTGAAAATAAATATGGTATTTTCTCAGAAAACTGGCAATCAATCTCCCTCAAGACCCAGCTATACCACTTCTGGGCATATTCCCAAAGGATGATCCATTCTATCACAAGAACACTTGCTCAACTATCTTCATAGCAGTTTTATTCACAATAGCCAGAAACTGGAAAGAACCTAGATGTCCCTCAACTGAAAAGTAGATAAAGAAAATATGGTAAACATAGTACAATGGAAACTTCATGAAATCTATGAATATAACCATAGCAAAAACTCCTAATAAAGTAGAAGTCCTCCTTGGGGGTATCAACCCAACCTGGCACCTCAAGTCACTGCAGGACTAGGTCCATCCTCTCCCATTGAGGGCAGACAAGGCTGCCCAGTTAGAGGAACAGGCTCTACAGACAGGCAACAGACCCCGCTCCAGTTGTTGGGGTACCCACATGAAGGCTAAGCAACACATCTGATATACATTCAGGGGTGGGGTCTAGGTCCAACCCCTGTATGATTTTTGGTTGGTTCAATCTCTGGGAGCCCCTGAGGGTTCAGGTTAACTGACTCTGTTGGTCTTCTTGTGGAGTCTCTATCCCCTCTGAGCCCCTCAATCCTTCCCAACTCTTCCATAAGATTCCCCAAGCTCCGTCTCATGTTTGGCTCTGGGTTTCTGCAGAGTGTATTTTAAATTGACTTGATTTTTTCATTATTCCATTTCCTTAGTTTGATATTTACATCTCTTTAACAGTTCTAGTGATTAGAGATTACATACCCGTCTTCACCAGAGCAAAGACAACTTGAGTAGTTGAAACTATGACTCATTGTTCTTTGTGACATTCACCTACCGACCAACAGCCATGCGGGTTTCATTCAGGTGAGGAAAGACCCTATGTTGGTACTTTCTTAGATTTTGTCACTTTTTAATTTTTCCTGGGACATAAATGGCCAGCAATCTTACGAGACCCTTCAAAGCAGGAAGGGGAAGTGACGAGAACAGCAGGCAGAGAAAGTGTCATCATGGAACTAAAGTAACTATTTTTGGCGTGTGGGGTTTTGATTACTTCAGCCTTTCCTTTGCTCCAGTTATTTCTTGTAGAATATTGGTCTTGTTCTTTACCACTGGCCTTCCTGTGACCTTTCTTCTGTCCCCACCCTTCCTGTTCTATTGCCTATTTGTGTTATATTTCCACAATATCTTGCAGGGCTGCTGGAAGAGAGTATCACAGAGCCATTGGTTTAAAACAGTAGTTCTCAACTGTGGATCCTGACTTCTTTGGGAGTTGACCAACTGAGGTCACACATCAAACATTTATATTATGATTCATAACTAGCAAATTTACAGTTATGAAGTGGCAATGAAATAATTTTTGGAAAATAGTTTAATGGTTAGGGGGTCACCACAACATGAGGAACTGTATTAAAGGGTCTCAGCATTAGGAAGGTTGAGAACTCATTGCTTTCGAGCATTAGAAGGGAGTGATGGCATACTAACATCTTTATTTTAGATTTCTGGTACAGGAGTTTGAAGGCGGTCTGGGCAACATAGTGAAACCTTGTCAGTATAAATTAAAGATAAATAAACAAAAATACTGTTCTAAGTAGGAACAAATAAGAATATTCGTTTAAGATGCATAGCATAGTATATGCTGGGTTCTTAACAAATGATGCTTTCTCCTGCCACCATCCCATGGTTTCTGCTGCAGTAAAATTAAGCTGATTATCTTCGATGTCTTTCCGGTTTCAACTTTCTGAAGTCCCTTTGGGTAACTTTTTTTTCTCATTCTGCCTGCCTGTCTCTCTTATCCCTTTCCTCTTCAACCCAGTGCACTCTCTACCTCTTTCTAGATCTTTAACCCTCACTTTTATTTCTTAGACTCTAAGGCTCAGAGAGTGACACTTGCCCTGGTTGACCCAGAAGCTGTCCATGTTTGTCCCCATTGTTCCATTCTAACTCTTAGCAGTGTTTCCTTCCTTTCTTACAGGGTGATGAGTCAAGATAATTTGACTTAGAAAGTTAACTCTCCTCTGTCATCACATGATCCACCAAGAACTGTGTGTGATTTGAATTGCTTTTGGGGTTTGTCTCCTCAGCAGGATTTAGAGCAGTCACTGGGAATGACTTTGTTATTGTTGTTGCTACCCTAAAGCCTAGTGCACAGTCAGGTTCATCGACCTCTGTCATCGCATAACCTGCAATGTACCATTTTATGCTTTTAATTGCTTTTAATCGTTTGTCTTCCTGTCAAGACAGAGTGCCATTGCAGGGATTTCTTTTCCCCTATGGTCCATAGAAATGTGCGTTGGATCTCTGAATGGATTGAAATGTTAATTCTCTGCGTAGCAGATGTTTATCAATAGTACACTATGCAGCTCTTCGTGACAATGTTTTGAAATGAGCCAGACGGTGACCCTGCCCTCGTTTGTCTTCCTTCATTTGAGTCCTTAGCTCAGAGACCTTTCCTTTAGCTCCGGATCAATGACTCATTTCTTCCCCTTGCTTCAACCATAGCTCTGACAACTGGAGTTATCCAGCTATCCGCACCCAGTGAGTACTATCACGACCTGCTTTTCACTGTGGGTACTTGCTTTGGGCATGTGTGTGTCCATGATTAACACTCCCCCCTTCTGCCCAGGCTCCCGAAGCTTTCTCTACACTGTCTGATCCAGATGTACTTTATCTGCCATCTTGTCTTTACTTCTGAGGCCACGCCCTCCGGTGGTTGCCTCATCCTGTTTGTACAAGTGAAATGAAGCAGATGATGTTGATAATTGGTGATGGGTTTAAGTTAGCAAACGGGTCATTTTGTTCCTGTTGGATGCTATCATCTATTTATTCAGCTTACAAACTTACAAAGCATAACCGACACTGTCTGCAGAGTGTTCTGTAGAGACCATGAACATGAACGTGTCCTGTCTGAAAACCTGTTGTAAGCAGGCTTTCCAGATGTAAAGCCTGCACTCACCTGCCAGGTACTGTTTTCCAGGGCTTCTCCCAGTAGTTCCTGGGAGGGGTAGTAGAGCCATGTGGCTTCTTCTGGATCGGAATGTCCTTTAATGGCTAATCCTTATTCATCCACAGAAATCCTGGGTCAGACGTTAGAGCTAACCTTCAGCCAGACTCCCCTGTTATCCAGTCCCTTTCTGTCCATTCTCCAGTGTCCAACTGGCACCACGATCTGAGGGCCTCCCTTTCATGCCAGCGCCATTATCCTTAATCCTTCACAGCCACCTCTCCCAAGAAGCTTCCAGTTGACCAGTTTGCTCACGGAAGAGCTGAGCTCACACAAGGTCCCAAGACAGCAGTGTAGATGAGGCATATACACAAGGAACACAGACTTGTTTCCATTCATTTTCTAGAACCAAATTGAGGCATGCAACTTGAGACTTAAAAAGTGTCTATTTTGTGTTTTCTCTCGGATGCTGTTTCCACGGGGCAAGCAAGTATCACCATCAGCATAATTCTTTGCCTAGTTATCTGAACACAGTGATGAATAGCAGCACTTAGGGAAATAACAAGATGATAGTTCTAAAGTAGGAGTGATAGAAATTTATTAGAGGTTTTCTCTGTGTACTTGGCGTGTATTTTTTCTAGTCTTCATAACATCCCTGTGAAGAAGGTATTGCTGTCATTTTCACTGTATAGGCGAGATAAGTACAGAGAGAAGTTAAAAAAAAATTGCTCAAGGTTGCCCTGGGGCCATCAAGCAGACACCCAAAGCTTTGGGTTCATGGGATTCTGGTGTTCTTGTGTTTCCTGTGAAATTATGCTTAATTGAAGGGTGATTTTGGAGTTAGGGGAGACGATAATCAGTCTGAGGAGTTTGAAGAAAGTTCCTGCTCGTGGGCTGGAGATTCTATAGGCTAGGCTAGATTGCAGCCCATCACAGTTTTAAGTGTTCAAAAAATTATCTTATATTCTGGGAATGGGTATGTGCTTGAGTGGATGTATATGTACCACAGACCTCCAGGAGCCTGAAGATATCAACAGAGACCATCAGATCCTCTAAAATTAGAGTTACATGCATCTGTGTGTCACCATGTAGGTTCTAGAAACTAAACTCAGGTCCTCTGCAAGAGCACTAGGCAGTTTGAACTGCTGAGCCATCTCTCCAGCCCTGAGTTTAAAGCATTTTATAGAGCATTGCAAGAAAAAGAGAGCTGATAGCTCTAAGATAAGCTCTCTTATTAGGTCCTGTGGTCTAAGGTTACAGAAAAAAAAAACCAACACAGAAAGAAGCTAGGCACAAAATGTCATAGATCCTATTACTGCATTTGTTTAAAGTGTTTCAGAGTAGGCAATCCCACAGGGAAATGTAAGGCCAGCAGTTCTTAGTGGCTGGCCTACTGAAGAATATGCCATGAGTGCTAATTAGAGGTTTATTACTTGGGTGACTAACAATGTTCTGAAATTAAGTAGGAGTAATTGTGCCTTTACACTGAAAGTATACATTGTGTGGACACTTTATAAGAGTTTATAATATGGGAATCCTATCTCAAGAAAATGAGAGTCGAGAATTAAAAATAGGTGTATAGCCTAATAGCCTTCCAGATTTCTCATTAAAGACTCAAAAAACCATCGGCTTAGATGAAACTTCTCTTATTATAGACTTTTAATGTTTAAATTATAATTCAGCACTAGCTTCTTACCTTGTCTTCTAAGAGGCTGAACAGCCTTCATATGCTAAAATATGTGCATGTACTCTACACCACCTACAGATGTTTTTAAAGGCTTCATAGCAATTCTCTTGGAAGTGGATGTATAAGCCCAGAGATAATCAAGTTCTCAACTCTTGACTTGTTTCCATAGACTTTTGATGGTGTCACAAAGGCTATACAGACATGATGACCCAGACAACACCATGTACATAGGTGGAGTTTGAGCAACTTCTGTCTCTAGTTATCTGGCACGGACATGGATGAAAACTGTTTGCCGGGAGCTCAGTGGTTGTGCTGACAAACTTCTCTGTCTGCTCTCCAGTGTGGGGATCTATTCATGGTGGAGAACAGAAGAGCTCTGATTCTCTCCGTGTTTTCTTGCTCTTCTGGGTCACTTCTGTAGGCTAGCCTTCCGATAGGAAGGCCTCCTTCCTCTGTTCCACCCCAGCTGAGACAGCTAGATGCTGTGGGACTCTGGTATGACATGGTGTAGTGTTTGTATTTCAATCTTCCCGTTCAACGAGAATGGGGCTAATGACAGTGAGTCCAGATGTTCTTATGTGGAAAGAGCTTGACGGGACCGTGAATCACTATTTCCAGTACCAGGCGTAGGGAGGTGCACCGGCAGTAATAACAGGGCCTGGACTAACTCCAAACCTCTCAAGTCCTGGTGGAGGATTCTTTCCACTTCGACTTTCCATAAGCAGTGACATGATCAACCCCTGGTGTATTTTCAAGTTTTCAGTTCTGTGATTTATGAACTCAGAATGAGTCTCCTTTGTTTTTAGCACATCTGCACTTCCCTTTGGAGGCTGTTGTCCAGCCAGGTTTCTGCTAGGTGGGTAGAGTAATTTTCTGCCAGTTTTGTTTTTGTTTTTTTGTTTTTTGCTTTTTTAATGGTAATCCTCAAAAATGAAACCGGTTTTACTTCTAGTGTTCTTGGCATTTTTTTTTTTTTAGTGTGTTTTAAATATTGTGGAGATGTTTGGGTGATAAAAGATGGACGAGCCTGGAAGATCTTACAGTACCAAGGATGAGGTAGATGCCAGCATTCTAGCAGACTATGCTTAGGACTGGGCGAGGAAGTCGGATGAGCAGCTTCAGGATGTAAGGGCAAGGAAGACAAGGAGATGTAGCTTCTCTGGGGTAGGGGGGTAAAATCCAAGCTGTGACTGAAAGAAAATAATAAAAATTGGAATAGAAATTTACTTTTGTCATTTTGTTGTTACTTATTCCCTTGGACAAGAATTTCTAAGGTTAGCATAGAGATGCTTTACCGCAACGCTTCAGAACAGTGACAGGTAGGTACAAATTGGGCCTTGAGCTGAAGCTTACCAGGGAAGCTTAGGATTTAGCTCGGATACTGTTTCAGCAGCGTGGCACAGCTGAGAGCTAAATGGGAATCATTGCTGAGCTTTGCACCAAAGAAAAGATGGTTGTGGTAGGTCAGCCCAGTACTATTATTGATAGGGTATTAAAATGGATTGATTTTGTTATTGGATCATTTCATACATGTATTTAATGTATTCTAATTACTCTTCTCTTAATTATCTTTCCATAACTACCAACTTCTATCTCCCTCCTTCCTACCCTCTCTTTTTTCATCCCCACTCCCTTCTTCCTGTCCCCACCCCTTCTTCCTACCAATCCCTTTCCCAGATTAATAATTTCTGCTTTGTTTTTATGATTCATTTAGCTTAACCAGGGCCATCTGCGAACATTGCATTGGCTCGATCCACTGGCACCTGATGGGGTCCTCAGTGAGTACACAAAGGAAGCCCATGAGGCCTTGTCTCCCTGAATGTATTCATAGCTAATAGTTCAGCAGTGAGGGTTAGGGACCTCTGAGTTGCTCTTCTATCCATGCCTGACTTTTGAGGGACCTGCTCTTATGCAGACCCAGTGTGTATGTTTTTAGCTACTATACTTCGTGATTATGATAGCTATGTCTTGCCCAGACAATGACATTTCACATCCCTCCTGCCTATCTTCCTGTTCTTGTAGTCTCCCAGGTCCCTCTTCCACAATGGTCTTTGAGCCTTAGAGGGGGTGGTACATTATCTTATTTAGTTAGGTCTGAACATTCATCTGTTACTTTCTCTTATCACTGTGTGCAGCCATGACTATATTCACCACTGTTCACTGGAAAGAAAGGCTTCTTTGATTAAAGCTAAGCATATCTCTTATCTCTAAGGAGAAACATTACTATTTATAAGGCAGCTTGACACTATGTCAACTCATCTAAACAACAGTACCATTCTAAGGCCTGTAATCTCTACTGATGTGTCTTTTTGACAAGGTTTCCAGCACCAAGAATGTAGTCATTCCTGTGGAGTAGGTCTCAGATACAATCAGAGGGAAGCTGGACAGCAATAGTGGCACTATCTAGTCTACCTGTGAGCACATCTTAATTGGCAAATTGGTCCCCTGGAACATAGCATTCACAGCTGGATAAGACCATTGAAGCTTTTTCTTTTACAACAGCCTACTTAGCACCTTGTAAAACCTTGAGCTAAGAAAGTTTGCTATTGGGGAGGAAGTTTCCCACATCAGTTCCAGCTTGATTTCTCTTTATAGTGCATCTAAGGTATGTGGTGCCTTTAGCAACAGGGTCTTATCACCTAGTTCTTGTAGATAATCAAGAAGAATGGGAAGAGCCTGTACTGTTTCGGGGACTTCTGGGACTAGTTCTTGTAGATAATCAAGAAGAATGGGAAGAGCCTGTACTGTTTCGGGGACTTCTCACTAACAACTCATAAGCTTTTGGAGTATCTGCTATTGTGTATATTATGAGCATTCTATTATTAATTCTTTTAATAAACAAGAATGTTTTAGTACTGAAGTAAAAAGCAGGTCATATAGGTTAACTAATCACCTGCTTCAAGTTAAAGGGAAAAGAAATGGCAGAATTAGAAGTTAGTAATGAGAGTGATCATGGGACTTTGTTTATTGCCTTTCTTGTTTTTGACTATTTGTGTTTATTGCCTTGTTTGTTCTTTGACTATTTGTGTTTATTGCCTTGCTTGTTCCTTGACTACTTACATTTATTGTATTCCTAGTTCCTCAACCTAGAACTGACCTTAATACTTGCATGTAATTAAAATGGTGTAAAAGCAGATTGGGGGACAAAAAGTTACTAATGACCCACTCCAAGGACAGAATTGTTGTCTATTGTATTTGTTATTTGTGGCAGAATCTCTCACAGAATCTGGAGCTCTCCAATGGACTAGACTGCCTTGCCAGCAAGCATTTGAGATCCTCCTGTTTCTGTCTCCCAGCCTGTGCTGGGGATCCAATCTCATCTCCTCAAATTTGCACAGCAAACACTTCATCTACAGAGATATCTCTTTACCCTGGGTTGAATCTTAACTTCCACATAAGGGCAATCTGGCAATAGAATTGGAATATAACCAAGAATTCATCTGACTTTAATATTTCCATAGGAATTTGTCTTAGTTTGCTTTCTATTGCTGTGATAAACATCACAACCAAAAGCAGCCTGAGAAAGAAAGGGTTTACTTCAGTTTACAGCTTATGGTGCCTCATGAGGAATTCAGGTTAGGACTCAAGGCAGAAAGTGAAGTAGAGACCATGGAGGAATGTGGCTTACTGGCTTGTTCCTCAAGGATTGCCCAGTTTCCTTTCCTATATACTCAAGGGTGACCTGACCATGGATGACAGCACCCACAGTAGACTGGACCATTTCATATTGATCATCAATCAAGAAAACTCCCCACAAGGTTGCCTATAATCCAGTCTTATGGACACACTTTCTCAATTGACGTTCCCTCTTTTTAGATGAGCCTCATTTGTATCATTGACAAAAACCAACCGAAACAAAACATAACACCAAGATAAATGCTTAGCCCTGAGAACACACACAGTTCATGGGATTATACCTGTTTGTGGAAACTTGCTGAGGCCCTGCATGTGCGTAATATTGTGAGGGGCGTAGAACGCACGCAGAGGAAAATGGCATCTACAGCTAGAGAACTGTGCTCTTGCCTGGGAGAACCGCGGCTCTGAAAGGTTCTAGCTGCATCTACAGTCACATGGCTAGTGAAAGAGACACATAATCCAAATGCAGAATGCTTAACACTCAAACTAGTGCTCTTTCACAATTCTTTTAGACAAATTTTCTCTTTTGTATGTAAGAGAGTGAGCTTTAGTAAGTAAAAACTGAAAAACAAACTCTGCACAACTTTTAAGTGAGTCTTGCTGTATTTGTTTTCTGACATGAGACCTCTTTTCCCAAGGATAATAACTGTGGTGATGCCAGAAAGAAAAGATGAACTGAGACAGAACTGGAAGGATTTTTAAGTTCCTCCCCTTTTTTTGCAACCTTCCCTTCCCTTCCCTTCCCTTCCCTTCCCTTCCCTTCCCTTCCCTTCCCTTCCCTTCCCTTCCCTTCCCTTCCCTTCCCTTCCCTTCCCTTC